>NC_056749.1:590108810-590441310 GCF_019279795.1 Protopterus annectens
GTCCATCATGCCGTACCTGCAAGAGAGTGGCTGGATGTGCTCGTTAGACCTCCAGGTTGCTTACTATCACATAAAAATGCACAGAAGCTCCAGGAGGTTCCCACGCTTCCGGCTAGGAGTCCATCATTACCAATTTCGAGCCCTACCCTTTGGTCTCGCCAGAGCCCCCAGGGTGTTTACCAAAGTGATGGTGGTGGTAGCGGCTCACCTGCCACTTTGGGGGATTCAGGTCTATCCTTACCTGGACGATTGGCTCCTCACTGCTCCCACCAGACGTCTACTCTCCCAGCCCAGGGATTATTTCCTGACTCTTGTCCTGCGTTTGGGGATCACAGTCAACGCATCCAAATCTCTCCTAGATCCTTTACAGGTGATAGACTACATTGGTGCCAGGGTAGATACTCTTCAGTGAAAAATCTGCCTGACCTCAGAGAGAGTTCAAAGCCTGAGGATGCATGTCTCCCTGATCTACCACTCACATTTCCCAATGGCGGAATCGGTGTTGAGGGCCTTAGGCTCGATGGCAGTGTCCATAACTCTTCTCCCGTGTGCCCGGTTACACATGAGAATTCTACAGTGGACTTTATCTGTACAGTGGTCTCTGTTGGAACTGCCATTGGCATATCCAATTCAACTCAGTCGAGTCTGTCAGTCGTCCCTCATATGGTGGATGTGTTCTCCGGACATTTTGGAGGGATGACCCTTCGTTCCAGCCCCATCCCAAGCCACAGTGACCATGGATGCCTCCCAACTTGGGTGGGGGGGCATTGTTCGGGCAGGACAGTCCAAGGCCTGTGGTCCCCCATAGAGACCAACTTGCACATAAATGTCCTAGAGATGAGGGTGGTCATTCTAGCGTTGCAGGCCCTTCATGCCTTTCTTCCTCTGGGAATGATTGCTATTCAGTCAGACAACATGTCAGTGGTCTGGTATATCAACAAACAGGGAGGGACCAGATCTTACCCCCTTTGTCGCAAGGCCATGAGTGTGTGGTAATGGGCGATCTCCACCGGTCGCTTTCTTATCGCAACGCACATTCCGGGATGGTCCAACATCCTAGTGGACAGGGTAAGTCAGACCATTCTGATGCTTTACGAGTGGTCTCTGAATCTGTCAGTAGCAGACCATTCTAATGCTTTATGAGTGGTCTCTGAATCTGTCAGTAGCGGAACAGATCTTCAGCGAGTGGGGTCAACCGTGCTGTGATCTCTCTGCATCTCCTTCCAGTGCGAAGTGCAGCGAGTTTTTCACTCTGAACCCCCCAGCCAGGAGAGTCCCCCAGATACGCTCTAGTTCATGCTTGGCCTCCTGGTCTCCTGTATGCTTACCTGCCAGTACCTCTTATTCAGAGATGTCTACAGAAAGCTCGTCGACTGTGGAGCAAAGTGATCCTCATTGCCCCATTCTGGCCTCACCAGGTATGGTTCCCAGTCGTTTAGTCTCACCTTCTGGCTCCGCCTTGGATCCCAGATCCTATTTAGGATCTAGTTTCACACCCTTCAGGGGTGCCTCATCCAAATCTGGACAGTTTGAAACTCACAGCTTGGCTGCTCCAGTTCCTGTGATTGCTAGTACTCCTGGACTATCCTCCTTAGTTAGATCTATTTTGGTGGCTGCTCATAAGTCGTCGACCAGGAAGGTTTATCACAGCAAGTGGAAAAGTTTTTCCCTTTCGGCCTCTCAAAGGAGTTTAGACCGTTTCACGGCTCCTATTTCTGCCATTTTTGATTTTCTAGTGGATATCTTTCAACACGGAGCTAGTTCTTCTACTATAAAGGTTCAGTTGGCTGCCATCTCTTATTTTCATGTGAATGTGAATTCTGCCTTTATAGCCTTTTCCAGACTGTGTAAAGCCTTTATTAAAGGCACCAGTTTTACACCCCCTGGTCAAAAGATCCTGTTCCCCCATGGGATCTTACTATGGTTCTTCAAGCTTTGGTCGCTTTGCCTTTCGAGCCTGCTCCAACTGTAGATCTGAAATATTTATCTTGGAAAACAGCCTTTCTGGTGGCTATTACCTCTGCCAAAAGGGTTTCAGAATTACAGGCCTTGTCCATCAAAGTTCCTTACATGATTTTTCACAAAGATAGGGTTTCCCTTCGAACCAGTCCATCCTTTCTTCCTAAGGTGGGATCACCAGTCAGTATCAATCAGACCATCAATTTACCTGTGTTTTTTTCCTAATTTTACTAACAAGATGGAATACAAACTCCACCTGTTGGATGTTCATAGACAGTTAACGATTCTATTTACACAGGACAAAAATTTTCCGTAAATCTGATCAATTGTTTGTATCCTTCTATAATCTCTTTTTGTGGAAACCTATCTCCAAGGTCACTATCGCTAGATGGATTTCTTCATGCATCCTTCAGGTCTATAAGGACAGAGGCATGTCTCCTCCAGGTCAGGTGAAAGCTCATTCCACTAGGTCCATGGCTACGTTTGCAGCCTTTTGGTCTAGAGTGTCTTTGGATGTTATTTGTTCTGCAGCTACTTGGTCCTCATCTCATATGTTTATTTCTCATTACAAATTGAATTTGACTTCCAGAAGGAGAGCATCATTTGGTTCCGCTGTGCTCCAGAATATCCTTCCATGAGGGCCTCCCAGGAGTTTTAGTAGCTGGGGACTCTGTCCCACAGGTTGAAGACCAAATGAATTAAACACTTCAGATAAAGAAGTTATGTACTCACCATAACGTTCCATCTGAGTAGTTGTACTTCATTTGTCTTCAGCCGTCCCTCCCTCCTTCCCCTGGACCTTGGCATATGATCAGCCTACGGGCTGCAGCATAGGTCAAAAGTAATTTTTTTGGGTCAGGTTATCAGTATAAGGTTCAGCAAACTCGATCTGGGGATGGAAGGCAGTGGAGGTGTATTGTGGGTAAGAGGAGGAGTTTGGAGCTCAGAGCAGATGCTAGTAAAAGTTGCCGGCTCTTATCCGATTCGGATCTGTAACCTACAGGTTGAAGACAAATAAAGCACAACTACTCAGAATGGAACGTTATGGTGAGTACATAACTTCTTTTTTGTACTTATATTTGTTGTTGAGTATACATATACTTTCTACAAAATTCCCAAGAATCACAAACATAAGAGGGCAATCTATGAAGTAACGGAGCAGGTATTATGGAAGCTGGTCCTTGGTGTAAGGCTGTTTACAGATAGTCCTCAAATCAAAGTAAGCCACTTACATTGAGAGCAAGTCTTTCGGGAGCAGGGCAGACTTACACTAAGAACAACTCTTTTGGAATCTGGCCAGTAATGTATGTTTTTAATCAGTTGTATATAAACAAATGTGTCTGTATTGTTCAAAGTAAGTATATCTGAATTGTCATGTCTGTATGTAATCTCAAATGTTCCTGAAAAAAATACAGTTTAACCTTGCATTTATATCTAAGATTATTAAGTTGTATGAAATAAGAGTTTTTCCTCTCTGGGACTCCAAAGAAAAGGAAGTTTATGCCTAGTGGACTATCCCAGTTAACAAATGAAATAAATAAACAGATAAGTAAATAAATAAATATTTGATAATGTCACTTACATTTTACTCATACTTTTGATTTTCAGTGGTAATAATCAAAAACTGCATGGCTCTCTACTGTCCCCAATTTTAACTTTGTATTTATGCTGTTCTGTGGAAATGTTTGATTTTTTTGGTAAATCACAGAGGAATACGGTCAGTCAATAAAGACAGATATTATATTTTCAATCTTCTTATTCAGAAAATGCACATTGAAGGGAAACCTTTGCTTTATTTACTTTTTAACTGATTTAGGATTACATTTAAAAATTGTCGCAAATGTTTCTGATGAAGTTCTGTAGAGTGTGCTGCTATTACGGTACCTTGGTAGGCTCTGGTGGAGCTCTGTAAAGTGCACCATTGTTAAGGTACCCTGGCTAGCTCTGGTGGAGCTCTGTAGAGTGTGCTGTTATTAAGGTACTCTGGCCAGCTCTGGTGGAGCTCTGTAGAGTGTGCTGTTATTAAGGTACTCTGGCCAGCTCTGGTGGAGCTCTGTAGAGTGTGCCATTATTAAGGTACCTTGGCCAGCCTTGGTGGAGCTCTGTAGAGTATGCTGTTATTAAGGTACCCTGGGAGACTCTGGTGGAGCACTGCAGTGTCTGCTATTGTTAAGGGATACTGGTGGGCAATGTTGGAGCTCTGTAAAGTGTGCCATTATTAAGGTACCCTTGTAGACTCTGGTGGAGCACTGCAATGTATGCTGCTGTTAAGGTACACTGGTGGGCTTAGGTGGAGCTCTGCAGTTTATGCTGTTATTAAGCTACCCTGGCAGACTCTGTTGGAACTCTGCAGTGTGTGCTGTCATTAAGGTACCCTGGTCAGCTCTGGTGAAGCTTTGTAGATTGTGCCATTATTAAGGTACTGTGGCCAACTGTGGTGGAGCTCTGTAGAGTGTGTCATTATTAAGGTACCCTGGGAGACTCTGTTGGAACAGTGCAGTGTGTGCTGCTGTTAAGGTACACTGGTGGGTTCAGGTGGAGCACTGCAGTTTGTGCTGTTATCAATGTACCATGGCAGACTCATGTGGAAATCTGCAGTGTGTGCTTTTATTAAGGTACCCTGGCTGGCTCTAGTGGAGCTCTGTAGAGTGTGTTCCTGTGAGGTTCCCCAGTTGGCCTTGGTGCTTACTATTGCAAATAATAAATTAAAGGTATCAGCGAGGCAGAAAAACTTAGAATATATGCAGTTAGTGTGTGATGTGGAAGAAGTAATGCAGCAGGGCTGACCATCTAGTGGTATTAACCTTGGCTTTAGATGACTGTCACTGTTGAAGTGACACCCTAACCCCATGTACAAAAATAGGAAAAAGGCATTGTGGATGGATGGCTTGATAAAGGAAAAGTACAAAATAAACAATTCATTGATGACACAAAAAAGTTTTATAGAGAATTGGGAAACAAAGCAAAAGCAATAGAAACACCACCAAAAAAATAGTAGTAGTAGACAAACTTTGGAGAAATATCTTTGAAGATCGTGTAGAACATAATAAAGATACTGAATGGATAGAAGAAGTAAAATAAACTTTAAGAAATTCAAATGTACAGGATATGAAATGAGTCAAAGTAATAGCCAGAGAAACTGAAACAAAATTAAGAAAAGCTCCTAAATGGAAAAGACCTAGACCCAGACTCAATGCTTAACTTCTGGCTAAAAGTATTAACATCTTTACATGAAGACTTAGCCCTGGTTAAGAACTGCTTATATGCACACCCTGAGCAAACAACAGGAAAAACTGTACTCCTCCTTAAGAGTGAACCTGCAAGCTATCCTAAAAACTATAAACCAACAACTTGCCTTCCAGCGATGTATACTGGAATCAATTCCAACAGAGTTTGTAGTCATTTAGAAGAAAACTAACTCGATCATGGCAATAGAACAAAAGGGTAACACAAGAAAGTCATGTGGAACAAAGGATCATTTGTTGTTAAATAAAGTAATGTAAAATTGTAAAAAGAGGAAGAATCTAAGTATGGCATGGCTGGATTACGAAAAAAAGCATTTGACAGCACCCCACATTCATGGATAAAGGATTGCTTACAGATATACAAGATAGACCCTGCATTGCTCAATTACATTACAGTGACCATGAAAGAGTGGCAAACCACTTTGCAGCTAACCCATGATAAAAGACAAACTATTATCCCAGGGATAAAAATTTAGAGGGGGATATACCAGGATGACTCTTTGTTACCGTTTCTCTTTTGTCTTGCCCTTAACCCATTAAACTCTCTACTTAACAGATTAGGTCATGGTTACATTTTGACTCCCAGAAAACAACAAAGTGTAAAGACTTCTCATCTTTTTGTGGATGATTTAAAATCATTAGATGAGGAGCTGAAAGCACAACTGGAAGTGGTCAAAAGTTTCTCAGATGATATAAGAATATCATTTGGTCTTGATAAAGGTGCAAAAGTAATATTTAAAGCAGGAAAGCTGCATCACAAAGACAATTTCAGTGTGGGATAGGAATGTGATATAATGGAACTTTTGCAGGAGAGAGTGCATTTGGGAATTGATGGAAGATCGACAATAAAACATGAACAAATGTGAACAAAATTCAATAAGGGATATTTTAGAAGACTAAAATTAATATTGAAGACAGCCCTGACACCTAAGAACAAAGTCCCAGCCATAAACCAATTTGCTCTTCCTGTTCTGCGGTGACTGACTGGCCCCAAAATGTATTGGATCAGTTGGACATGTTAAAGTGCAGTTTAAAATATACATAAATAATATTAATTACCTTTTAGTCTTGAGTCAAGAATAACTCTTCAGCATGTGCAATCATCTGTTTTATTAAATCACAGCACTAGGGGGACTGCCTTCACTGTTTTCAAATCAGTCCAACCACGTAGCAGAAACATACAATTTTTATTCCTTTTCCTCATCAGTAACTTTCATGCAGGATTCTGACGTTAAGAAATAGGGTCTCTGCAGACCTTTGTGCTTCTCGCTTAGTGCTGCACGTGAACACTTAATCATGCTTTTATTAACAGTAATGTTTTAAAAAAACACAAGCCACCTGGCCTGGCAACCAGTCTTGTTTTCCACCTTGCAAATTTCAGTACCATTAACATTTTATCTCCCCATCATTCCTTGCAACTACCCATCCCAGCCTGGGAAGGTCCAAGCTCTCATAAAACAAAACCGATTTCACATTGTGTTCTTTCCTCCCACAACCAGGCTGTGTAGACCATAATACATCCCTTAACCCCTTCAGCACTTTTTTTACCTTCAGTCATCTGTTATACACTTTACAGCTTAATATTAGAATGCAGTTGTGAAACACTTAGAACTATAGTAAGTATCTGTGGTTTACATAACTATGCATTTTATATTACATATCATTTTTAACAAACATATTTACTAAATATTTTATTTGTGCAGAAACTGTAAGTTAATATACATTTTGGTGTAGAATATTCATGAGAAATGCATTTTGATCTAACAGACAGGAATAAGAAGAAAACTGCTTCAAACTTATCAAATGATATATGAAAATCAGTGTGTGTACCATGATTATATATTCCTCTTTCTGAAGGGGGTATCAGCCTCCTGGAAATTGATCACATGTAAAGATCTGCAATTGTAGGACTGCATACATATCTGCAGACCTCATCAGATCAAAACATAGTGAAAGTTTTGAAACATGAAGAGAACAAGTCTAAGATAACCTCCTTGCTTAGTTTAGCAGAAGAATATCGGTGCCAAACGGGAATCGAAACCATGTCAGAAGCAGGTAAACGTCAGGCAGCAACTAAACATGCTAAAAAAACAAAAGAAAGAATATAAGGAGAAGGATCAGATGAGAAGGCAAGAAATGTGGAAAAGGCATAGATTTATTTGCAAGTATAGAAAACGTCTGGAACAGCCTTATGTTCATCAGGATCTAATGCAGGAATGGGTAAGGAGAGGAGAATTTAACTCTTTATAGCCGAGTGACACCTCCAGGTGCTTCTGCAGTTATATCCTACTGACACCACTAGTTATCAAATATTGCTTGTTCATATTTGCTTTAACAATTCCAAAACCATGCTACATATAAAGTAATAAAATATTTCTTCCTAGAGCTTACACAGTGGCAAGCTCAATTGTACTGATAGTTGACTTCTGTCTAGTGCAGGTAAAGAGATATTAATTGTTTTTCATACAGTGTTTCCTTATATTGTCATAAATTTCATATTTTTCTAAATATCTCAAAAAAACAAGTAACACAGAAAACACTGCTTAGCCTCAAGTGAAAGCTGTCAACTGACTGAACTAGATGCTGCTGACAGTATGTAACTTGAGATGTTGTTGAAATATTGTAAGTTGTTTACAAAATATTACAAACTTAATAGTTACTGCATTTCTATGACATATAAAATTTAGTTTTTTTGAGACCTATAACCTAAAGAATACTACCACTATAAAAATATTTTGTGCTGAAGAGTTTGCTGTTCATGCTTCTTGAGTAACCTCTAAGGTTCTAGAGATATGGACATTTGTTTGAAATGTGAGGACATAATTTGATTTTATGAAAAGTTTAGGCTTCACCCACTGGAAGTTCCAGTGCAAACTTCCTGACCTTCACTGGAGGAAATGAGTTAAACCAAAAGATGAAAGCTTAATATTGGCAGCCCAGGATAGCCGACTACGTACATGTTAGTTTACCAAGGTCATTGAGCATATGGGAGGTTCTGTAAAACGGAACAGGAAACCATCACACATCTTGTTGCTGGGTGTGATGCACTAATGGCAGAGTGCCTGTATACTGAAAGGCATAATAATGCATAAAGACTGTTGGCTTGGGGATTGTGCGAACATTACGATATTGAAGTAGCTGAGAAGCACTCAACATGAGCCACAAAGCATTATAGAGAATGATGAAGTTTATATCACATGGGAACGCCTATTACCAACAGTTCAAAAAACAGATGCCAGAAAATCAGATATAGTAGTCCATGAAAAGAAGACAGAAGTAGCATTGATTATTGAAATTGCTACACCCAGTGATTTCAGTGTCTTACGTACAGAGAGACATAAAGCCATAAGATACCAGGATATGCAAGCAGAAATGAGGGCAATGTGGAGGAAGGATACCTAGACAGTTTCAGTAGTAGTAGGGGCAGTGGGTCTCATAAAAAAGAATTTGCAGTCTTATTTAGATATGCTACTGATACATGTAATTCCATATGAATTGCAGAAAGAGTCATTGCTGGGCATGTTCCGGGTGCTGTGAAGAGCGCTTTTGGCTAACATCAAGGATTGAAACAATACTAATTTCACAAATTGTAATCATACTTTGACTTAGTCCAGTCCCATCATGGTATTAGAAATCCAAAAGACTTGGAGAAATTAAAACAACTGTAAGCTTTTCAGTCTTTGTAAGTCTTCTCCCTTTACTCTGGCTGAAAATATATTGTTCCAGTCCCCAAATGTTAGGACTACACTCTCTGCAAATCAGGTGATATCTGCTAGGACCCCTCTTACCTCACACAAGCTTACTCTAGGAGGAAGGTAGAGGACAGTCACTGATTAGTGGATTCCATATAAAAATCCTTTAATCCCCACATATCACCCATGATGGTCTTCCAGCTGCTCATAAACGCATGTGGGTAATTGTCCTCTAATTAACACTACAGATCCCTTCCTTCTTGCTCCTTTATAAGCTGAATCTGCACCTAGAATAAACTCTTTCCTTTCTAGCTTCTGCTGCTTTTACTGAGTGAGATGTGTGTACAGCAGGGCAATTACATCAGCCTTTTTACTTTTAATTGTACCCAATACTCACCCTGTTTAATAGGGTCAGTGATGCCATTTACATTGCAGCAAAAAAAAATGGCTTTGTAAACCTTTGTTTCAATGTTTTATACTTACTGTAAGCTTTCCATACTCTTTTGGCCCTATCTGCCCTTCTCATTTATTGTTTTTTTCCCATTTTTACAAAGCTTCTCCCTCTCTGTATTTGTTGCACCTTCAGTTGTCTGGTTTTAGTTGCCATTCTTACCCCTAACCAAGTATAAATCATTTGCATTTGTAAGTACAGTTGGAAGTTAATACACTAGCCTAGTAAAGCTTGCTCTAAGCACTGCCTTGGTATACAAACTTTCCAGTTGGTGGCAATTAAACATGAATAAAAAGGAGCACAGTATAACAAAACTTTGTACATAATATTCAATAGTCCACCCAGGGTATGGCCATGTAGCACCAAAATTAGGCTCCTCAAGATAATTCCCTTTTGTCCTTATGCAGCCCCGCACTGAATGTCATGAGCTGCATGTAATGTGGACAACAGGCTTTGCTGCATCTAAATGCTTAATGGTACAAACATGTCACCTTTAATAAGAATCCAGTAGAACAAACTATCCTTTTTAAGAGACATCATGCTAACTTGTCTGGAAAAATGTAAGTCCAGCAATCGTGGTCTAGTTAATAACAGTAGGATCGTTTAGAAGGTGGTCTGAGAAAGAGTATTAGCTCTGAAGCTCGGCTCCAAGATGAAACAAACCCACTGTGGTTCATTAAGCAAGCAAGTTAGCATAATTCCTCTGTCCATTGCAGCTGACTGGTATTCTAAGCCACTGGAAGGGGAAAATTAGTAAAAAGAAATTTAATGACTATCCCTTGATGGTTCTAAGAATTATTTGGCAGAGACACTGATTTTGTTGCTGCTGTGCAATTGCCACTCTCTTCTTCAAGATTTGATATATTTTAAAAAGGGAAAAAAGACAACTGGGCCTGTCTGCATTAGTTTTACATGCATCAGGATGAAAGCTGTTGCTGATGAGGGGTCAGTCAGTGCAGTATCCTGGGAGCCTTTGGCCTCTAATCAGCTAAGTGCTTTCTTGGGTTTGGCTGTAGTCTTCATTCTCCCAGGTTTGCAGATGGCTGGGTAAATTAATTCTGACCCGCCACTTTTATGTTTGGCCAGTTTAATTACAGGAATAAGCGTTGCTCTCCTTTTTCTCATTTCTGGAGAGGGATCCTGATCAATGTAGATTCTTTCCTGGCTGCATAGACACTTAGCAGCAGGCCTCCAAAGCATCAAGAGGATATTCTCTTTCACTGTGAAAGTTTCAAAATGAGCCTGGATTTGACAAGGAGTTTTCTGCTTTCCAGGGTGCCAGGCTGTCCTATGGGCCCCCTCTATTTTGATTTCCTGTGTTTGCTTCTCTGGCTCCATGTTGCCAGTAGTTTGATTAAAAATATTTGCAGTTCTATCCCTCAATTCCCTTAGGCATTCCACTAAACTTAAGGTTCTTCCTTCTGGATATCTTGTTCTTGGAGGATTTCTGCTGACTCAGTTGCTTTAAGGTAATGTTAAGTTTTGTAATGTCCCCTAGGAGCTCTTTAATGGAGATCAGTTAATCAATGTCAGTATCTGCCATTGCAAGTCAGGAGGGCTGCTGCTGATTTGTGTCTTTGCCATGAAGTTTGGGCTTAAATGGTGGATCTGCTGCTGTTAATCTTCATTCAGTCTTGACTGTTGGGGCTCGGTTCCATCCTCGGAACCGTCTTGGCTGTTGTAACAAGCTCGTGCCAGCCAGAAACCCTTGAGCTAAGGCTACCCATAGTGCCCCTCTTCCCTTCTCCCCAGATCTCATTTGCTGTGTTCATAGGTAGATACTAGGCTATCTGCCCTAGGGCATTTATAAGCCTAGCCAGAATGTATTTGGCTTCCTCCTCCCTATTAGATTAGCCTACTGTGCATCTGCAAAGTAGGTCACAGAAGGTACCCTTTTAAGATTAATTTACTGTGCCTCTGTCTAGCAGGGACACAGAAGAGATCCCAGGGGTGAATTTGTGATTTCCCATCCACACATCCAGATTTCGCTTGAAGAGGGTCAGCAAGGGGCTATGTCTAACATGAATTGGGATTCTATTCCAGAGTGAAGGGAGCCTCTGGGAAATGAATCTGTCCCTCCAGCATGTCCTATTTATTTTTGTGCTGAGGTTTAGGTCCCTGGAGCGTGTAGCTCTAAGGGACTTGGATTCTTTGAGGTGGAGCATGTCCATTAATTCTGGGTTTGACATGGCTTTGTACGTCAGGCATAGATTGCCTCTGAGTAGGCGGTAAGCAGCTGAGTAGAGCTGGAGTTTCTTTAGTCGAGCTGCATAGTACATCTGTTTGTAGCCCATGATCCTCTTGGTGAGGTACTTTTGGGGTCTCTCCAGTTGCTGCAGGTGTCGGGTAAGGTACATCTCAAAAGGTAAGTAAATGGATAAATAACTCAAGCAAGCGTTGACAGAGTGAGAAATAACCTTCTATGTGTAAAAAATCCAAGTAATCCGGTCTTCTGAGACAAATAATTCAGTTTATTACACAGATAAACCACGATAAGCGCTTTCACTAACTAGTAGCTTCTTCAGATCACAAACAGGAAGCACAGGAACCATGTGCTTTAAATATCTGCATGTTAATTAATCAACCAACTTTTAAAGCAGAAGCGCCATAAAACCTAAAAACTAAATATATAAACATAAAATCATCTCAAGATGCAACAGAAATAAACAATGGTGTATGCATATTACTTTTAAAAATTAAAATAACTTCATTCCATAAGAAACAATAAAAATTGAAGTAAATATAAGAACATGTTGTGAGCAGCATACTATCAAGTACGAAAGTGTATACAGGCTAATACATAACTGCATGTGATAGTCATATTATTAATAATACGAGGCAACTTAGAAACTATACATAGTAGATGCCATCAAAAACATGAAACCATATACAAGTCGAAAGAACTATTATCAACCAAAGTGATACTTGGTATAATAAGGTCAGTGCATAAACAAAGATGTATATCTGCATATGTATAAAAATGTGTATATAAATGTAGTGTCTTAATAAATATATGTATCTAAATATAAAAGAATGAATGAATGTGTACAAAAATATAAATAAATAAATGAATAAATAAATAAGTTATTGTCTAAAAATGAAGCTAAAACCATTAACATTAACAGTATTACAATATAAAATGAATAAATTACCCAAAATGTGATATATGTATGTGTATGTATATGTATGGGAACAAATATCAGAGCACATTGAATTCTTAAAAATTTCAGAACTTAGTGTGCCTACGTTTCTTTAGGTGTGGTCTGATAGATGCCCTTTCATTTAAACCATGACCTTTATCAGCTCTCAGCAAAATAATCCACCTACTTTCTCTATCTTCGGTATGATTCATGATGTCACCTCCTCTTACATTAACATTCATTTTCTCCAGCACCCTAAACATGAACTTGTGTTCAGGACTTGTTTGTGTCACATGCTTGGCCAATGCATTCTGCAGATTACCTTTCTTTATATTATAACAGTGTTCCCTTATTCTGTCTCTTAATACCCTATTCGTTTTACCAACATAGAAACATGAACACAGTTCACATACAGCAAGGTATATGACATCAGGTGTCATACAGTTGGCATTGGTTCGGGTATATATTTCCCTCTGTGTATCTGGATGTATAAATACTATGCTAGAATCTATTGAGGAGCAAAAGTTGCATTGTCCACAAGGTGTGGTTCCATAACTAAGACTCGGGTGCGTATTCTTGTTTGGTGGATAACAAAGCAATCTTTTAAGATTCTTCTTATTCCTATAGGTAAAGGACGGAGAATCACCTACAATGTTTGTCAATATGACATCAGTTTGTAGTATGTTCCAATTTTTGGAGATGATCTCTCTAATTTGTTTATTATCTGCTGTATATGAAGTCAGAAACCTAACTTTTGCATTTGTGACTTCTTTGACATCATTCATTACTATAGGCTTGGGCCCAAAATATGGGGTACCTGATGTCGAACGTAAACTTAGAGCATTATGAAATTGTAAATCTACCTCCGTAGAATTATAACCTCTCTCAGCAAACTTCTCTCCCAAGTCATATAAGTCTGCCATAAAGCCTTTGTCATTGGAATTCAACCTAGACATTCGTAGGGTCTGTCCTTTGACTATGTTACTGAAAACATACTGAGGATGCATACTAGTTCTGAATAGTAAAGTGTTCCTATAACAGGGTTTCCTAAAAATCCCAGTGTTAAACATTCCACATTCAAGTTTTTCGACATATAAATCTAAAAATTCAATTTTCAATAATGAATATTTCATTGTAAATTTCAAACATGGTGTAATGTTATTCAAAACCATATTGAAACTAAGCAATTCTTCTATATTACCATCCCATAGAATAAACACGTCATCCACAAAACGTCTATAAAATCTTACATATTTCTTAAACATGTATTCTTTGAATAATAACTGTTCTTCCCAGTAAGCTAGGAACATATTGGCGTAGCTGTTGGCACAAGGAGTGCCCATAGCTACGCCGTCTAATTGCTGATAAATATTATCAGTAAACATAAACACATTATTTTCTAGCACTAGCTCAAGGAAATGTACCAACAAGTCAATTAAAACATTGCCATAGGTACTATGTTCTGTAAGATATTTACTAACATAAGTTAGACCAAGATCATTAGGGATGACTGTAAACAATGATTGTATGTCAAAAGTTACTAAAATCAGATTTTGGATAGTATCCATTTGATTATTAATATAGTACAAATCTGTTAAAAACTGTTTAGAATCACGCAATACAAATTAATTATTGTTTAAAATACACCTTAAATGTTTCTCAATAAAAACTGACAAGTGCTCCGTAACCCATCCTTGCCCTAAGACTATTGGTCTCATGGGTGGCTTGGTAATGCTTTTGTGTATTTTGGGTATTCCATGTATAACTGGGATGGTAGGCATCTTAATATATAAATAATTGAACTCATTTCTATTTATTAAATTACTTCTATAAATATCTGTTAAAATATCATGTACATATGCACACATTTCATGGACCTTAGTAAAATCAATTCTTGTATAAAACACATCACTTAACATATTATACATTTCATTCTGATAATCTATGGTATCAAGTACCACTATGCCAGAGCCTTTATCTGCTGGCCTAATTGTTATATTTAAATCATTTCTTAAGTTATGAAGGCTCTTTCTTTCGTGGTATGACAGATTATTATTAAACATAAAATTAGAATTGTTCAGTCTCTTTTTATGAAAATACTTATAAATCTCATCTTCTGTAGTGCGTAAATATGCTTCAATTAATGGATGATTTACTGGTGTATAGTCACTCAGATTCTTAAACACAAATTTATCATTGCCAGTAGTTAATTCACTATCAATCTTATTAATAGAAGTATCATTATAAATGTACTTGAGCATAACATTTCTAAAAAACATTCTAACATCTATGATGGTTTCATCTAGCATACTATTGCTATGAGGAATGAAACTTAGTCCTTTGACTAATAAATTAATGTCATGCTGTGACAGCGGAACACTGGACAAATTAAAAACTAAATTTTGTTGTGATTTGTCCACATTTTCTTTAGCGTTGTATTGGTGAGTGGCTCCCCTGAAAATTTCCTTTTTTGCCGCCCTCGACTGTTCGAGCGTGTTCTGCTTAAGTTCTTCTCCTGGCGTATTGCTAAAGGGAAGGAAAGATTTAAAGCTGCTCCTTTTTTAAAATCATTTGTTTTAGATCTAACAACCTGCTCTTGATCATTCAGCAGTCTATTCTTAACAACATTCACAGTAGGATATAAATTTACATTTTCATTCATACTGTTATGCGTTATATGTATAACATCTATAGAGTCATTGCTAGTTGCTATTTCCTCATTACTAGCAGCTAAGTTAGTAGAAGGACAAATATCAGCAGATATAGTATCAGAGTCAACATATTCATTAGCAATGGTTGGGGCCTCTCCTGCAATTTCTGGCACATTAGAAACAGCTGCAGGAGATGAGACCACTTTACCAGTGCTCTGTAGAGTCTTATGCTGTTGAAGAGGTAAGCTGCCTTGCTTGATAACAGATGCAGGCATACTTTCTGGGACACGCCTTTCCCAGACAAAAACTTGCCCTGTTTTAAAATCCTGTATGTCCCTTGAAACTTTACTTTGTTTCTGCTGAAATAGTTTACGCTCATAGGCAGATACACAGTCAAGTATATTGTCAAATAAATCATGTATAGCCAACTCTCTATAGTCTTTAAATAACTGTTGCTGTAAATCATTGATTTTACTTGTTAGAGCTTGTTCTTCAGGTTTGAAGAAATTAATCAACAGTTGTAAATATTTGCGGCTAGTCTCAATATTTATCTGCTGCCACAATGACAGCAATTCTGGGTATTCATTGCCTTGACTAGGCATAGAGAACACCCTGAGCCCACGTGGTATAATGGCATTATCTAAACAAAATTGAAAATGCTGCCTTTGCATTTGTAAACGTTTCAGTTTATAAAAGTGTTTCTCTATGTCATTAAGTATTAAATTAGCTTTCTGAAAATCCACATCACGCTCACCCATATTAGCTGGTAGTTGTTCAGTTGTTAGCGACCACAATGTAGTAAGAGTCCCATCAAGATGCTGTTTAAACTTGGCTTCCATCGCTGCCTTGCCCCGGTGTTCACTAGTTCTGAATAGTAAAGTGTTCCTATAACAGGGTTTCCTAAAAATCCCAGTGTTAAACATTCCACATTCCACATTCGAGTTTTTCGACATATAAATCTAAAAATTCAATTTTCAATAATGAATATTTCATTGTAAATTTCAAACATGGTGTAATGTTATTCAAAACCATATTGAAACTAAGCAATTCTTCTATATTACCATCCCATAGAATAAACACGTCATCCACAAAACGTCTATAAAATCTTACATATTTCTTAAACATGTATTCTTTGAATAATAACTGTTCTTCCCAGTAAGCTAGGAACATATTGGCGTAGCTGTTGGCACAAGGAGTGCCCATAGCTACGCTGTCTAATTGCTGATAAATATTATCAGTAAACATAAACATATTATTTTCTAGCACTAGCTCAAGGAAATGTACCAACAAGTCAATTAAAACATTGCCATAGGTACTATGTTCTGTAAGATATTTACTAACATAAGTTAGACCAAGATCATTAGGGATGACTGTAAACAATGATTGTATATCAAAAGTTACTAAAATCAGATTTTGGATAGTATCCATTTGATTATTAATATAGTACAAATCTGTTAAAAACGGTTTAGAATCACGCAATATAAATTCATTATTGTTTAAAATACACCTTAAATGTTAACACTGGGATTTTTAGGAAACCCTGTTATAGGAACACTTTACTATTCAGAACTAGTATGCATCCTCAGTATGTTTTCAGTAACATAGTCAAAGGACAGACCCTACGAATGTCTAGGTTGAATTCCAATGACAAAGGCTTTATGGCAGACTTATATGACTTGGGAGAGAAGTTTGCTGAGAGAGGTTATAATTCTACGGAGGTAGATTTACAATTTCATAATGCTCTAAGTTTACGTTCGACATCAGGTACCCCATATTTTGGGCCCAAGCCTATAGTAATGAATGATGTCAAAGAAGTCACAAATGCAAAAGTTAGGTTTCTGACTTCATATACAGCAGATAATAAACAAATTAGAGAGATCATCTCCAAAATTGGAACATACTACAAACTGATGTCATATTGACAAACATTGTAGGTGATTCTCCGTCCTTTACCTATAGGAATAAGAAGAATCTTAAAAGATTGCTTTGTTATCCACCAAACAAGAATACGCACCTGAGTCTTAGTTATGGAACCACACCTTGTGGACAATGCAACTTTTGCTCCTCAATAGATTCTAGCATAGTATTTATACATCCAGATACACAGAGGGAAATATATACCCGAGCCAATGCCAACTGTATGACACCTGATGTCATATACCTTGCTGTATGTGAACTGTGTTCATGTTTCTATGTTGGTAAAATGAATAGGGTATTAAGAGACAGAATAAGGGAACACTGTTATAATATAAAGAAAGGTAATCTGCAGAATGCATTGGCCAAGCATGTGACACAAACAAGTCCTGAACACAAGTTCATGTTTAGGGTGCTGGAGAAAATGAATGTTAATGTAAGAGGAGGTGACATCATGAATCATACCAAGATAGAGAAAGTAGGTGGATTATTTTGCTGAGAGCTGATAAAGGTCATGGTTTAAATGAAAGGGCATCTATCAGACCACACCTAAAGAAACGTAGGCACACTAAGTTCTGAAATTTTTAAGAATTCAATGTGCTCTGATATTTGTTCCCATACATATACATACACATACATATATCACATTTTGGGTAATTTATTCATTTTATATTGTAATACTGTTAATGTTAATGGTTTTAGCTTCATTTTAGACAATAACTTATTTATTTATTCATTTATTTATTTATATTTTTGTACACATTCATTCATTCTTTTATATTTAGATACATATATTTATTAAGACACTACATTTATATACACATTTTTATACATATGCAGATATACATCTTTGTTTATGCACTGGCCTTATTATACCAAGTATCACTTTGGTTGATAATAGTTCTTTCGACTTGTATATGGTTTCATGTTTTGATGGCATCTACTATGTATAGTTTCTAAGTTGCCTCAGATTATTAATAATATGACTATCACATGCAGTTATGTATTAGGCTGTATACACTTTAGACTTGATAGTATGCTGCTCACAACATGTTCTTATATTTACTTCAATTTTTATTGTTTCTTATGGAATGAAGTTATTTTAATTTTTAAAAGTAATATGCGTACACCATTGTTTATTTCTGTTGCATCTTGAGATGATTTTATGTTTATATATTTAGTTTTTAGGTTTTATGGCTTCTGCTTTAAAAGTTGGTTGATTAATTAACATGCAGATATTTAAAGCACATGGTTCCTGTGCTTCCTGTTTGTGATCTGAAGAAGCTACTAGTTAGTGAAAGCGCTTATCGTGGTTTATCTGTGTAATAAACTGAATTATTTGTCTCAGAAGACCGGATTACTTGGATTTTTTACACATAGAAGGTTATTTCTCACTCTGTCAACGCTTGCTTGAGTTATTTATCCATTTACTTATCTTTTTTATAAGCAAGCGTGCTGTGGCAGTAACTAGCATTTTTAATTTACCTTTCACATCTCAAAAGGGGCATTGTATTCAATTATGGGCCTGATGAGTGACGAGTAGAGGGGCACAATGACCTCTCTTGATCTAGACGTGAACCATTTCGTGATAAGGTGGGCTATATAGAAGGTCATCCTAACCACTTTGGCAACATGATTATCAAAGGAGAGATTACTATCTACGTTGGTCCCCAAATCTCTAATTACTTCTTCCGTACTTAATGGATTACCACCTATATGGTAATTTGTGGGTACCTTGTTTTTCCCAAAGGGGATGACTATGCACTTTTAGCATTTAGCTTGAGGCCGTGGCTCTGGCACCAAGCATCCATCTCTGTGAGACCATTTTGGAGGATGCTTGTGTCAGCTGGAGATTCGATTATGGCCCCCAGTTTGCAGTCATCTGCGAACTTTGTCAGCCATAATCCCCCCGTGTTAGCCTGAACCTCAGAGAAGTATATACCGAACAAGAGAGGTCCCAGAACTGAGCCCTGTGGGATGCCACTTGCAACTGGTTTGGATTTGGACATGGCACCTGCGATTCTGACCTTGTGGCTTCTATCTCTGAGCCAGTTTGCAACCCATCTTGTGATATAGGGGTTGATATTTAAGCTGGTAAGCTTATTTATGATGCCCGAGTGGGGTATTGTGTCGAAGGCTTTTGCGAGGTCCAAGTAGGCTGTGTGGACTACCTTGCCCTCATCTATGGCTTTGGTAACTGTTTTAAAGAAATCAACTAGGTTTAAGAGGCAAGATCTGCCCTTAACAAAGCCGAATTGGGTAGGGTCCAGTGTCTGGAGGCTCCCAATGTCTTTGTTTATGAGTTCCATGATAATACACTCCATAGCTTTACAGACCAGACTAGTCAGGCTTATGGGGCGATAGTTTCCAGGGTCCGTTGTGGCACCACCTTTGTGGAGTGGGACCACTGTAGCTGTACGCCATTCTTTGGGTACATATCCTGTAGTAAGGCTAAGTTTGAACAGTGACTTAATGTGAGGGTTCAGTTCTTCTTGGAGCTCGTGTAAGACACAGCCTGGGACACCGTCCGGTCACATAGATGCTGTGTTTTTTGCTTTGGAGAGGGCAGCTTTCACCTGTGCATCTGTGATGTCAGGGAGGTTACATTCAGTTGGGATAGGCATTTGCTCCTTTGGGGGGGAAGGGGGAGAAGTTTGCGCTGAATCTGTCTGCCAGGATGTTGGCTATGTCTGTAGGTTCGGTATATTTTGTACCGTTATGCAACAATTCAGAGCATATCTGGGAGTTTCCGCCCATGTTCCTGACATAACTAAAGAAGGCCTTGTGATTATCTTTAGTGTCTAGGGCAATTTTTCTTTCGAAACTGGCCTTTGATGATTTTATGAGGGATCGAAGTTTCTTGCTAATACTGATCAGAAATGCCTTCCCTTTTTGGGATTTTGCTCTGTCATGTAGTAGCTTCCTCCTCCTGTTGTATAGCTTATTTATGGCTGGGGTCCACCAGACCAGTCTCCTGTTTTTGGAGGAGTGAGTCTTGGTTTTATTTGGGATAGCACGATCCATGCATTCCTGCAGGTGCTCATAGAATGCATTTGTAAAGGATTCTGCGGATTGGGCTGTATTATCCTCTGGCCCAGGGGCTTTGAAGGATTCCACCTCAGTCTTGAGAAGTGCAAAGTTGGCTTTTGAGAAATTCTTTACAGTGATTTCCTTGGCTGGGGGTGGGGACGGGATATGGATGTCCAGGGAAATTTGTTTATGGTCTGATCTTACCAATGAGGGGTTTACCTCTGGTGTGGAACATAGAGTCCCCATGTTGGTGATGATCAGGTCCAGTATGTTGTTCCCTCTTGTGGGAGTGGTGACCAGTTGTTCCATTGCGTTAGAGTTTATAAATCCAAGGAACCGTTGGGTGTGGGTGTTTGGGCTTGAGTAGTTTTCCCAGTCAATGTTTGGGTAGTTGAAGTCTCCCAATAACATAGTGTTTGAAGAGACCTTCATATTCTCCAGTGTTCTCAGGAATGCCAAGTGGGGTTCCTGTAATAGGGAGGGTGTTCTGTAGCAGGCTACAAACTGAAAGGCAGATGTCCTTCATGGATGCATCTGCAGTCATAACAACTGGGTTGTCCTGTCGTCAGGCAGCCCTTCAGTCGGCCGGATTCCAAAGTCCGGGTCCGGCCTCGGCTGATGTCGCACTTCACCCGACGTCATCTCTGTTGGCCTTCGGGTATATAAGCATCAGCCAACGCCATTTTCTTCAGTCTTTCTTGCCGTGGCTCAAGCAGAAGCTGTTCGCAAGTGCCGGTCGGTCGGATCCAGAGATTACTTCTACCGAATACTACTTCGAAGACTTCTAAAGCTAAGTACCCCGTTGGGGACTCTTTCTTGCCTCAGCCGATGTCAGAAAAAGTTAATAATTGTTTAACCTGTGGGAAACAAATACCTCATAAAGATTTCCACTCTTACTGCCTGCCCTGTTTAGGCCCAGCCCACGACGTAGCAGCTTGTTCGTCCTGTGCTTCTTTCAACCGACGAACGCTTAGACGCCGGTCAGAGTTTGCAGAACAGTTTTTCGGTTCTGACTTTGCGTACATTATGCCGTCGGACCCTCCGACTTGCATTCTGCCAAAAACGCAAAGAAAAGACCGACACTCGCGGTCCGCGGTTTCGGCCGAAACCATGGTTAAGCAAACCATGAAGTGTCGGTTTCGCCGAAACCGAAAACTGATCAAACTACACCTGAAACTATCACTACAACTGAGGTCCCTGCTAACACTCTTGAATCGGCCTCAGAAATTTTACCCACTACGGTGCTTACCACTGACTTATCAGACACCATTCCCTTGGATGTCTCTACCCCAGCACGTGGTGCTGCTAGGCCTCCAGCAGCCATGTCCATTAAGGCCTTCGCCAGGGCTAAAGCAGCCAAGACTACTAAAACAGTGCCTGTTAAACCCCCTTCCACCAGGCCCTCTGCCAGTTCTCAAATGCTTACCTTGGCAGAAGATTTAATTTCATTAATTAGAGGATCTCAATCTCACCCAGACAGGGCCTCTCAGCCCCAGAAAGAGACCTAGGGCAGAGCCCCCTGAGCCAGTGTCCTCTGATGATTCTGCTGATGAATCAGACATAACTGACCAGCCAGAGGCTCCTTTCTCCAATTTTGAAGATTCTGATGCTGAAGAATCCATTCCAGCTGCTTCCCCTCCAGAAGAATTCTCCTTTGGGGAAACCTTGCATGCCATGCGAGAACAGTTCCAATGGCAGCAACAGGATTTTTCAGACTCCAGGAAAAGACTTAGGACCTTTTGCACCTACCACAGCACAGGCCCTTAGCTATCCCTCCTGTTCTCTCTGTGGTGGATGATGCTTTCAATGATGCCTGCTCAGCTCCAGATTCTTTACCCCCAGCCCCTGCCAAACCAGACAGATTTTACAGGGTGCCAGATACTCATCACCACCTCTACAAGGCCCCTCTTGCCGACCCCGAAACTATATCCCAGGGTCCCAAGGCAGTAGCGACTATAGCTAAAACCCTGTTCCTTCTGAAAGGGAAGCAAGGTCATTAGACAGATGGGGTAAAAAGTTTACACTTCAGCCACTCTTTCAGCTAGAGCTTTAAATTGTCAGTTTCACATGATACAATACCAAGAGTTTATGCTTGACCAGTTAACTAAAAAGCTAACCACTGATGAATCTCTTGATAAGAATTATGTATTAGAAATGGTAAATAACATACAGCAGGTTAGTAACCATTCTTTAAAATGTGGCTATGATGCACTGGAGGCTTCATTTAGATCAGCCATGACTGGCACAGTAATTAGAAGGCATGCATGGCTAAAGGAGCAAGCTTTACCGGATCATGTTAAATCTAAATTGCTTGATGCTCCTATGGATAAATCAAGTTTGTTTGGTACACCTGCCCAGCAGGTTATGAAGAAAATGGAAGAAAAGGCAAAATCAGTCCAGACAGTTAAAGAATTCTTGCAGGTTCAACCCCAAGGTTTAGCAGGAACTGGCCTGCCAAAATTGGTCCTTTCCTGACTCCACAAGACCTCAAAGGGGCAGGAATAGACGTTCCAGAGGCAGAAACCAATCCAGAGGAGGTGCCTACAGAGGATGACAGTGGCAAGGTAACAACAGAGGCACAGAATCAACACCTGCCTCTACATCAACACAGCCACAGTGACTTAAACCTAAACCCGCCAACCAGGGAACAAATAGCAGCTCCTCTAGGCGGAAAGCTAACCTTATTTTCAAAAAAAACTGGCACCACATAACAAAGGACAAGTGGATTTTACGAACCATAGATCAAGGTTACCGGTTCCACTTCCACACTTTACCAGTCAAAAGAGGAATGCCAAACCTACCTCCAAATCAAAAAACAGAGGCTCTACAACAGATAATGGAATTAGCAAACATGAGAGCTGTGGAAAAAGTGCCAACAGCAGAGCAAGGAAAGGGGTTCTACTCCAGACTATTCCTAGTTCCAAGAAAGGGAAAAAAGTTAGAGACCAATTCTAGACCTGTCTACCCTAAATACTTACATCATTGTCCCAAAATTCAAAATGCTGACCCTACAGCAACTTCTTCCCATGCTGGGCAAGGAGTGTTGGCTGGTAACTCTAGATCTCAAGGAGGCATACCTGCACGTCCCCTTTCGACCTATCTGCAGAAGATACCTCAGATTTCTTGCAGGATCAGAGCACTATCAATTCTCAGCATTGCCCTTTGGCTTATCTACTGCCCAGAGTATTCACAAAATGCCTGGCATCAGTAATCGCCATTGCAGACTACAGGGAATTCAAATTTATCCATACCTGGACGACTGTCTGATACAAGGGGACAACAAAAGCAAGCTGACAACAGATTTACAAAGGGTCATTTACTTGCTTCAAGCACTGGGATACACAGTCAATTTACAAAAGTCAAGGCTGATACCATCCCAGACAAGGACTTTCCTGGGAGCGGAATTGGACACAGTAAGGCAAATGGCATTCCTAACTACAGCAAAACAAAAAGAACTCCCTCTTTACTTCTTGGCACTAACAAATCTGAACAAGTTAACAGCAAGAAAGGTACTGCAGGCCTTGGGTTTCATGGCATCATGCATAATCTTGGTTCCATTTGCCAGACTACATATGAGAAAGCTTCAGTGGTACCTAAAGAATTTATGGTCCCAACACAGACACAGCCTAGAAACTGAAATTCCACTAATACCATGCTTAAAACAGGAGTTCCTATGGTGGGCTCACGCATGCCAGTCAAACCCAGGCCTGCCCTTTCGCAAAGGTCAAGCAAGCCAGACCATCACAACAGATGCTTCAGACCTGGGATGGGGGGCACATATGCTGGACAAATGCGTGCAAGGATTGTGGACACAGGACCAACTTCACCTGCACATCAACCTAAAAGAAATGCTGGCAGTAAAACTGGCAATCCAAAAGTTCAGACCATTTCTCAAGGAAGGCCAGTTGATGATAAGGACAGACAACACCACAGTCATATGGTACATCAACAAACAAGGAGGCACTCATTCCTACCCCCTATGCAGAATGACTTTGGAGCTGTGGACCCTGGCACTCAGCTACAACATCCAGTTACAGGCAATATTTCTACCAGGAAAAGAAAACTCTCTAGCAGATATGTTAAGCAGGACTACATCGGATGTCCACGAATGGCAGCTGCACCCGGACATCTTCAAGACCATCTCAAGAAATGGGGAATGCCTCAGATAGATCTATTCGCATCACCTCTCAATCACCAGCTCAAAAATTCTGCACAAGGACATTCCACCCACTAGCATGGAAAGTGGACTCGCTCTCCTTCAGCTGGAAAGGACTAACAGCATATGCATTCCCACCTCTTCCCTTGATACACAAAGTATTACTAAAATCAAGGAGGAACGTCCAAGGATAATCCTGATAGCTCCAAACTGGCCAAGACAACATTGGTACCCACTGCTGAGGAGCATGTCTCGAACAATATGTGGCCAATACCCTGATGCCTTTGATGCTAACTCAGAACAACTACAGCACCATGCATCCAAACCTAAAAACGTTGCAACTGACTGCATGGAACATCACATAGCAGCTGCTAATCCACAGCTTTCACAAAGAGTTAAAGACATTATTCTTGAAGCACGCAGACCTTCAACAAGAAGAAACTATGCTGGGAAATGAAAAAGGTTTGTCATTTGGAGCTCAGAAAGAGGTAAAGATGTATCAAACATAGATATGCCCAACATTCTGGAGTATCTGGCGAACTACTTCATTCAGGCCTGTCCTATTCCTCCATCAAGATTCATGCATCAGCTATTTCAGCAGAATACAGCTTTGATCCACCTGTTCTTTCACACCCTTTGCTCAGGCAGTTCCTCAGAGGAATCAAGAATGTAAAACCTCCAAGGAAACCACCATTACCAGCCTGGGACTTGAACTTTGTGCTAGAAAAATTGACTCTATCACCTTTTGAACCAGCAGCAACAGCAGACCTGCAACACCTGTCATGGGAAACTGCTTTCCTACTGGCAATTACTTCAGCAAGGAGGGTTTCAGAACTACAGGCCTTAATGGCAGTGCAACCCTTTCTAATCTTCCACCAAGATAGAGTGTCCATGAGGACTAATCCTACATTTATGCCTAAGGTGGTATCCAGAGTGTCCTTAA
Source organism: Protopterus annectens (assembly GCF_019279795.1). Taxonomy (NCBI): domain Eukaryota; kingdom Metazoa; phylum Chordata; order Ceratodontiformes; family Protopteridae; genus Protopterus; species Protopterus annectens. The sequence goes on from NC_056749.1 coordinate 590,133,992, forward strand.
ACCAGGCAATCCACCTACCTACCTTCTTTCCCAACCCACAAAACAGAGGGGAAAGAATACTGCATACCTTGGATGTACATAGACAGCTACGCTACTACTTGGACAGAACAAAAATAGCAGAAAGACTGACCAACTTTTCGTAGCCTATGCAACAGGAAGGGAAGGAAAAGCTATTTCCAAACAGACAATCTCCAAATGGATAGGAAATTGCATACGATTCTGTTACTCCTTCCATGGAAAGCAAATTCCACAGAACATAAGACCACATTCTACAAGGGCAACAGCCACTACCACAGCCTTCTTACGAGGAGTGGCTACCAAAGACATTATTGAGGCGGCTACTTGGACCTCCGTGCATACATTTGCCAAGCATTATAATTTACCTCTATATTCCAGATCCCGAGCAGGGTTTGCCACTGCTGTACTGCAAGGGATCCTAAACACACCATAATCTACCTTTATCCTCCTCCCTAGTTGGCTATGGTATTCTACCCAGTTGTTATGACTGCAGATGCATCCATGAAGGACATAGTACAGTTTTGTACCTACCATAAATGTAGATGTCCGAATTGGATAGCATCTGCAGTCAGGATTACCCTCCCTCCTTCCACTCTGCGGTACTCCTAGGGTGTTTACCCTTCTAATAGCGAGCTAGTGTGGTCACTTCTTTCATGGTGTATTTGTTTGTATTTATGTACATACATGCTTATTTTTGTGTTTACCTCTATCTTTTGGAAACATTGGCATCTATCCAAAATTTTTTAGCCTTCTAGAGGGCTTCTGGCATCTGGGGCAAGAAACACTGAAGAAAATGGCGTCGGCTGATGCTTATATACCCGAAGGCCAACAGAGATGACGTCGGGTGAAGTGCGACATCAGCCGAGGCCGGACCCGGACTTTGGAATCCGGCCGACTGAAGGTCTGCCTGACGACAGGACAACCCAGTTGTTATGACTGCAGATGCTATCCAATTCGGACATCTACATTTATGGTAGGTACAAAACTGTACTTTTTGCCCGCTGTTAGTTGCACATGGATGGTTTCTGATGCTTCGTGCAGTGCCACTAACCTGGAGGTGTAGGTATCTTTGATGAATATAGATACTCCCCCTCCTTTTGTGCTTCGGTCCGAGTTTTGGGGCCGAAACCCATGGTATGAGTTATAACCTGGTAGTGCTGGGGTGCCCTCAGGAGCCTTGAACCAGGTTTCTGTTACTGCACAGACATTGATTATCTCCATACTGAGGAGAGCCTCGAGTGCGTGCATCTTGAGGTTTAGACTTCTGGCATTGAGTAGCATTACCTTTAGTTTTTTTATCCTTGGGTTGTCTATGGAGGTGGGTTTGTCCTTTGAGCCTTGCCTAAAAAAGGCACTATGGGGGTGGCAAGAGCCTTGGCCAGTATACGAAAGCCTAAGGGTGACAGGTGCAAGCCGTCCCTAGCGAAGCAACGTGGCTTGTCGAGCATGTCATCCCAGGCTGACAGACACTGGATCCCCTTTGAATGACACCAATACTTTAGCCAGTTGTTGAAACTGATCATTTTGTCTTTATACTGTGGCATCATTCTTGGTGAGGGCAAGATGCTACTCAAGGTCAGGGTCATACCAGCCTGGGCTACATGGTCAGAGAGCTCCTCTATGTCTCTTTTCATGTAGTCCAGGGAGGTACATCTCAAGTCATTCACACCAGCATGGACAATGATGGAGTCATACTTGTACTTGCTTTGGAGTGACCTGAGTGCTTGCGTTATGTGGCGGATTCTGGCACCCAACAGGCAGCTTACAGTGACCTTCTCCTTGTTCAATCTGATGAGCGGGACGTCAGTGTGCCGGACAATGGAGTCCCCTATAACAAGTGTATTTGGTGTGTTGTTTGGCCTTAAAGGCTGTGACTGTGAGGCGCACTGATTTTGTGAGATATGTGGTTTGTGGGTATTGTTGAGGGGTGGCTGTTGCTTGGATATCTGCTTAGGAGGTCTTTGCTGTTTAGGCAGATTTTTATTTAGAGCCTCCGAGTATCTTTTTGTGTGTTTATGTGTTGGGTATGCAGATGCAATAGGTCTGTGTGAGACTGGATTTGTGGTGTGGGTGGTTACCTTTTCCTCCTGACTGACTGTGCCAGTCTTGGGTTGAGAGAGCCCTGCCTCCAGTTTGGCTGTATAACTGCATCTCTCACATGTATTAGAGTTTGTTGGAAGGAGGAGAGGGTTGTCTGTGTACATAAGGCAATTGTAACATTGCCTCAAAATTCCCAGATTCACCAGCTGGACTGGAGAGCAACCTTGAAACTGACCCTTGGACATACCAGACTAGTATAGGGAACTGTTTTTTTACTGATTAGATTAGGGAAGGGAACTGATTTTTCACTTGATCAGGAAGGACCAATCGGGAGCCTAATACTTATGAGAAGTCAAGGAGGGTGTAGTGCTTTAGTTAGTTAGTGTTTCCTTGTAAGAGATGAGCAAGTGCAAGGCTTTAGAAAGAGAATAGAGTGATTACTTTGAGAGTTTGAACAGTTCTAAGGGAAAAAGTGAAGAGCAGACTTTGTGGAGCCTGGAATAGTTTAAACCTGTTTAGGCGGCACTGCCCGACGCTGCTCAGTGTGCAAAACCGCGCAAAAAGAGAGTTGTAGGGTTTTAAGAGAGAGAGATCAAGGAGTTTAGAATTGACCCAAAATGGCCAATAAAACTACAGCTTCTAGGTAGTAACCACTCCTCCAGGGACAGGCAGGCTGTTCAGTGTTTACCACTCCCACTGGTGAACACAAGAGACTTCCCTTTAGCCCAAGCAAGCACTGGCCTTCTAGAAACTTCCAAACAGTTCAGAACAGCAAATCTGTAACTGAACTTTCTTAACTTTCAGAAAGTGGGAAAAAAGCAAGATTTTTTGTTTTTTTTTTTCTTTTTGTTGTAGTTTAAAGGTAGCAGAGATACACAAGCAGCAAAATAATCACAACAGTGCAATAAATGACCCCACACTTGAGTGCTAGGCCAAAATCAGGTAAAATGCAGGTTTAGAGAAAAAAAACGATTTTAAATTAAGTGCAACACAGGAAATGCAGTAAACAGGCTCTAGATGTGTTCCAAGTACTGTTACTGTTACAGATATAAACTTTAGCAAGCCGGAAAATGCCAAAAAGTAGGCGGCAAAGCAGTAAAACTTAACAAAAAATCAGAAGAAAATACTTACAATCACAAAAGTGGCTCCTTTTCTTCTCTCAGCGTTTTCTCCCCTTGGTAGGTGCTTCATCAACAACTAGCAAGCCTGAAAAGACGCCAAAACCATTAGGCAGCCGGGTTTTAAGAGAGACAGATCAAGGAGTTTAGAACTGACCCAAAATGGCCAATAAAACTACAGCTTCTAGGTAGTAACCACTCCTCCAGGGACAGGCAGGCTGTTCAGTGTTAACCACTCCCACTGGTGAACACAGAGACTTCCCTTTAGCCCAAGCAAGCACTGGCCTTCTAGAAACTTCCAAACAGTTCAGAACAGCAAATCTATAACTAAACTTTCTTAACTTTCAGAAAGTGGGAAAAAAGAAGAGTTTCAGGACATGTCAGGCCGTGCTCTCAAGCTAAGAGCTTTATTCTTTTCAAAATGTTTCTTCTGCATAATTCTTCCTTAATATTTCTTTGTCGTTTGATATTCTTTTCCCTATTTAGTGACTATCGGTGTGTGTGAGTGCTGTTTTTACCTATTTGGTATTTTTATAATTACCATAGTTGGTATAGGCTCCTCCCTTCCCTCATACCTCTGGTAACTCTCAAGTACCATTGTTGGTATTTTCTTCCCTCCTATCTTTCTTTCTTCTTACCCCTTCTGGGTATTTCTCTTACTACCATCGCTGGTACACTTTAAAAAAAAAAAAAAAAAAAAACCTCTTTCCTTAACTTACCTTGTTTTTAATGTATGTGTGTGTGTGTTGGTAATATGCGTATATGGCAGTTTATTTTATAGTCCTTACAATGGCTGAGAAACCAAAAGGTACAACTGTTTTTAAGCAGTGTGGCAAATGTCGCAGGAAGATGCCCAACTCTGATGGGCATCTTTCCTGCGTTTATTGTTTGGGGCTGCCACGCTTAGAGATTCAGCCTCTGTGCGATCTCTGTAAGGGTTTTAGTGCCTGGACCCTTGCAGAGCATTGAAACAAGTTGATCTTAAAATGTTTGTTAAAAACCCCTTTTTCAGAGGCTTTGTCTGAAGCAGAGGTGTCAAAACCTCCTAAGAAAGAACCGAAAAAGAGGAGCCATTCTGTCCCAAAGTCTCCTCAGTCTCAGGTTCATAGGTAGGTACTAGGCTATTGGCCCTAGGGCCTATATAAGCCTAGCCAAAAGGTACCCTGGCTTTCGCCACCCAAGAAAATTATTTTCCTGTGTCCCTGTCGAGCAGAGCCACAGAATTAATCCCCAGGGTGAATTTCCTATCTCCCATCCAATCATCAAGATTTTTCTTGGAGTGCTAATGAGTAGCTTTGTTTGATATAGATAGGTAGTTGTATGGGAAGTCTCTGGACAGGAATCTATCCCTCCAGCATGTTCTGTTTATTGTGGTGATAAGGTTTAGGTCCCTAGAGCGTGCAGCTTGGAGGGATTGGGATTTCTTTAAGTGGAGCATTTCCAACAGCTCTGGGTTTGACATAGCTTTGTATGTTAGGCAGAGATCACCTCTGAGTAGGCGATATGCGACGGAGTAAAGCTGGAGTTTTTTGAGATGGTCTGCGTAGGTCATCTTTTTGAGGCCGGTAATCCTCTTTGTGAGGTATTTATGCAGCCTTTCCAGTTGTTGTAGATGTCTTGTGAGGTACATACCAAAAGGGGGGTTGTACTCTACAATTGGTCTAACGAGTGACAAGTAGAGAGGGACAATGACCTCTTTTTTCCTGGATGAGAAACCTTTTATGATGAGGTGTGCCACGTAGAAGGATTTCTTGACTATGTTGCGATGTGATTATCAAAGGAGAGACTACTGTTCACCTGTGTCCCAAGGTGTTAAGCAGACTATGGCCTATGTGGTAGTTCATGGGTACAGAGTTTTTTCCAAAAGGGATGACAGTGCACTTTTTGGCATTGAGCCTGAGGCCATGGCTTTGACACCAGGCATCTGTCTCAGTGAGGCCCTTTTGTAGGATGTCCACATCATTAGGAGTTTTGATTATGGCTCCTAGTTTGCAGTCATCTGTGAACTTCGTTAGTCAAAGACCTTCTGTGTTAGCCTGTACTTCAGAGAAGTAGATACCAAACAGGAGAGGAGCCAGGACTGAACCCTGTGGTACTCCACTAGTCACTGGTCTGAAGTTGGATTTGGAGTCTGCTACTTTCACAGTGTGGGTTCTGTCAATGAGCCAGTTGGCAACCCATCTTGTGACATAGGGATTTATGCCTAGTTTAGTGAGTTTATCTTTAATTCCAGAATGGGGGATGGTGTCGAAAGCCTTGGCGAGATCTAGACAGGCTGTGTGAACCACATTACCTTCATCTACGGCTTTGGTGACTGTTTCAAAGAAGTCTATCAGGTTTAGGAGACATGAGCTGCCTTTTAAAAACCCAAACTGGGTGGGGTCCAGAGTTTGGAGATTACCAATGTCATTGTTTATAAGTTCCATGTTGATACGTTCCATAGCCTTGCAGACCAGGCTCGTCAGGCTAATGGGGGGGTCCGTGGTGGCTCCCCCTTTGTGGAGTGGGATAACCGTCGCTGTGCACCATTCATTGGGCACAAAGCCTGAGGTAAGGCTGTGATTGAACATGGTACTTGGGTGGGGTGCCAGTTCGTTCTGTAGTTCATGGAGAATGCAGCCTGAGATGTTGTCAGGTCCCATGGATGCTGTGTTCTTGGCTTTGGAGTGTGTGTGTTTTTTTTACCTGTGCAGCCATGATTACAGAAACTTTGCATTCTTCCGGTATAGAGATGGGTCCTTTAGGGGGTGAGAGGGGGGTAAAGTTAGCACTAAACTTATCTGCCAGGATGTTGGCAATATCAGTTGGTTCTGTATATTTAGTGCCATTGTGCTGTAACTCAGAGCAGATCTGAGTGTTGCCATTGAGATTCTTGACATAGCTATAGAATGCTTTGTGGTTGTCTTTAGAATCAGTGGCGATTTTGTTTTCGTAACTAGCTTTGAAGGATTTTATGAGGGATTTCAGCTTCTTACTGAGGCTGACCAAGGGAGTTCCTGTAATCATGGGATTTTACTCTTTTTTGCAACAGTTTCTTTCTTCTGTTGTAGAGTTTGTTTATGGCAGGGGGGGGGTCACCAGATTGGCTTCCTTTTTTTGGAGGATAGCATCATGGTTCTGTTAGGGATTGATTGCATGATCCATGCACTCATGTAAGTGCTTATAAAGTGCATTTGTATAGGATTCAGAAGTCGTACTTCTATTGTCCGTCATCATGGGTGTCGAGAAGTTTGTCACTTCTGTCTTAAGAAGAGTGAAAGTTGGCTTTGGAGAAATTTTTTACAGTGGGTTCCCTAATGGGGGGGTGGGGGCGGGATGTGGATTTCTAGGGTGATTAGCTTGTGGTTGGATCTGACCAACGAGGAATTGACCTCCGGTGTGGAACACCGGTTGCCCATGTTGGTAATGACCAGGTCTAGGATATCGCTGCCCTTGGTGGGGGTGTGGATAAGTTGATCCAAGACATTGGAATTTATGAATTCCAGAAAACATTGAGCAGAAGAGTTGGTACATGAGTAGTTTTCCCAGTTAATTGTGGGGTAGTTGAAATCATCCATTATTAGGGTGTTAGGTTGTACCCTAATATTTTCCAGTGTATCAAGAAATGAGGAGTGGGAATCCTGGGGCATGATGGGGGTTCTGTAGCAAGCTACAATTTGGATTGCGGTCTTACCCAGAGTTAGTTGCACTTGGATAATCTCGGATGCATTATACTGGGCAACTAGCCTGGAGGTGTGGGTATCCTGAATGAATATGGAGACACCTCTACCTTTAGTGTTTCAGTCCAGGTTAGGTGGCTGAAAGATGTGGTATGAATTATAGCCTGGTAATGCAGAGGTGCTCTCTGGAGCCTTGAACCATGTCGATGTCCTCCATTTTAAGGAGTGCCTCGAGTGAGTGCCTTTTGAGGTTTAGACGTCTAGCATTGACTAGATGTTTCTTTGGAACCGAAGTCTAAAGAATCCAGATTGGCACCGACAACCGTCTCGGCATCAGAGTCTACACTCTCTCCATGGTGCCGTCTATTCTTGTGGAACCAACGAACATACCACAGTAATGACCCCTTCTACGGTACCCAAGACCCTCTTGGCATCAACAATAGTTTCTCCTATCAAACTGGTCACTTCCCCCCCAATACAAGCTTTTGATCAATCAGTCTTGGTGCCGAAGGTTGAGCACATAGCCAGGACTCGATACTCCCCACCCATTGACCCCTTTATTAGTCAGCAGCTCAGTTCCTTTATTGAACGACCGGAATCTCCCTTGGGGATGTCTGTTCATTCCGCCAGGAGCCTTTCGGAGCTTGATGTAGGTGGTCTGATAGATCAGCTCTTGGCGGCTAGAGGTATTCCAACCCCGTCTAGGACCTCCCTTCCACCTGGAACTGAGGCCTTTTCTCCCAGGACTCCAACTTATCTTTCTCCTTCAACCTCCCTGCAAGATTTGGAGCCCTCAACACTGACAACTCTCCCAGTGCCAGCTTCGTCTGTACTGATGGTAGATCTCACCTCAGTCCCGGAACCTAGCCTGTGGACCTCTGCACATTCGGAGCTGACCCACCCATGGGACCATGACTCGGCTGCCGGCTCCGGAATCCCTAGTACGGCACCAATTTTTTCCATGGTGGCCTGTATGGTTCCGGTTGCTTTGACAGTTCGGAGTCCTCTAGGGGCTCCTTATCTGGAGGCAGGCTCGTTGGAGCAGGGTGTGACCGCAGTTCCGAGGTTGTCTTTCTTGGTTCCAGGCTCCCATCCCTCTTCAGGCGGGCCTACCTTCTAGATTATGGAGAGAGAGCTCGCCTCAGCAGGCTCACAGTTGGCACCCACTCTGTCGGAATGTCATATCTATGTATCCTCTGGCTCGCAGCTGTCACAGTCTACTACATTCAGACAGCGGGCACGGGAGCAGCAAGACACCCTTCCGCAGGATACCCTCTCTTTGGGGTCCTCCTCAGACCTTCTCCCTGAGGAGCCACCCTGTAAGAAATCATGTAGGAGGAAGCACTTAGATTCTCCAGAAGAATCTCTCACTGAGGATACAGATTACAGTGAAGGGGAAGGGTCCCCATGGTCACCCCTGAAAATGTCTCCTTTGGAGACATCCTGGAAATCTTGAAACAGAGCGGTGATCGGAGGTCCTCCAACCTTCCTCCGAGGAATCTGTTTTCTTGAAGGCTTTTTGTGCCCGACCTTCTACTTGCTGGGTGACCCCACCTGCCGATGATTTGGTCAAGCTCATTGTGCAGCGTGCTTGGAAGGCCCCTGACGTTATAGAACCAATCCTCCAGAGACCAGACAAAATTATTACTGCACCAGAGGACTAGCCCCACTGGTCTAAAGGCTTAGCTGTAGTTGCGATGGTGGTGGATGTAGTCACAAAGAAGAAACTCACAGAGGAGAGTCCAACTGTTCATCCTCCAAACAGAGAGTCTGGGACGATGGACAGATTTTGGAAGAGGGTCTACGCTTCAACAACCTTTGCCATATGGTCATTGAACTTCTTGGCACATTTTACCCATCTTCAGAGGGACCTGATCACTGAGCTCTCAGGCATCTTGGGAAGGAGCGGTGTCTGCCAAGGTATGCAATAAAGTTGCCCTCCCAGCTTGTAGCCCTAGAATCAATATCCAAATCATCCATGCGGCTTGTTGCTCACACAGCCGGAGGGACGGCCAGGGCAGCGGGTACAGACATTGCCATTAGGTGTCACAACTGGATGCTCTTGTGTGATTTTGTGGACCCCTTTAAGTCTTCCTTCGTCAACACTCCTGTTCATGCTACCTTGTTTTGGCCCCAAAGTCAAAGACACATTAGCCAGGTGTGAGGACGGAAAGACCCTATCTGCCATGAGCATATGTTTTTCAACTCCTCAACAACCTTACTGTAGGAATCAGAGGAGTGGGAAGGTGTGGTTCAGGAAGTCCCAAGGGCCTTTTCGGGTCACACGTGTTGAGTCCCCCCCCCCCCGGGGCAGAGGGGGAAACTCATCTGGAAGACGCTCCTCCTGTGGCAGAGGGGGCCTGCGTGACCAGGGTTTCAGGGATTCCTTCTCTGGACAACCCTACCAGTGCACTTGAGCAGCGGCCTTATTGCCTACCTTTGGAGGCAGTCGGGGGAAGATTCTTTGTGCATCACTTAGCCTGGCACTCAATAACAGCAGATTCCTGGGTGCAGGTGATAATTTCCAGAGGTTACCATATCCACTTTGATCTCTATCTAGAGCCACAAAGGCGAATCCCTGATGTTCCACCCAGTCAGAGAGACATAGCAGCACAAAAACATCAAAAGCTGCTTCAAAAGAGAGTCATCCAAACAGTCCCGCCAGGCCAAACAGGATCTGGATTTTACTCAAGGTTCTTTTTAGTGCCAAAAAAGACAGGTGGCTGGAGGCCAATTCTAGACCTCTGTGTTTTGAACAAGTTTGTTTGACAGACAAAATTCCGGATGGTCATGGTACAGTCTGAACTTCTGTTTCTGGAGAAAGACGATTGGATGTGCTCTATCAATCTTCAGGATGCGTATTACCACATAAAGATGTACAAATGCTCCAGAAGATACCTCTGCTTCTGGCTGGGAGCCAGTCACTACCAGTTTCGAGAACTGCCCTTTGGTCTCACCACAGCCTCCAAGGTGTTCACCAAATGCATGGCAGTGGTTGTAGCATATACAAAGAGTCAATGTGTTTCCCTAGCTGGATGACTGGCTCCTTACTGCCCTTACCAGGCATCTACTGCTTCATGCCTTGGACTCCGACCTAGCCCTAACAGAGTATTTAGGCATTTCAGTAAACTGGGAAAAGTCAAAGCTGTCACCCACACAAGAGTTAGAACTCATTGGGGCAACATTCAGCACCACTTCCTGTATGGCTGCTCTACCCCTTCACAGGTTACAAAGGTTAAGGTCACAGCTTCAAGTGATACTCTCTCATGGCAAAGTCCTGGCTTGCTTAGTCTTACAACTTCTAGGGTCAATGGCTGGGACTATCACTCTAGTTCCATTAGCAAGGTACCACATGAGGTTGCTCCAATGTCTGTTGGCATCACAGTGGTCTCTCTTAACACACCCAATGTCTTACCTAATCTACATAACCATATGATGCAGGCAAGATCTAATGTGGTGAATGAATTCAGAACAGGAGCTATAGAGTCACTCTTTCACCCCTGCTCAGCCCAAGGCTGTAGTGACCACGGATGCATCCCTGATGGGGTGGGGTGGGGGAGCATTTTCAGGAAAAGACAGTCCAAGGCACTTAGTCCCCCTTAGAAGCCAAATTGCATGTCAGCATTCTAGAACTGAGGGCTATGCTTCTAGCGTTCAATCAACCCGCCCTTCGGGGATATATGCTATCCAATCAGACAACGTGGCAGTGGTCTGGTACATTAACAAACAGGGAGGAACCAGATCTTACCCCTTATATCAGGAAGCCCTAAGAGTGTGGCAATGGCTGATAGCATCCAACTGCTTCATGATAGCAACGCACATTCCCAGGAATACCAATGTGATTGCAGACAAACTGAACAGATGCATTCTCCTGCCTCACGAGTGGTCTTTCAATCCCAATGTAGCGATGAAGATTTTTTGTCACTGGGGCCAGCCTTGCTGAGACCTATTTGCATCTCCCATAACCCACAAATACAGCAGCTACTTTGCCCTGTGCCCCCCTCAGGGGGAGTTCCCGAGAGATGCTCTTCTACATGATTGGCCCCCAGGACTGCTTTACGCCCTTCTCCCTGACTCCCCAGTTTTTGGAGAAGGCCCGATGGGTTGAGAAGCAGAGTAATCCTCATTGCGCTTTATGGGCCCTCACAAGTCTGGTTTCCCTTTCTCTGGCCTGACCTGGTTCACCGTCCGTGGACTCTGGACCCAACCCTAGACCTGCTGTCCCACCTGCAGGGGATGGTCCATCCAAACCTATAAAGTTTCAAGCTGACAGCTTGGTACCTCCACTTCTAGTAATTGCCAGGCAGAAAAATCCATTTTCCCCTGTTCAAAAGATTCTTCTGGCTTCCATAAACCATCAACCAGAAAACTTTATCTAAGTAAATGGAATAGATTTGTGCTATGGTCTCTTGCAGAGAAAACTGACCATTTTTCAGCCTCACTTGATAAAGTTTTAGAATATTTGTCAACCATTTTCCAATCAGGAGCTTCAGCTTCTACTATTAGGGTTCACTTAGCTGCTATTTCCAGTTTTCATAATGGCATTGATGACCTTTCCTTAATGTCTCATTGCCTTTGCACAACTTTTTTGAAAGGTGTCTTGCATTTGAAGCCACCCTTTAAAGAACCCATCAAACCTTGGAATTTAACATTAGATTTACAAAGTTTAACCCATCAACCCTTTAAACCAGCAGCCACCTGTGATATCAAATACTTATCTTGGAAGACCCTTTTTTCCTGGTAGCCATCATGTCAGCCAGGAGAATATCAGAATTGCAAGCCTTGTGTGTGAAACGTCCATACATTAGTTTTCACTGGACTCAAATATTAACCAAAATATAGACCTGCCATTTTTCTTTCCAGATTTCTCAAACAAGGGGGAATATTGCTTACATTTGTTGATTGTGCACAGACAATCACATTTTTACTTGAACATAACATAGTTGTTTAGAAAACCAGACCAATTTTTTGTCCTTTTCAGGCACTAAACTGGGCAAACCAGTTTCCAAAGTTACCTTATCAAAATGGTTGAGAGATTACATCACCTTTGTTTATGACCAAAATAAACTGAATCTATCAACAAAAGTCAAGGCTCATTCTACTAGATCAGTTGCCACTTCAGTAGCCTTCCATTCTAGAGTCTCCATGGAGGACATTTGTGCAGTGGCCAGTTGGGCTACACCTCATACCTTTAGCACGCATTACAAATTGGATATGGTCTCCAGGGGAAGAGAATCATTTGGCTCTATGGTGCTCTGGAATATCCTTCCATAGGGCCTCCCAGGACACAAAGTAGCTAGGGACTCTGTCCCAACAATCAAGAATGAATGAAGATTAACAACATCAGATAAAGAAGTTATGTTCTTACCATAATGTTCCATCTGTGTTGTTGATCTTCATTCATTCTTGACATCTCACCCTCCAACCCCCCCTCCAAAGACTCCTGGTACTGCAGTAAGGCAGTTGCTCAGACAAAGCTTCTACTTTTATTTCTACCTTTGCTTCTACGGGCAAAAGTCGATCTGAGGAGAAGGGAAGAGGAGCACTATTGGTAGCCTTAGCTCGAGAGTTTCTGGCTGGCACGATCTTTTTACAATGGCTGAGTCGGTTCCGAGGACGGAACTGAGACCCAACAGTCAAGAATGAATGAAGATGAACAACAGAGATGGAACATTATGGTAAGAACATAACTTCTTTTTTCTTCTTGAATTGGATGGTTTCTTTTTTTTCATGAATACCTAAGTATTGCCACAGATGTCCAATGACTAACTTTCAGTGGTGCCAGTTATTGGCTATAACTAAAGAGGGTCTTTAAGAGTTTATTTTATTACACTTAAGTGCATATGAGGAAATGGACTCTTATCCTTGAGGCATCATGCTGGAAGTGCCTATTTTCTGTGATTGAGGTGGCTCCTTTTAGAGTCAAAGGTACTGTAGGTTTGTTGACTTTTTTGTTGCTGGGCTCCAAACCTATCTCTCAGTGGTCCAAATTTTCACAGATTGCCCAGATTTTAGCCTGATAGTTTTGCTCTCTACCTCATAAAGTATGTGGTTTTCTGACAAATCATTGAAGTCAGACGTCACTAAATAATGACAGACATTTGAGTTTCAGACTTCACATCTTCCAGAAAATGTATGCTAGCACAAAACCTTTTATTCTGCTGACTTTGTAAGTTTATCAGAGCAACATTTAAAATATGTTCCTATTATTGTGCCTTTATCCCCTATTATTTTTGGATTTGTACATATTTCTTGGGCTAAGAGGTATGACTCTGAATATAATTACTTTTGTTTTCTTTTCATTAAAAATTATTTTTTGTTAAGTAAATCAGTTTTGGAAGATATATAAAATGCTTGCAGTCCTGACTCTTGTTGCTGGTAGTTGGTAGTACTTTGAATTAAAAGGTGGCATCATCAGCATATTAGGATGACCAATTTCCCAGACATCTGAGGTAGGATTTAAAGGAAGATGTTGCTGCAATGCTGCATCAAAGTGTTTGTAGTTTTTGGGAATCACTGGATAATTTAGGATAGCAGAAAGATTTCAAGAAATCTTGGAGGACTGTGGACATTGGTTAACCTGAAGTTTAGTTAATGGTGGCTTTTTGAATTAAATTTGAGGAGGGCTAGCTCTGTGCTGTGTCACTCTGAAGCAGGGTTGCCAGACGTCCCTATTTCAGCGGGATTATCCCGAGTTCACCGCAGAAATCCCGGGTCCCGTTTAAGCTGTACAAATCCCGACGGCGAGGCGACGGAGAAGTGTGTGTGTTACTTCCTGGCTGTGTCTTGAAGTTGTACGTATATACGTACCCTTTTTTTCGTCATCCTGTGCGTGGGAGACTGGGAGGGCGTGATTAAGGGCTCTTCTGACTGCGACTGCTCTGCTGTGTCAGCGTAGCGACGAGACTGCGAATGATCGATGATGCCAATGTGTCTACTCTACTAGCAAGTTGCAACGACGACTACTGAGTGAGCAAAGCAGCTACACTTTCACAAAATTCACAGTGAGTTAACTTGCTTGATATTCTTAATATATTATTGAGCTGCGCATTGGCAGCAGAGAGCAGACTCACATATACAAAATGTATGAAGTGAGTGTGTGAGAGAGAGGTGACACTTGTCGTCGTCTCGTCCCAGTGGGCCAAATTGAATCTCATTAGATCTTTAGCTTTCACTTAGATTGTGAAGCCATGTTTACTATATGTATACAGGTTCTTGTTAAGGCATGTGCTTGTGACAATGAACTCAGTATGCTGAAGGGTATGTAGTGCTTGACCATTTGGGTATCTCTACCTTTGAGTATGAGAAAGAGATGGGCTTGTTTCCAGTATTCAAAGAATTGTCTTTCTAATAGTCTTCTGTTCATTATGATTGGTGGTATGCTATGACTGGTGTTAGTTTCTTAAAGTAAGGTGGAGACATGCTTCCCATAGAGACAGATGCATGTCCTTTTAGCTTAGGTAAAAGTTCCTTGACTTGCAAGATAGGCACTGAATGGAAGCTAAAGCTGTGGGTGGTTGTTGGTGGGTTGTTGATGCTTGATGCAAAATTTAGATTTGTGTGAATTGTTCTTGCTAGCAATCCCAAAGCTGGTGGCAAAGTTATTTACTGTGTGTGAGGGCAGAACTAGGGGCTAAGTGTTGTCAGCAAATAAACTAAGAGCTTACTATTTTTTTATCAAAATGAAACTCTTTTACAACTTACACATGCAAATCGATACAAGACCAATGAACATAAGTCAATGGTTTGAAACTCTAGAACGTGAAGCACAGTTTCAGAGAGAGATAATTGCACTAAAAAACTGATGAAATATAGTTACATTTGTGTGGTACACAGAGGACATTAAGTCAAGCAGTCAGTCCATTTTCTCAACATTATGTTGGCTTCCTAGCAAAGGAATAGTCTCTACAACATTCTCAGTACAGAAGGAAGTGAGGGAAAGCATTTTGTGCAAAACATTTATGGTGTTAGAAAAAAATATTACAGTTTGTACAAAATCTCAAGACATACAAGTTTACAACCAGTGTCAGGACTGTTCCTACTGGAGCCAGACTTGTAAAGCCAAAACAACAGTTAGTCAGTTGCATTGTAGTTGTCTTTATTTCTAGCAGCAGAATGGGTTATAACTTGTGTGCCTTCCTGTTTGTCTCCCCATGAGTTTAATGCCTTTAACAGTTTAAATAAGAACTAAAAGAAAAGTGGTGCTTTGTCTCCTCTGATTAGCCAACCAACTGCATCCTTATTTGCCTTATGTTCTTGTCTTCATTTCACTTAGAATCATTTATCCAACCTGAGCTGTTTACATTGTCAAGGCAGTCAGTGTCCCTTTACATTTCTTCCTAATCATTGCACCTAAGATGACTTAATCTCATGCTTGGCACCTTAACTAGGGAAGAATTTTTCTTTTAAATATCTGCTTCTCCCCTTGGCAGCACAACTCTTCCTTGTCCCTTAAACTTCCCATTAGATGAACCACCTCCTTAATTGACAACCTTTCCTTCTTTTTCCAATTTTTAGTTACAATTTTCTTCACCATCACTCAGAAAATCCACACTAGTTCCTTGCTTTCCCTTACACTGCTGTCCATATTCAGCCCAAACAAAGTTTGCTCAATTACTGCACATCACCTCCACTAAATGATTCACTCATCTGTTTGAGACCTTCCCTCCATTCCCAAAGGGTCTGGCATCTCTAAAAATGTATCTCCGGTATCCTTATCTCTAGACATACATCTCCAACATGATCTGTCAATGGCTAGGAACATCTGACCTATCTCTGTCAGAAGTGTAAAAATATTTGTGGAGGCACTTCCATGCAAATATCCTAACTTTTTCATTAGATGACTTTGACTGGCATACCACAGATTTGTTTCCAGACACTGTCTTCCAGATCCCTCCCCAAGTACTGCTCCCATTCCTTTCTAAATTTTTACCTGCTTCCTTGTGCCCTTCTTCCAGCTGTTTATACGCCTTAGAAACTACCCCTCTGTGTAGCATACCCTCACCTCCAGTATACACTATACTTTCCTTGGCCACAGCTGCTGGTGTACAATAATTCAATTTAATAATCTAAACTCCTTCCTTAATGCTTGATAATGAAAGCGTGTCCTGTTGGAACCACATATTTTCCAATTATCTCCTTCCAGATCAAAAATTGTTTGCCTCTCACTAACTGCTACCAATGTTTGGCCTGTGACTACAGGCATCTCCACTTACCCGGAGAAAAGCTTGCATGTTGTACCTCCAACAGGCATCATATTGTTTTCCCAAACCTTTAGCAATTTTGAAAGAAATGTCTTAGTAACCACTTCACACAGTACATTCAGCAGTGGGAATATAATCACTTTTTTCTGCCCATCCCCATGATCGAAGATATCTGTATTACCCAACCACAGATTGTTTTTTGAAGCATTTGCTTCCATTTTGGTGTATATTGCACTGTTTGGCATCTAGATGAAAAGCTGTTTGCAGTGCTTTCATATATATCTTGATATCCAGGACCCCCAACCCTTCCTCCTTTTAGGTAGAACTATTCTTTCCCATGCAAACCATGGTTTCTGTTCTGGCCTTAAAAAATCTCTCATCCATTTCTTTATCCTCATAACCCATACATCATTTAACCTTATCCAAAATACAACATAACACACTTGATTTACAGCCTGATGATTCACCAAATTGCGGTACTTTTCCGTTATCGGGGCAACAGCTCTAATGAGCTGTTGGAAGGTTAGCATGAGGTCTCAATGATTTTATATAAGTAGAGAAAATATATTGTGTATTGACCTTTCATAAAACCAGTTTAACTAGTCCAATATTTTTTTCATTAAAAATGATACGCAACTGTAGACCATTGCCATAAGGGAGGAGTGGGCAGTGCTCCCCCACGGACAGTGTTTTTGCGGGCAGTGTGAAAGATAAATACTACGTTTTTGCATATTGCCAAACTTTACTGGAATATCTACATTCCAGGAAATGTCTACATGTATGTAACCTTTCCTCCGTAAATGTGCTTTTAGAATTACCATTTTGAAGCTAATATTTGAGAACCTGAAAATTTATGAGTAGATCACTAACAGCAGTACAGGTTTTCAGTTAATTATTTCTGCTGTCATCAGTGCTTGCATGTTTAATCGCTTCAAAGATGTGCACTCATATACGGTTCTGCTGTCATCACTGAATGCATGTTGACTGTCAATCTTGTAAAAGTGCGCATGAGATGGCCGGTGTAAGACGGAGTTTGCTAGTGTGAATCAGATGCAGTGCTTCTTGGCGATACTAGCCTTTGAAACGTTTTCGTATGGTATTTAAAGCACGCCCCTTTTGCTGATGTCCCTCTAAAACGGTTACCTTCACTGATGCCGTGTAAGAGTACGGGACTTTGTCTTTTACAATGCAAATGGGATACACTAGCTGCAAAAATGTCCCTACTCCTTTTTTTGTCCACAATTTTAAGTAAAAACTGAGGGCTGTTCTCACATCAGTGGCAGCAGAGTGATCTGTGCGACTGGGTGCTAACCTTCCAATAGCTCATTAGAGCTGTTGCCCCGATAACGGAAAAGTACCCAAATTTCTTAAGCAAATCACATACTCGTTGCATATCTTCCTTCTGGTATATTAATGTTAGTATTTATATCATCTGTGTAGAGGGCAGCTGTTTGGTCCATTTTCCCCATTTAGAGCCCTGTATTTCTGATTGGCAGATTAGTTTTTCTAGAGATTCCAAATTCAGTACGAATAGTTGCGGTGAGACCAGGCACCTTTGCCTTGTTCCCCTTGCGAGCCTTAAATTTTCAAGACAACTTTCCTATTATTTTCACTGTAGCCTAAGCCTTACTGCAGAATTCCGTAGTAAGGCTGTAAACCAATGAGGAACCTTCACTGCCTCCAAGACAAGAATGCATTTTCAGCATCCATTGGTACTGATGCCACTCCTTTCCTCCTCTCATTGCCATCTTGGCTTTTTATTAGCATCCTGTATGAGTAGCACTAATAAATCCACACGTCAACCAAATCGAGAGAGCACCGTTGCTAACTTAGCAGACAGGATACTCCTAAGTAATTTGTAATTAATCATGATTTAGTATGGTACTGGGATGATGTGAACTCATCTCTCTCAGGTCTTTGCCTTCCTAGAGGATTAACACCACTATTCCTGCCTTCCACAAGGGCGGGGTGCCCCCTTAATCATCAGACTGATAAGTTTCAGCAACACCTTTATGATTTTCCTTGTTTCTAATTTCCATACTTCAGTAGAGAATTCATCAGTCCCTGGTGATCCTGTCCCCCTTTTTAGCACTACATAGCTTCCCATACGTGTTCTGTTATCTCTTTCATTAGTTGTTTCACTTGAACCCATAATATCTCTAATGGTGCTATTTCACTTAGGTAATTCCCTAACATGTCTGATTTACCTCTGTCACCTCCTGATAGCATCTCATAATACTGAGTAAATGCTTGCCATTTTTCGTCATGACCCCCCACTAAAGTCTCTTCCTTACATCCCTTATCACCCATATAGTACATTCTTTCTGCTGCCTTAACCTTGCAGCTAACTCCTTCTTTGCCATTGGTGAGCAGCTTGTGTATAGCTCTCTTATTGCTATACATTTGGCAAGAATCGTGTTATCTTTAATCCCTTGTATGTCTTTTAATGCAGTTTTTAATTCCATCTGCCTTGTGGTGTCAGTTTGCCCCTGCATAGCTTTTTGACTTTGCTCAAAAAGTCCTTTGTGCCCTCATTGTCTTTGACCCTCCTGTCTCTTAACATACTGTTGGATAACTAATCTGAATTTTTCCTTCAGAGATTCCTATTCATTCACAGATGCTTACTGCATTCTTCCTAGCAGTCTTAACAGCCTTTCTTTGACCCATAAACTAAACTCTCATTCCTCATTAATTAGGTAAAAAATCTCCAGTGACACACCCTGTGCCTCCATTGTCCCTCTTTTATTCTAAATAACACCCTAGCATGATCATATTGGTCCTACTTTCAGTCCTAAGACTTCTGCTTTCTGCTCTTTTGTTATATAAAATCTGTCCAGCCTCAACAGATTCTCCCATTTTGTTTTATAGTAGTTGAAGCCTGCCTGCATATGAGGGTGCCTTATTTCATAGACATTCATCATCCAAAAGAACCTGAATAATATTTTCACCTTCTCTCTTTTTGTAAAGCCTGGTGATTTCCTTCTGCCAGTGAGATTGTTCATATTTAATATCGTGTTCCAATCCTTGGCCAGGAGGAGCATTCCCTCATGAAGCTGCAGAAATTTTAATTGTATTTCACCCTCTTGAATTTGTCCCCTGGTGGAATATGCATGGATACCAAGGTCATATCACTACTTGACAGTTTTATCATCCAAACTGCTGTACAGCCTTCCCTGTGTTACAAAATCCACTTGTGTCCAAACCAAGCCTAACCTTTTATTTACCAGTAGGATTACTCTTTTTTTTCCAGCACCAGCATAACCAGACATTGCTAATATCCCATAATCTTTTCTGTCTAATTTGAGGTGTTCATCTTATGCTAAATGCATCGATTGTAATTCTGTCATGTTACTGCAGTCTGTTTTTTTAGCTGCATTCGGAATCCTTTCAATTGTTGTTGGTTGAGTGAAACCATTAACATTAAATGTTATCCTTACATTTCAGGTTCTCATTCAGTATGTTTTTGTGTTTGTTATATTTATCTCCGCCATCTTTAAATTTCTTATTTACCTGCCATGTCTTGTAGATGGTGCCCAGTCCCTGTAGAGTTTAAAAAAATCTTCTTCTGACTTCTCTAGTACCAGCAAGCTGTCTCACTGTTACTTGTTACAATATGGATATGCCTTCCATCTGAGTGATAATTAACACTGGAACGTTATCTCACTACTACCAATCTTTGAAAACTATCCACTGCCAAATTTAAGTCAGAAAACAGATCAATATGAAAAAATATGCACACAAAGCAAAATTGCTTCCTAGGTGAGGACATTTTGCTCCAGAGTTGGCCATCTGCTTGACCCATTACCGTTCTCTTAGTGGCAGCACTTGCTGGGCTTCTGAGGCAGACTGGCCTCTGTTCTCCCTCTTGGCCTGTGTAGCCAGATTTCCTGTCAGATTTAGCTTCCTCCTTTAAAGCATCACTAAAACCTGATGTTTATTAATCTAGTGGTGCTGTGATTTGCTCAAACCCTCTTACTTTTAGTTATTAACATATGTAGTATCTCATTAACTGTCCTTCACCTTTCATTTAATATAATCTACCCTGTACTAGTTGCCCTCCTATGTGCCAACTAATATTGCCATTTCCCTTGTGGATATTAAATCATCTTAAATAATCTTCCAGCATGTTTAAATTTATGAATGCACAGTTATTTTATGTGCTTTTCCATGCCTACCTGTTACTCATGGTGTCACCACACACTTCCATATCGCATGTTTCCACACATCATCATCTATTCCTTCTTTCTCTCTCTGTCTCTCAGGCATGCATAGATAAGCATCTTGATAACCATTAGCATTCCAGGAGTCTTACCCCTTTCTTGGTAATATATGAACCAAATTAGCATACAAGAATAACAACTGGTCTGTCCTTAAAAGGGTCATTGCTGTTGTCCACATCCCCACTGAATTATTGTAGTCTTTCCCCTCTTTATCAGATCATACAATGTCTCATGCAACTTACTGGTATTCCTACATATCTGGAGGTACTTTAGAATATAGTTAACATTTTGTGGATGGCCCCCTGGATCTAGCATCCAAATGTATTTTTCCTTTCTGCATATTTACAATGTTAAAAATTAGTA
This sequence comes from Protopterus annectens, assembly GCF_019279795.1. NCBI lineage: Eukaryota > Metazoa > Chordata > Ceratodontiformes > Protopteridae > Protopterus > Protopterus annectens. The sequence continues at coordinate 590,154,613 of NC_056749.1, forward strand.
AAACAATACGTAACCACTCCATGTTACATCCCAGATTTATCCCTTGAATACTGGACCAGAGGAGCTAGAGCTTACCTGAATAAGCTCCTGTCAGTCCCTTTCATTACTGTCCCTAGATCCCTTTTTACTTGTAAAGATCGAGTCAAGTCTCTTCTTTCTGTTAATACATTTGACTTTTTAAACAAAAGAAGGATGTTTCACACAATATTTTTTGAGAACACCTTTATTAAATTTTGCTTAAGACATAGGTGCACTAATAGAAAAGAAAACAAACCATATTAAATTTTTTTCATGCACTATACATTAAATGTATGCTTTAATTCTTTATAGCAACTGTCATTCACTCCAGCATTACTTAAATTGCTCAATTCCTGCCTTCACTTAAACCTCATTCTTACTTCTGAACTTTATTTTGCATGTATTGTTTCCACAAATTCCATTTATTTCTATGAAATTTGCTCCTTCTCTTTCCTAAGATCCCAAATCCATTTTTTTATGTTTTTCACAATATTCCATACTTCAATTACAGTTAAATCCACAAGGCACACTGGAACACACACCAAGAAATCTCCAAAGGAACTCCAGGCAAGAGCAGAACTGAAGTCAAACTTGTTAAGCAACAATTTATTTCCACAAAGCTTTTCGTTCATCTGATAGCCGAACTTCTTCAGACAAACAGAGCAAACAACACCAGACCCATATATACATCTCCCTTTACAAACGCATATTAAAACTAATTAACATTTAAAGGGACTATACCATAAATAACAAGACTGCAAGTTAAAAATAAAAAACGTTTATACATGATCAATCAAAACCAACATCCTCAAATGCTGGACGTGTAAAAAATCCTACTTAGACTAATATAAAATAAACTTAATCCAGTAAAAAAATCAAACAATCATGAAATGTTACCCCAACATTCACATTTCAAGATTTATAAAAACATGCTGTTAATATAATGCTTGCTTAAATCTCATACGAACATGTAGACAAATGGAAATAAGTACATGCCATTATACGTGCAACTACCATCAACACAAACATCAGATGGCCATTGCTCTATCTCAGTAGACTTCTTAATTTCAGTATGCACGAAAGAGAAACCTTGTCATTAAGACCCGGAGCTCTGTAAGAATTCAACCTCAGCTGCCAAATCAATTCCTGTCTCTCTAACAGTAACTGGTAAGGGCCCCCTTTTACATCTGATGTAATTTGATTTAAAAGCCTAAACACAAAAGAGTGAGTGGGATTCTCACTGCAGTGTTTGGCCAGGGCATTATCTAACGTAGCCTTCCTTATGCTGTATACATGCTCATAGATCTTTGTTTCAACTTCCTGTCAGTCTTGCCCACATAAAATGCGGGACAAAGCTGACAGGTAGCAAGGTAAACTACAGACCTCGAAGAGCATGTATATCTTCCCTTTATCCTGTAAGTTTTGTTAGCAATTGAAAAACTGGCCCCAGTTGCCAAGTGCCTGCAACAGCTGCACGCCTCACACTTGAAAGTCCCATCAGTCTGGTGACGCATTCCACTATTCATCTCCATGATACTCTTTAAATTATAACCTTTTCTGTAAGTGACGTAAGGTCTGTCACCCAATTTACTTATGTCAGAATCAAAACTGAACAAACCCCAGTTTCTCACCAGGATACACTTTATTAAATCTGCCTCTATACTATAAGGGGTAATAAATCTCATTGTAAAACTCAACCCATTATCCTTCACATTATTTTCATCAATGGAAACAAAAGAGAGGGAGCCTGTGTTAAGTGTAACCAGTACTAGACATCATGGTTTGCCATGTCAAAATAGGTTTGTAAACTCCCATTCTTCTTTTGTTTTGTACCTCCTCTATTATTTCCAAAATCATTGACTCTGGTTAACCTCTCTTGGTAAACATGTCCTTCAAAACGTCACATTCTTCAACAAAAATAACATCTTCTGATACCATCCGAGCAGCACGAACCAATTGTCACTTGACTATAGATTTCTTCTGATGTTGGGGGTGGGCACTAGAGTAGTAGAGCATTGTGTTAGAATATGTTTCTCTATGGTAGATGCTAGCCACAAAACACTTATTTACAAAATCCTTCTTCAGATAAACATCTAGATAGGCTATGCTGTCCTCCGCAAAAGTGTGGGTAAACTTCAAAAAAGTAGTACTGTTATTAATCTTTTCTACAAATTTATCTACCTCCACTCTGTCCCCATCAAACAAAACAAAAACATTGTCAAGGAATCTTGTGTAAAACTTGACCCTAGTCCTAATCTTAAGTGTGTTCAACACATGCTGATATTCCCATTGTGCCATAACCAAGTTGGCAAAACTGGCTCCACACAGGGAGCCCATAGCTACCCCTACTTTTTGGATGTAGATATCATTGTCAAACATCACAAAATTGTTGGTTAAAATGGCGTCCAACAATTCCTGTACCAAACGCACTTCATTACTCTCTGCTCCATGGGCTAGCATCCGCTCCACCACCCAATCAATACCCAAATTGTGGGGTATTGAAAATTACAAATCAGTAACATCTATAGTCAACAAGCCAATGTTGTCCTGGTAAGGGCATTGTTCGATAGCTGCTAAAAAGGACCACAAATCCTTACAAATCTGGGTCTCCATCTTGACATATTTTTTCAAAATACTGTCAACAAATTTAGCACTAGCGTATGTGATGGAAAACCTAGCATTAGCTAAGACTCTCATTGGAGGGTCCATGGTACTTTTGTGTAGTTTTGGCAATCCAAACAAGGTGGGAATTCTCGGTGAAACCACCGATAAGTAATTGAACATTTCTGCATCTATAACTCCTTTCAAAAAGAGGTCTCCCACAAAGCCATTAATGCGTTTATACGCAGTATTCAGTTCACTGACACTAGATGCCTCATAAGTTTTACCACTAATCACATTCCTCATCCTCTCATTGTAATTTTCCATGTCCATTAACACCAAACCACCTCCCTTGTCTGGTTTCAACACATGCACCGGTAATGATTTAAACATTTGCAATGCCTCGTGTTCATCCCTAGACATATTTATATTACAGTTATGTTTAGCATGGCATAAGTTCCTGATGTCTATTTCACACGTGTTTGAACAAGACAAGAGACGGGTGTGTGTGAGGGTTGAAAGTACTAGGTACCCTCATACCTCCACCTGGATGATGGTTGTTTCCCAAAAGTAAGGTCAAGTTCATTTTTCTGGTAAACAACTTAAGGTTAATCAACGTTCTAGGCAAATCAAAGTGCTGGGCTGGCACGAAAGTCAAGCCCTTAGAAAAAAGATCACACAAAACCTGGTCAATGTTATGACTGGAAAAGTTGAATATCTTGGTCACCTTCACTGTTCGACATAACCCTTAGAACGTTACTGTGTTTCATTTCCTTTTGTTGGTCACAGACGTATTACTGTTGTGGAAATTCTGTCCCCTTGTGTTGTAACGGTCTCTTGTGTTGTACCTTCTCTGATGATTCTGCCCCTCATTCGGAAAAGGGCTCTGATCACTATCCCTCCCAGCTCTAGAATGTTCAGACTCTCCATCGTCAACAAACACCTGCCCATTACCGTCTCCAGAAGAAACTCGTGAAGCGGTCCCTATCGTATTTTCTAACGCTGCAGTTTGGACCTTCCCATGCCCGTTGTCATCACTGCCATGGAAGGGAGCTTGACGATAACCTGTAAACTTCCTATCCTGTGAGGGAGGGGGTACTGGATAAGCGGTGTGGTTCTTGTATGCCTCAGTGTCTCTCTTTAACTTCTTCAGCTTATTCTCAGCATTCTTATTCAAATGTTGAGTAATTGTAGAGAAAATTCTTGAATAGTCATACCTGTATCGGGTAAAGTCCTCATGTTGTTTAATGTCTCTATCCAGTGCTGCTATTTCAAGAGACAAACTGTCAATTTTCCGTTGGTAATGCTGACACATTAACTGCATTAACTCAAATCCATGCTTATCAAACAAATTCATCAGGTCCGTGTGAAAGTCAGACCCTGCAGTTAAGCCCGTAGGATACTGCCACGAGCGCAGGCCTTTAGGGACCACACCAGCTTTCCTACATTCATCAAAGTAACTAATTTCAAGTTGTAACTTTTTGGCTCTGAGTGACTTCTGATCTAATACTTTTAACTGGTTTACCAAAGAAACACTGTCTTCGACTCGCTGATCCTTATAAGGTAAACCTGGAGTTCAGTAATAGACAGACATTCCTTAAGCCAAGTAGAGACATCGGGGAACTCCGATGTCCTTGTGGGAGATGAAACAGGCAACGGTGTCAATGTGGGCGGCACCACCATACTCAACGCTTGCTTCTGGGATCCTGTTCTCCCTAAACCGATAGTATTAACACCAGATGAACAATTGCTCTTAGGCTGTTCAATAAATTCCACTCCTCTACGCCCACTCTCCGACTGGGATAAATTATCCATTCTAGCAGACAAAACCTCTAGTTTCTCATTCATCACGTTCAACAAAGCCGTTAAATTACCCACATATTCCGCTCCAAATTGTGTAGAAGCAGGTAAAATTACCAGCGAACCAGGAAACAAATTCTCTGTGCTGCCAGAAGCCATATGAAAAACAACACAAACTAGGTATACTAAAGAAACTCCAGTTAAATCCACAAGTCACACTGGAACACACACCAAGAAATCTCCAAAGGAACTCCAGGCAAGAGCAGAACTGAAGTCAAACTTGTTAAGCAACAATTTATTTCCACAAAGCTTTTCGTTCAACTGATAGTCAAACTTCTTCAGACAAACAGAGCAAACAACACCACACCCATATATACATCTCCCTTTACAAACACATGTTAAAACTAATTAACATTTAAAGGAACTGCAAGTTAAAAATAAAAAACTTTTATACACGATCAATCAAATATTACCCACTAAATAAAAACCAACATCCTCAAATGCCGGACATATAAAAATCCTACTTAGACTAATATAAAATAAACCGAATCCAGTAAAAAATCAAACAATCATGAAATGTTACCCCAGCGTTCACATTTCAAGATTTATAAAAAACATGCTATTAATATAATGCTTGCTTAAATCTCATACGAACATGTAGACAAATGGAAATAAGTACATGCCAATATATGTGCAACTACCATCAACACAAACATCAGATGGCTGTTGCTCTATCTCAGTAGACTTCTTAATTTCAGTATGCATGAAAGAGAGACCTTGTCATTAAGACCCGGAGCTCTGTAATAATTCAACCTCAGCTGCCAATTCCTGTCTCTCTAACAGTAACTGGTAAGGGCCCCCTTTTACATTTGATGTAATTTGATTTAAAACCCGAAACACAGAAAGAGTGAGTGGGATTCTCACTACACCTTGTTTGGATTGCCAAAACTACACAAAAGTACCACGGACCCTCCAATGAGAGTCTTAGCTAATGCTAGGTTTTCCATCACATACACTAGTGCTAAACTTGTTGACAGTATTTTGAAAAAATATGTCAAGATGGAGACCCAGATTTGTAAGGATTCGTGGTCCTTTTTAACAGCTATCGAACAATGCCCTTACCAGGACAACATTGGCTTGTTGACTATAGATGTTACTGATTTGTAATTTTCAATACCCCACAATTTGGGTATTGATTGGGTGGTGGAGCAGATGCTAGCCCATAGAGCAGAGAGTAATGAAGTGCGTTTGGTACAGGAATTGTTGGACACCATTTTAACCAACAATTTTGTGATGTTTGACAATGATATCTACATCCAAAAAGTAGGGGTAGCTATGGGCTCCCTGTGTGGAGCCAGTTTTGCCAACTTGGTTATGGCACAATGGGAACATCAGCATGTGTTGAACACACTTAAGATTAGGACTAGGGTCAAGTTTTACACAAGATTCCTTGACAATGTTTTTGTTTTGTTTGATGGGGACAGAGTGGAGGTAGATAAATTTGTAGAAAAGATTAATAACAGTACTACTTTTTTGAAGTTTACCCACACTTTTGCGGAGGACAGCATAGCCTATCTAGATGTTTATTTGAAGAAGGATTTTGTAAATAAGTGTTTCGTTGCTAGCATCTACCGTAAAGAAACATATTCCAACACAATGCTCCACTATTCTAGTGCCCACTCCCAACATCAGAAGAAATCTATAGTCAAGAGACAATTGGTTCGTGCTGCTCGGATGGTATCAGAGCATGTTAGTTTTGTTGAAGAATGTGAGGTTTTGAAGGACATGTTTACCAAGAGAGGTTACCCTGAGTCAATGATTTTGGAAATAATAGAGGAGGTACAAAACATAAGAATGGGAGTTTACAAACCTATTTTGACATGGCAAACCATGATGTCTAGTACTGGTTACACTTAACACAGGCTCCCTCTCTTTTGTTTCCATTGATGAAAATAATGTGGAGGATAATGGGTTGAGTTTTACGATGAGATTTATTACCCCTTACAGTATAGAGGCAGATTTAATAAAGTGTATCCTGGTGAGAAACTGGGGTTTGTTCAGTTTTGATTCTGACATAATAAGTAAATTGGGTGACAGACCTTACGTCACTTACAGAAAAGGTTATAATTTAAAGAGTATCATGGAGATGAAATGTGGAATGCATCACCGGTTTGATGGGACTTTTAAGTGTGAGGCGTGCAGTTGTTGCAGGCACTTGGCAACTGGGACCAGTTTTTCAATTGCTAACAAAACTTACTGGATAAAGGGAAGATATACATGCTGTTCGAGGTCTGTAGTTTACCTTGCTACCTGTCAGCTTTGTCCCGCATTTTATGTGGCAAGACTGACAGGAAGTTGAAAGAAAGGATCTATGAGCATGTATACAGCATAAGGAAGGCTAGGTTAGAGAATACCCTGGCCAAACATTGTAGTGAGAATCCCATTCACTCTTTTGTGTTTAGGGTTTTAAATCAAATTAAATCAGATCTAAAAGGGGGCCCTTACCAGTTACTGTTACAGAGACAGGAATTGATTTGGCAGCTGAGGTTGAATTATTACTGAGCTCCGGGAGCATGTTTTTATAAATCTTGAAATGTGAACGTTGGGGTAACTGTCCTGTTCCTCATACTTTATTTTCTGTTGGTGGCAGCTTTGGATGATTACTGGTTGTAACATTTCATGATTGTTTGATTTTTTTTACTGGATTAGGTTTATTTTATATTAGTCTAAGTAGGATTTTTACATGTCCAGCATTTGAGCATGTTGGTTTTTATTTAGTGGGTAATATTTGATTGATCATATATAAAAGTTTTTTATTTTTAACTTGCAGTCTTGTTATTTATGGTATAGTCCCTTTAAATGTTAATTAGTTTTAATATGTGTTTGTAAAGGGAGATGTATATATGGGTCTGGTGTTGTTTGCTCTGTTTGTCTGAAGAAGTCCGGCTATCAGTTGAACGAAAAGCTTTGTGGAAATAAATTGTTGCTTAACAAGTTTGACTTCAGTTCTGCTCTTGCCTGGAGTTCCTTTGGAGATTTCTTGGTGTGTGTTCCAGTGTGCCTTGTGGATTTAACTGGAGTTTCTGTGGTATACCTAGTTTGTGATACTTCAATTACAGTTTATTTTGATTTTCATTTTCTAGTAATTGCTGTTTTGCAGACAACAGAAATGAACTTAATTAAGGCCTTACTATGTCTAGGCAATTCAGATCCTGTATCCCAGCTCAAAAGAATAATTTCCTTAGTTACAGCCACTTTCTTCCCCAATGTTTCTGTCAGAGTACTCTGTAGAGAAGTTTTAAAACCTGCCAACTTATTACACGCCCAAAAAATATGTCCCATGTTACCTCTCTCTTTCCTGGCTGCCAGAGAAAATGTCTTTGACATCTGCTTGGAGTATAAAAGTAAAGTACTTTTGGTCGATGTGTGCTTTCATTGACAAATGAAAAAAACGTGCTCAGTGAATCAAAAATCATCTGAATGAACCATACCTGTTTTTTCAAAATGAGATTTCAGTATAGTGGAGATTGGGAAAATGCTCTTTCCCCACTGTTTCAGAGCTGGCATATATAATTAGCAGGGGGTGTGGGGGTGAAGAGGAGGCTTGCCCCATGCAGAAAACGTGTTGTATTATTTTTAATCTTTTGTGGATTGATGTTTGCTGTTTTCAACCTTTAGTTGTTGATCATTGGTGGATGGACATTTAACATTTTCACTGGAAGATTATGCTTCCAAAAATAGCTGTGCAAACACTTCCAAGCAAAAATCCTAAACCTTCTGGCTTTTATTCAATACTTGGAAACCATACTTAGTCCTTCAATTGATTATTTTTAAATTGCTTTTCCAGTCTCTCTTCGCAATCTTTTCTAACCTCCTCTGATTGATTTTTATAGTTGTCATGCAATATTTTATATGCCACATAAATTATCCCTTTTTAACAGCAGCTTCTGTTCTAGATGTGACTGAAAAATCTACCAGAGCTGTTTTTTCACTTAGGGCTCCACTATCCATTTCTCTTTGCCTATACTCTGATATCAGTCCCTGGCAGGAAGGGCAATCTCTCACGTGCAGTCCAAACTGCTGTTTGACCTCATCCCACTCTATTAACTTTTGCTCTCCAGTTATTTTCTCACAATATCTTTCTTTTCAGTTTTCTCCAGTAAATCCCATCCCCCTCTTGCCTGTTTTCAATGCTCTTACTTGCAGTCAAAATTTCCTTACTCCATTCATATATGGGCTTAGTCTTTAGAATATTTTCTGCAACTGTATGAATATAATATTGTCTCACAATTTTTTGATTTCTCTAAGTCTTTTGGGTTTCTGTTACCTTGGCGGGAATGGACCCCATTCCTAAGTCAAAGTACGATTAAAGTTCATGAAATTAGTATTGTTTCAGTCTTTAATGTTAGCCAGAAGTGCTCATCACAGCACTTGTAATGTTCCCAGTAATTCTGTATGGTGGTAGTTATTTTCCTTAAGGATCTGCATCCAAAATGACACACTCTCCTTACTTCTTGAACACTTTATTATCGTCTCTTTCCACATTGATTTATAACCTTCGGCTTGTGTTATGTATATGAGCTTTAATTGTGTAGCTTTAAAACATGCATACAAATAAGGTAATCCTAACCCACCTTGTTCTATGGACAGGATCAGCTTAACCCATTTAACTCTCACCCTCTTCCCCTCCTCGATAAAGTTCTTCAACCCGTTATTAATTATTGTCTACAGCTTCTCCTGTCATTGATAAATATATTCCTTCCCTGAATAATAACATTTTCATTGCTTGTATCTTATTATCTGTATTAATAGTCAAGATCTTCCAGTTGTCTTTTCTTTTGTCTCTTTCCACATATCCTTAGATGCCGTAATAGAATCCTTTTTAATTACACAGCTAAATATTTCATCTTAGCACGTCCTCATAAATATGGATATTGTGGAACCAATTCATGTGAGGAAATACATTTTACTGCTATAGTATTTGTTTTATTTTCATTTATTTTATATTTTGAAAAAATGAAATATTCTTTGCTAGATATAGCAAGCACAAAATATTTGCAAATAACACCAACTTTTCATTATTACCGTACCAATTATATCCTTGAATTTTTGAGCCCATTATTTTCTTTGCCAGTGGCTGTAAGTATAAAGCAAATAATAAAGGGGGGAAGAGGTCACCCCTGCCTAGTTTCCCCTGTTTAAATACAGGTTATCAGAAGGGAAGCGTCACACATTAATTCCTGTCTCAGGTCCTTCGTATATATTTTTAATTAACTGTATTGTTATCTCAGGGAATACAAATGCTTCTATTGCCCTACTCATAAAATCCTAGATTACTCTATTGGATTCTTCCTCTGCATTAAGACTCACTAACAACAGTGGTATTTTCTTACATTTTACTTCCCTCTGTATCATCATTGTGCACCCCTTACTAGAGGAGTGTCCCAGGAATCCATACTTGCCCCACTTTTGTTTTCAGTCTTTATTAACAAGCTGCCCTCTAATATGCATAACCTTCTTATTACTCTTTATGCAGATGACATGGTTATTCTTCAGTCTAGTACCTCACATTTAACTAGTCAAACCCAGCTTCAATCTGACCTTCATTCCCTTAATTCTTGGCCAAACAACCATAAGCTACTCTTAAACCATTCTAAAACAAAAAGTATGATATTTGGAGCCTCACAAAAGCTGAAAGAGACTCCTGAAAATCTCAAAATCGCAGATCTCAATGGTTGCCCAATAGACACAACCACATCCTTTAAATACTTAGGTTTATGACTAGACCAGTCACTTAACTTCCAATGCTACAGTGAAAACACCAGGAAAAAGATCATTTCTCTTTTATTCTAGTCCTGGAAAATATCTCCCTTTCTCTCCGGACCAACTAGAGCTGCAGTAAGCAAAGCAGTCCTCCTTGCTCAACTTAAATGTGGGCTCCCCATTATAACCACAGCTTCTAAAAACCCTAATTCACTCTACAGTCCATTGAAAACAAAATCTACCAATCCATTTCAATTCTTCCTGTCAGGAACACCACTGCATCACCCTCTTCAAGGCCAAATGGTTACCAGTCACCTACAGAGTTGAGCTACTCCTAGGGTCTCTTGTTTTCAAACTGTTTCACTTGAACGCCTTTCCAACACCTGCAGCCAAACTTCATAATGTAACCACCCCCTACAACCTCCGCAACTTCTCCCAATTAACTCACTCACTCCAGACACCCCAAACTACACTGTACTGTACTGACCATTCCTTCTCCATTCTTGCACCCAAACTCTGGCAATCTCTACCCCTTCACCTTAAAGAAATCAAAAATCTGACTGCAAGTGCTTTTTCACTGGACATATAACCTAATGGACCCCTATCAGATTATCGAAGTTTCAAAACTTTGAAAGTCATATGGTTGAGATCATATTATCAAAGTTTTGAAACTTTGATCATTTTGAATGGAGATTGAGGTACAGCATGGATCGGGAAATGTACCCTTTTCCTCACTGTAGTGCGATCACGGAGTTGGTATATTTAATTAGCAGTGGGAGTAGGAGTGCAGGAGGAGGCTTGCCCCCTGCAAAAATGTTAAAATAGAATTTTTTTTTTATTTTTATTTTTTAATATTCAAAGTTCCGAAACTTCGATCATATAGTCTTGACCATATCAATTTTGAAGTTTCGGAAGTTTGTTAATCTGACATAGATCCAGCCAAACTCCCTCCTCATCTGCATCACTTCTACTTTGATTCTCTGTTCTCAGCTGCTGCTTCCCTCTCATATTTACTATTAAAATTAATTCATATTTGATTTTCTACTCTGCTAATATTATTTACATATTGTATCAATTATCTGTTTGATTATTTACCTTCTGTAATTACTCTGTGTTTGTGAATTTATTCTGCTTTCATTTTTGTGAATCTCTTTACCTGGGGTTTGCCTGTAAAGAGTCTGTAGTGATCAATGTATAACGCTGGTAAACAAACTAAAACAACAGTAAACAAAAGTAAATAAATAATGTCAAATGATTGTCTTCTGTTCATAAAACCACACTGATCCATATGTTTCAGTTTTGGCCCAACTTTGCCATTCTCTTAGCTAGTGTAGACATAAACAAGATATCCTTCATGTTTTGATCATTTGATCATGGGACTTGTTGTTCATATAATAGACAGTCTTGTGAGGTGGTAGGTTAGGCTTTATGTCTTGCAACTTGCTTTGTGACGGACAAGGCTTGTTTTTGATCTGGAAATGTCTTCAGGTTACCAGGGAAATTAATTTTCATTATAGCAGGGTAGAGTAATTCAGATTAAAGCCCTTTCATCTTACAAAGCCTTTGTACTGGTATAAATGTAGCTTGTCTTCTTCGAGTGGGGGCTGAATAATCTTGCTCCACAAAGACCCTTGAACCATTACAGTGTAATCTTAGACTCTGCTTTCAAATTTGGGTGAAAATTCTCTGTATGTAGCAAAATGGATAACTCTCTAATGTGTTACCTTCTTACTGAGTCCACCAGCACCCAAGCTGTTGAGCGGGCTCATTCAATGAAAATGTTCACCTCCATAATTTGAGTCCATGCAGATATCTACTTACAAATGTAAGACTTACAATCTCTTCCTTTTAAACTTTCTGGTGTACCACTTATTCTTACATTGTTCCTTCTAGCGTGATCTTTCTGTTCAGACATTAATGCTTCCACCACATCTTGTTTGTACTCTGTTGCCATAATTCCCGTTCTTAGTGTCTCATTCTCGTTAGTCAGTTTCTGATTTTTATCTGTATGCTTGTTTACTACTTCTCTGGACCTCATTTAAGCTCTTATCTTTCTATTCTGTATAATCTTCAATTTTAGTGTTCATTTTTCTAACTTCTAGAAACTTATCTGTCAAAGTTACCACTGAATCAGGTCCATTCCTTGCTCCTACCAGGCTCCGGAGGGCTGGCCACCCCCCTGACTTCATGGTTGCTTTTATTTTTCCTTGCACTTTTTGACATCTGCCTCACTCTGTCTTTGTATCTTTTCTGTTATCTACTGAACTAGCAGGGATAATAGTTTCATAATGTGTTTTTCACTGTAATCTGTGTTTCAATAGGAGTGGCTGGAGAATCGCCTTACTCTGTCTGCTCCGTTACCAGAAGTCCATGGAGCGCACTTATTGTTATTCAAATTTTCTTCAGGTTGTTCACGTTACTGAGCTGCTTTGGTTGCTCAGATATACCTTTGATAAGTGTTTTGTGTGGTGCTCTAGATTTCCAAAGATGATGCACTCCTTGTCTTTTTTGTATTCAGTCCACGCTAGGTCTGTCTTTTTCATGTGTTTCAGACTGATTTGTTTGTACAGCACATGACGTTTCTGTTCAGCCTTTGTTGTCATACAGAAGCATGCTTTTCTAAGAAGTCAACTGCACCTTATTGAAGGATGTCAGAGCATTGTTGAGATTTGTGGTATGATTGTAGAAAGTGACAACTTGTTGATGAGAAGATGTTTGTAACCGAACTAAAGTCTGTGTTATAAAGGTTGGGCAGCAACACAATCTTTGGTGAAGTTGGCATTTGTTTGCTTCTCCATACTCTCCAGATGGGGTCATGATGGTGGTGGTTTGCCAGTGTTCCTATAATGCTGAATTTTCTTCACTGCTTTGTGAGAATCAAGTCAAAGATGTTATTTATTCCAGTCTTTAGATCTTCTTATGTTGCTGTGGAGATGAGTTGGGAAAATGCCAAAGATTTTGTTTGGTAATATGGGATGTTCTTCGTATTTCACTGTTGCAGTCATCACACTTGGGTTATCCTTTCTTGTGCATGTCTTTGTTCCCATGAATGCTGAAGTCACCCTTGAGGATTAATTTTTTGCACAGGTACGATTAAACCAGTTAATAGTTGCAGAAAGCATCTTTATTGTTTTGTCAGGCTCTAAGTATATGCAGCCAGTCATAAGGATCTTACTGTTATATTTGTCAGTAAGGCTTTTTGACCAGGAATGGATTGTGAACTCCAAAGATTAGATGACAAATATTTTGCACTAGGGTCATAACACCCCCTGCCCTCTTATGCTCTCTGTCTGTTAATTTGCATAATTGCAAGTAAGACTTCTTATGGTTCTGTTTAAGAAATATGTGATAAGTAGACCGAGAAGGCCCTAATGTGATGACTAAAATGTGTCTTGTAAATGGCAGATTTAGAACTTTAGAATATATTTTGGTGGAACAAATTCATGATTTTCTCTATGAGGTTTATGACATGTTCAATAGACTACTAGAATGTGTAGATACTGTGCATGGACCCGAGCTTGAATGTCTAGGATTTTATTACAGGTACATCAGTTTTATACCCATTATCCATACAGATTTTTCTCTGTAGTGGCTGTCTTCCTTGTAAGGACTAGTTCAGGTCATACTGCATCAAAGGTACTTGACTTAGGTCACACAAGGATGCTTTATTTATCTTGTGTTTTTCTTCACTCTCTTTGTTTCTTTGAACATCCAGCACTATCTAGCATTTATATAATGTATAGAACAGCACCAATATGACTTTATAACTGTCTGCAAACAAGTGTGTAGTACGTCCCAGTAATGAAGATAATCAGTAACATTAGAAGATAAAGCATAATAAAAATATTCAAAGTCCATGCATGGAGAAGGGAGGAAAACATTACTTTTACAGTAATCTGTCTTTGAAGATCCAGTGTTGTACTAAGTACATTACTGAGTGGTAAGATTTAAATCATAATACCTGGATAGAGTGCCAAGCAATACAAAGCTGATCTTGTGAGGTGGAAAGTTGCAAGATTACCCACATAGGTTCAAAGGAGATTACTAGGCTAATGGCCCTAGAGCCCTGACAAGCCCAGCCATATTTATCCCGAGTTGCCCCAATTGTCAGTGGTGAAGTTTGCAGAAGTAAGGGTCTATTGTAGTTAATACAGACTTCCTCTGTCCAGGAGGGACGTGGGCACCACCCCAGGAGGGAGGGAATTTGCAGTCATCCACCCATTGATCTAGGTTGCATTTGAAAAGAGGGTCAGGGAGGGGCTCTGTTTCATGTAAGTTGGAAACTTGTTCCAGAGAAGTGGCAGTCTCTGGGAGATGTAGCTATCTCTCCAGCATGACCTGTTCATGTCAGAGGCTAGGTTAAAATCCCTTGAGCGAGTGACCCTCTTGCAGTTTGATTTACGAATGTATAGCATTTTCATCAGGGCCTGGTCAGAGACTGCCCTGTAAGCAAGGCATAGGTCACCCCTTAGCAACCTGTAGGAGATAGAATACAGTGACAGGGCTTTCAGTCTTTCTGCATAAGACTTGTTGTGGGTACCCTGTAATTTCTTGGTGAGAAACCTTTATGGTCTCTCTAATTGTTGCATGTGTCTGGTGAGGTACATGCAAAAGAAGAATTGTACTCAATTATTGGTCTGATGAGGGCAGAGTATAATGGAATTATAACATCCTTGGATCTAGATACGATGCCTTGACTTATAAAATGTGCCACATAGAAGGATTTTCTTACTACTGTGGATATGTGGTGGTCAAAGTTCAGATTGCTAACAACCTGAGTAACGAGATCATGTGCCACTGCGTCTACACTTAGGGGGTTGTTGTCTGTAATGTAAATAGCAGGGATGTCAGCTTTCCCCAAAGGGAATAGTAATGCATTTTTTTTATTTAGTTTTAATCTGTGGCTTTGCCACCAATCATTTGTCTGTGTTAACCTGTCTGCAGTATATTAACATCATTAGGTGACACAGTGATTGCTCCCAGTTTGTAATCATCACTGAACTTGGTCAACCACAGGCCCTCCAAGTGTGTCTGGACTTCTGAGAAATAAATTCCAAACAGTAAGGGGCCCAGTGCAAAACCCTGTGGTATGTCATTGGTGACTGGTCTTTTGCTAGAGGTGAAGTCACCCACTTTGAAAGGTTGTGGCCTGTCACCTGTCAGTGTGCCATTTGGCTACCCACTTGGTAATGTAGGGGTTACTTCCCAATTGGAAGAGTTTCTCTATAATACCTGAATGGGGGATTGAGTAAAATGCCTTGGCTAGGTCAAGATAGGTGGTATAATTATTTATTTATTTATTTATTTATTTTACATTTGTTAACCGGGAAAGTCCGACTTGTAACAAAGCCAATTTTCAGTGGAGGCCTGGGGAGGAAGGCTCCAGATGCATGTCTTTGTAATGTGGGAGGAAACCCACACGAATGCAGGGAGGACATGCAGACTCTGCACAGAAGGCACCCCAGCTAAGAATTGAACCGGAGAACCTCTTGCTGTGAGGTGACAGTGCTACCGCTGCACCCCTGCGCCGTCCAAGACAGTATACACTGTCTTTCACTTATCCGGGGCCTTGGTGACTTTCTTGAAGAAGTCAACCATGTTTAACAGGCATGATCTACCTTTAATGAATCCAAACTGAGTTGGGTCCAGAGTTTGGAGATTACCTATGTCCTTGTTAATAAGGTCCATGATGATTCTTTCCATGGCCTTGCAGAGGCTAGACAAGCTTATGGGCCTATAATTCCCAGGATTGGTTGATGGTCCCCCTTTGATTCAAAGAAACACAAGTGCTGCCTAAATGAAATTTAGAGTGTCAGCTCTTTTACAAGAAACAAAAAACAGAAAAATACAAGATATGATAAGTATTAAACAATAAATAACTATGGTACAAAAGTAAATGTCTAGGTAGCTGACACACATGCTTGTACACTATTTATATACACTGGACAACACTGACTTTTAGATGATTAACACAAGAAAAGTACACTATACAGAGAGGTGAGAGTGGGTGATATTGCACATAAGGACGTGGAGTTGCAGTTGAATGAGAATGTATTAATGTTAGTATGCAGTAAATAAATAGAATTACTGTATGAAAAAAAGGAAAAGAATGATTGTGCAGAGGGATTACTGTTGCTGTCCTCCATTCCACCGAAACATAGCCAGTTCTTAGGCTGTGGTTAAACAGGGATCCGAGTAGGTCTGCTAGGTCATATTTTATATTGTTTAAAAGGCAACCTCGGATGTTGTCTGGACATACTGATGTCGTGTTTTTGGTCTTGTAGAGCTGAGATGACCTGCTGTTTTCAGATAACAGGGTGAGGAATGGTGGCAGGTATACTTTGGGGGATGAGGAGATGGGACAGAGGAGTGATGGTTTCTCCAAATCTGTCAGCTATTAGGTTGACTATTACTCCCAGTTGAGTATGGGTGGTGCCATCCACAACCCATTCAGCACATAGCTGGGTATTTCCTTTTAGATTTTGGATGTAGTTAAAGAATGCCTTGTGATTATCCTTAGCTAGGAAGGTTATTTTTGCTTTGTACTTTAACTTTATAGGACTTGAGAAGGTCTGTAATTTATTTGTTTAAGCTAGAGAGGGATTTCTTCCTCTGCTGAGCCTGTTCCCTCTTGTTCTTGTGCATTACTTTTTGTTGTATAGTCTGTTTATGCTAGGGGTCCACCAGTGTGGCTTGCTTTTTTTCGGCATGACCTGGTTCTAATCCGCTCAGGTACAGCCGATTCTATACAATTGCTTAAGTGGTCTTACAGGGCATTTGTGTACACCTCTACATAGGAGTCTATGTTATCTGCGTTTGAGGGGATTGTAGTATTAACTAATATCCTATCTTAAGGCGTTTTGCTAACTCCTAGTTTTGATAAAGGAATTGCCATGCGCATGTAGCCACATTTGATCTAATTTGTGATGATCCACAGAAGGTAAGTAAACCCAAATGTTATCATTTAGTGTCTGAGTGAGATGCCGCGGTGGTACTGTGGTAGCGTTGTTACCTCACAGCAAGAGGTTCTCCCGTTCGATTCTCAGCTTGGCTTGGGAGTGCCTTCTTTGTTGAGTCTTCATGTCCTCCCCGCGGTTGGATAGCGTTCGAAAGACATGCGTGCGTAAATGGGCGTGCCTTTGTTGAAGGTTGGGCATTGAGCTGGCACCTCAGCGTTTTGTAAAAATCTACTGCCAATCATTAGCGGACCGGAGTTCCGCTGTGGCGACCCCTTACTGGGAAAAAGTCGAAAGACAAACAAGTGTCTCAGTGATCTCTCTGTATAAGATCTGTAGTTTTGTTTGTTGATGTGCGATGTTTGGCAGGTTTGTGTTTTGGTCATAAATATCCTGCCATGTCACCAATTATGCCTGCTCCATGGAAAACTCTGAAGTATGGAGAGATGAAATGAAAAAGAGCTGCACAAAATGGACAGCATAAATATAATTAAGAAATAAAGTCTATAGAATATGGGGTAAAACACTTTAAATGCTTATGAGCTCTGCACAGTGGTTATCAGGTTACCTGATGTAAGGAATTATCAGAAAATTCAGTTGAACTCTGGGCCCAATGGATTTTCATAGGTGGTTACTAGGGTATTGACCTGAAGGTCTTTATTAGCCTGGCTATGTGTACCCAATATAATACTAGAGAAACCCAATGTAAAGGAGCTTGTCTAAACTTGAGATCTTAGTTAGCAACAATTGCCCATATCTATGGGAGTCGTAGCTGAAATCCTCGGCAAGAATTTACGGTTTCCCATCCAGTCATCCAGGCTGCGTTTAAGCAGGCAGGGTTGCCAGCTGTCTGGTTTTTGACCGGACTATCCATTTTTCTGACAAATTGTCCAGTTACAAATTACTTTCAAAACTGGACACGTGAAGTCCAGGTTTTCTGCCACTGCCACGGTCTCAAGCGTTTCTCCTGCACCATTTTTCTCTCTCTCTCCCCCCTCCTTATTGCCTGCGGACCCCAAATACACTACATAATTTTTACCCACTTTTTAATGAAAACTGGATGCATATAACATACATTCAAGAGTCAGACATACACGCACAGAACCTACATTTTAAGCAGCCTAGCACGATTAACTACACTACTAGTACAGTGAGTGACCATGTTTCAGAATTTGATTAGCTGCCAGACTCGTAAAAAACAATCATTCGTCACAGGTCACGGCTAGCTTAACTGATAAAACTTGCTTCTTTTCATTTTATATGCAAGGAACTGGAGGCCGTAGAGTGCTGTGGATCAACATAACAGCACTGTCATAAACTCTGGGTTCTACAGTCTGTCTGACATTTTACAGGGTGTTGGTTGTAAACAAGATTGGTAACGGAAAAGCAGTCCTTTGGATTTTAGGCACCCCCATGAATTTTTACCGATCTTTTTTGTGACGGGCCGGCAGTCAGCACTGTTGTGCTGAAGCAGATGCACATATAGAAGTAGGTTTAAGTTATTGCCAGATGGATGTTTTGTAAAATGTGCAATTGTGCTGATGTGACTGATATTTGTTTTTCATTTCCAAGCAAAGGAACCTAAATTCTTAGGTTTATGCTTATTTTACAAACCCATTTTATATATTTTTTAAAAGTAAGTAGTAGCACCTTTGATTAAGGTTGCTGATGCTGTGCTTGTGGATGGTCCCGGTGTACTTTTTGCCTGTACAGGTGATTCAGGTAGAGCACAGATCTCCATGGACATTTTTGCTCAGAGTCACACTGTTAGGCAATGGAAGCTTGCTCTAGTACTGATTTTCAAATGTATGGAAATCACTACTATCAGTCAATACTGGCAGACAACGACTTCTTAATTCTCAGAAAATACATGCTGAAGAAAAATCCTCTGTTGTTTTACTTACCCTTTCAGTGAATAAAAACTTAAGGAATGTGCTATAAAAGTTATTTCTATACCGGTATCTGCATTGTGGACCACTACTTATGCATGGTCGAGTGTTCACTTTCAATGTAACTTTTTTTAAAATTCAAAACAAGACTGTTCTTTGGAAGGAATAGCGTGGGCTAACCTTACACAGTTTCCGGCATAGCTCTCAACCTTCCATCACCAAAATGAGGAACACTAGCCTTAATAATGTGGAACAAATGGGCAAAATGTGGAACACATACTAATGCCTTACTAACAACATCAACCAGGAAGGTCATAGGATAGTAAAAATATACTGGTTTTACTTATAAAAAAGATATAATGAATTAATATGATTTATTTCTATTTACCATGAATGTCAGTTAAAAATTCCTAACACTGAATGTGTGGCAGGCCCTTTCAATGTGGAACTTTGAGGAACATGAGCTTTTTAAGGTTGCATTTCTTGAGAAGAACCTCAATCTGCCACTTTTGTTGGTAATACAGCTACTTGTTGTTTAGTAACTGCTAGATTTTTCTTGGCAGTCGTAGTTCTGAAGTCCATTTTGCCTCTGGAAAACTGTCTTTGATGTGGTCCGTTTGCCTCGCTATTTAAAGCTTCCTTACTAGAATAATCCAGTGTCTAAACACATTGTCTTATACAGATAATCTTATAGCCCTATCACTATAAAGGATCTCCTACAGGTTACTGAGAGATGATCTATGTCTGGCATACAAGGCATCCTTGGATCTAGCACTGATGGACCTTTTAGACATCCACAAAACGAACAGTATCAGAACCATTAGATCCAGGGATTTAAATTTTGCTTTTGACATAAATAGGCCATGTTGATGAGACACAAATGTGTCTCAGAGGGTCCCCATGCACTGGAACAAGCTTCCCATCCATCATCCATCATTCATGTGAAGCAGAGTCCATCCCTAGCCCTGTTTAAGCATAACTTTGACCAATAGGTGGAAAATTGGAAATCATCCCTGTTGCCACCTATCCGTTTTTTTTCTGGACTATCCACAAATCAAATCACTTCTCTGGTAATCAGGAAAACACTGTACAAACTCCAGTATTCTGTTTCACACAAGGAAATAGACTATCAGTGTTTGTTAAATTGGCTGATTTACTATGCTTTTTTACAGAAAAGCATAGTAAATCAGCTGAAAGCAGGCATTCGGAACAGAAAAAGAGGGCGTTCCCATCAGCTGATGTCACAGTTATGTCACAAAATAGGCGGAGCATGGATGGGAGAGGAGGTGGGAAGGGGTGGAGTTATGGGTGATGCAAGGGGCGTGACTTTAGTCCGGTTTTAGCCACAAAGAAAGCTGGCAACCCTATAAACAGGATCACAGAGGGGCTGTGTTTGATGTGAACTGGTAGCCCATTCCAGAGGAGTGGCAACCTCTGGGAGACATATCTGTCTGTCCAGCAGGTTCTATTTATGTTGCAGGCCAAGTTAAGGTCCCTGAAGCGGGTGACCCTTGTCTCATTTGACTTGCGGTTGTGCAGCATTTCCACTAGGTTTGGCTCTGAGATTGCTTTGTAGGAGGCACAACTCTCTTCTAAATAGTCTGTATGCTACTGAGTACAGTGACAGTGACTTCAGTCTGTCAATGTGTGTGTTTAGATGACATGTTCTGTGCAAGAATTTCTTATTGGGCTTGTTAGTATGTCAAGAGTATTTGGGAATGTACAAATATCTACAAGAACTGATCACAAATGGATGCATTTGCTATCAGGAGTTACTCTGTTTGGAACTGTAATTGCATAATGCTCAACAGAAATATGTCTCATCATGCATTTTCCTGGAATGTGTATATAAGAAGGAAACTGAAAAGTAGACATTTATTACGCAGGACAAGTGGATTATCTGACAAGTTTGAAGAGATTTAGTGAACCACGTTCCTGCACATTTCTGGGTAAGATGCCTTAAAGGTTGTGAACTCAATTTATTTTCTTGAAAAGAAAGACAAAATAGTTCATTTAGATAAAAAAAACAGTAATTATTGCGACCCATAAAGATATATTTTTCTTGATGAAAAGAACAACAAAATAACTCATTTATACAAAAAAATCGGTATTTGTCGCTCAGAAAGAACTTGGCATTTATTAGATGTGTTCTTTACAAGAACATGAAAACCAGCAGACACTACAAATGTTTTTACTGAACTACACAGATAAACTAGAGGCTATGAGTTTAGAAGGCTGCATGATTCTCTCATAAGAGATAAATAAATTGTAGTGTTAAAATAAAATAAGTGGTTGGGTTTCAAGACAGACAGACCTGAATAGATCAAAAACTGTGGCTTTATGCAGAGCGGGTGAAATTGCTATAGTATATGCCGCTGTGGTACGGCGGTAACGTTGTTACCTCACAGCAAGAGGTTCTCCCGTTCGCTTCACGGCTGGGCTTGGGAGTGCCTTCTTTGTGAAGTTTGCATGTCCTCCCCGCGGTTGGGTAGTGTTCGAAAGACATGCGTGCGTAACTGGGCGTGCCTTCGTTGAAGGTTGGGCATCGAGCTGGCACCTTGAAGTTTTGTAAAAAAAATCTACTACCAGTCATTAGAGGACCGGAGTTCTGCTGTGGCGACCCCTTACGAGGAAAAGCCAAAAGACAAACATCAACAACATTTTAAGAAATTAATTGACAAAATGCATGTGTGTAATATAAAATGTGAGTCAGATAGTAAAACAAAAGCAAGAAATTAAGACAAAGTGCGTTGTAAAAGTAATGGGTATGAAAGATAAAGCCACGAGGTACTGTAGTATAACAAAGAAAAGATCCAAAATGAAGCCAGAGAAAATATTACATTGTTTTAATTAAGCCTTGCAGTAGCTGCAGCTAAGTGCTTGACAGGAAACATTATTGTGTTGCTTGTCAAGCTTATGGAATATGTGCTGGAAAAGGGCATTTGATACTGTAAAGTCTGAAATGTATTATAGAAAGTGAGAAATGTGTGCAAAACAGCCTGATGGAACGAAACAGTGAGAATTAATGTGAATCATGTAAGACTAAACGAACACATATAGGTGCAGAATGTAATATCTTGTGAGAAAATACTTTGAATCAGCTGGGAGTGGAACAAAAATTCTTCTTCTTCTTCTTTCGGCTTTTCCTGGTTAGGGGTCGCCACAGCGAATCACATGTCCACTCCTGATTGGCAGTGGAGTTTTACAGTGTCGAGTTGCCAGCCCAGCGTCCAACCTTCCACAGAAGGTACACACACATGCACTCACACCTAGGGCCAAGTTAGAGTTTCCAATCCACCTACAGCATGTCTTTGGGATGTGGGAGGAAACCGGAGCACCCGGAGGAAACCCACACGACTACAGGGAGGACATGCAGACTCCACACAGAAGGCACCCCAGCCAAGGATCGAACCAGGGAACCTCTTGCTGTGAGGCAACAACACTAACCGCTGCACCACAATGGCTGCCCAGTGGAACATAACAAATACTACATGTAAATTGTTGACGTATGATGGCCACCAGATGTCACCATTAGGTCAGAATCTGCTGACATGAGTGTTTCCCTTCTTTTGTTTAACGGCTGTGCCAATAGCATTGTTAGATTCTTGAATGTTTTCTGAAAAAAAACATTAAAATGTAAGGTAATGAATTTAAATATCTAAATGGCAGTAAATGTTATTTAAATATCATAGACAGCAGCATTGTTTAGTAGAAAGGGGTTCCTATTAGAACCTCGAACGCTTGAAATGTCAAACGTCATATGGTCGACACCATATGATCGACATTTCAAGTGTTCAAAGGTAAGCATAATGGTGCCGTTCAGTGCAGAATGGGAGAATTTCCCTTTTCTGCACTGAAGTGCGATCTTGGAGTTGGTATATTTAAGTAGGGGGTGCAGGGGGGTTTGCCCCTCTGCCTGTACCGTTAAGGTAAGGTTTTTTTTGTTTTTTATTATAAATTCAAACTTTCGAACTTCGATCATATGTTGTCGAACATATGGAATTCGAAGTTTTGAAAGTTCAATTGTATGACCAGTAGAAAGATATTTTTTACAGTAATATACTCAGAGGCTTTACAGCAGTACAGTAATAGATTATAAGAAGAAAGAAACTTACCTTCTGCTACAATAAAATAGCTAATTTGCCACTGGTCTCCCTCATAGGACCCACCCATTGTCATAGCTTAAAGCAGTTAAACTGTCTTGAATTGCAGAACTGTCTGACATATTCACAACTAACTAGCACACAAGCTCGTTCATCATCCAGAAAAATGCCCTGCACTACAAAACTTATTATTACTCTGCTGTCCAGCAAGGGACCTCTGTTCTACTAACAAATTACTATTACTTAAAGTAAGTCAAATAATGTTGCGGGAGACTCGATCTACTCCCAGTACATTGTTAAACTCTGGAATAGTATCTCCATGCAAATAAAACTCTCCAACAAACTCAGTTGTTTTAAACCACTGCTTAAACAACATCTTAACCAATCCTGGTCCTGTACATGCTGATCACAAGGTTAAAACTTTGTGTTCACTGTGCAATACTCTCCTTAAACATAATATTCTCAACCTCTTACTGAAGTAACAAAACAATGTTTATGCATAACTGCTGCCAGTACAATCTGCTAAGTCTCACGTGTTCTTTCTCTTTCATGACTTCCACCTCTTTAAAATTTTAGAATGTATAAATGCAACTACTGTTTGTGTATAAATGTAAATAGAAATGTAATTACTGTGTGTTTGACTTAACTTTGTATAATGTTATGTAAGCAAATGGAGCTTTTCTTCCCGGGCCTTCACTGAAAATGGGTATTACCCAGTCAGACTTTCCCGGTAAACAAAGACAAATAAATAAATAATAAAGTATAATGAAAAAAATGAGATTGGTATTTTTCTGTAATATTTCACAAACAACTTTAATTGGCCTGATGGCACAGATTCAGTGTTTCTGTTTATGCTAGCAGTTAATTGACTTTGGGAAATAAAAAAACATACTTCACTGGAAGGGTCAGCTGCGGGATATGATGAAGTATCTGACAGACAGCCCTCTATAGGGAAGTATTGGAGAGGGATTGTTTCCTGTGCAAGACCAGGAGCTAACTTTCCTTGAAGAATGACAAAACATCCTGTACTGTGTAGGTGTGTCACTGCATGCATAGATTATTGTAATTGCTGCATGTCACTCCCTGTAAAGGAACTCAACTGGCACCCACCACCTTGTCCTCTGCTCCCTGAAAGGTCCTTTCTGCCTACCCCCAGGAATTATGCCACAATGTCTTCTCCATGGGAAGTCAACAAGCTCGCATATAGAATAGGACACATAGTGAAGGGCACATCTAGAACTGTCCAGAAAGCAGCTGTATAACAACAATCAGCGAGAGTAGTTGGAAATTTAGGAAGCTGGAGGCCAGTGGTAATTTGGGGGGGGGGGGGTGAGAGGGTGTTAAACTAAATACCTGTTCACAAATAACTATTCACATTTTGCAAATTGTCCATCCTAAATCCATAATGTCAGCATCATGTTTGTTCTACCAGACTTGAACCTTCATATGACAGCAAGTAATTCGTTTCTGGGTGCTTGTTTTTTGATATGTTCACAGAAATATGAATATGATGTATATTTACATAATTAACAATATAATTAATGCATAGTATTTGCCAAGCTGCATGCAGTTTATAATGCAAGTACCAATGAAATTGTCTTCATTATTTAAGGTTTCAGCTGATACCACACTATACTTTGTAGGTCACTTCACGTTTGGCAGTATTAATTTTTAAATCCTGTCCTGAGCATCCACAGCCCCTCTGTGCTGGTCCTGCGGTTTAGCCTGCTTGTTTTGCCTCCCGTAATCCATCCCGGGTGCTCCCTCCCTGCTTTAAACGCAAAAGGAATACCTCCGGCCATCACCTGAAGACACCCTGAATTGGCCAGCTTGCCTGGTACTTAGAAAAATACTACTGAGAAGACCCCCCCAACAAGATTGTGTAAATTAATCCATCCCGGGTGCTCCCTCCCTGCTTTAAACGCAAAAGGAATACCTCTGGCCATCACCTGAAGACACCCAGAATTGGCCAGCTTGCTTGGTACTTAGAAAAATACTACTGAGAAGACCCTCCCAACAAGATTGTGTAAATGTATGTTGCTTAACACTAAATGTAGATTTGATGTACTATCTATAGAGTTAATCTGCCCTCCCGTGTGTGCGTTCTAGCAGCCTACCGCAGACCATTTTCCCTCTCCCCCTCCTGTTATCACTACCCTAGAATATATTTAAACCTAAGACGGGTCCAACTATCCCTGCTGTTTGCTATCTGCTTCTACCAATATAAATCCTAGATATTCTTTATAATCCCAACAAGTTTTATTTTTTCACAAACCGTTGGTTATGAGTTAATATCCTTAGACTGTAAATATCTTCTTCCCCCTGCTAAACCACCCTCTGTAAAGACCGCCTTCATTTTCTGGCTGGAAATATTTAGCTCATACCTTCCAACTACAGCCTTTAAACTGCTCTTTGCTGATACTTTTTCATAGGTTCATAGGTTCATAGGTTCATACTAGGCTATCTGCCCAAGGGCATTTATAAGCCTAGCCCATAGTTATGTGGCTTTCGCCACCCCTTTAGTTTGAATAAAAACTATGCCTATCATTTTGCTGTGCCTCTGTCAAGCAGTGACACTGAAGTAATCCCTGGGGTATATCTGCAATCTCCCATCCATTGGTCAAGATTCCTCTTGAACAAGGCCAGAGAGGTGCTCTGCCTCACATGTACCGGGATTTTGTTCCACAGCATAGGGAGTCTCTGGGTGATGAATCTGTCCCTCCAGCACGTTCTATTTATAACCGTGTCAAGGTTTAAGTCTCCCGCCCTTGTGGTTCTGAGGGATCTAGATTTTTTTAGGTGAAGCATATTCATCAAATCTGGGTTTGACATGGCCTTATATGTCAGGCACAGGTCACCTCTGAGCAAGCGGTATGAGACTGAATAGAGCTGGAGTTCTTTCAGTCGGGCAGTGTAAGACATATTTTTGAGACCCTTTATCCTTTTGGTGAGGAACTTTTGGGGCCTTTCAAGCTGCAGTAGGTGTCTGGTCAGATACATTCCGAACGGGGCATTGTACTCAATCATAGGTCTAATGAGTGATGAGTACAGGGGGACGATGACCTCCCTTGATCTAGATGTGAATCCCTTCATGATCAGGTGGGCGATATAGAAGGTTTTCCTAACTACTTTAGCAACATGAGTGTCAAACGAAAGGCTACTGTCAACCTGGGTCCCCAGATCCCTGATGACTTTTTCTGTGCTCAATGGATTGCCACCTATATGGTAGCTAGGGGTAACCTTGTTTTTCCCGAAGGGTATGACTATGCATTTTTTGGCGTTTAACTTCAGACCATGGCTCTGGCACCAGTTATCCGTTTCTGTGAGGCCCTTCTGGAGGATCTCTGCGTCAGATGTGTTTTCGACTATGGCGCCCAGTTTGCAGTCATCTGCAAACTTTGTCAGCCATAACCCTCCTGTGTTTGCTTGTACTTCAGAAAAGTAGATGCCGAACAAGAGTGGACCCAGGACTGAGCCCTGTGGGACACCACTTGTGACAGGCTTTGAGTCTGACATGGCTTCAGCAACTCTGACCCTGTGGATTCTGTCACTTAGCCAGTTTGCAACCCATCTTGTGATGTATGGGTTTACATTCAAGCTGATGAGTTTTTCGATGATACCTGAGTGGGGTATTGTGTCGAAGGCCTTTGCCAGGTCGAGGTAGGCTGTATGGACTGCCTTTCCCTCATCAATGGCCTTGGTGACTGTCTCGAAAAAGTCAACCAAGTTTAAGAGGCAGGATCTGCCTTTGACAAAGCCAAACTGGGTTGGATCCAAAGTCTGCAAGTTCCCTATGTCTTTATTTATGAGTTCCGTTATGATCCTCTCCATGGCTTTGCAGATAAGGCTTGTCAAGCTAATGGGGCGGTAATTTCCAGGGTCTGTGGAGGCACCGCCCTTATGAAGTGGGACCACAGTCGCCGTGCGCCACTCCTTGGGTACGTATCCTGAGGTGAGGCTAAGATTAAACAGCTGTCCTAACTGTGGGTTTAATTCCTCGTTGAGTTCGTGAAGCACACAGCCGGGGATACCATCCGGTCCCATGGATGCTGTGTTTTTTTCCTTAGTGAGGGCAGTTCTCACCTGGGCGTTGGAGATGTTTGGGGGGCTACAATCCTCTGGAATAGATATCTCTCATTTTGGGAAGAAGTTTGCACTGAACCTGTCAGCCAGTATGTTGGCAATGTGTGTAGGTTCAGTAATTTTCGCATCATTTTGAACTAATTCTGAGCATATCTGGGAGTTTCCTCCTAGGTTTCTAACATAGCTAAAGAAGGCCTTATGATTCTCTTTAGAGTCCTTGGCGATTTTTCTCTCAAAATTTGCCTTGGATGATTTTATGAGAGCTCTTAGTTTTTTACTTATAATGATCAAAGGTGTCTTACCTTTCAAGGATTTTGCTCTATCTTGTAGTAGCTTCCTCCTTTTGTTGTAGAGCTTGTTTATGGCTGGGGTCCACCAGACTGGACGCTTGCCTTTGGTACAGAGAGTCTTAGTTTTGTTTGGGATTGCCTGATCCATGCAGTCCTGTAGGTGCTGGTAGAAGGCATTTGTAAGTGATTCAGCGGTTTGAGTAATGTTTACCACTGGCTCAGGGGCCTTAAAGGAGACCACACTAGTTTTTAGAAGTGTGAAATCGGCTTTGAGAAGTTTTTCACTGTGGTCTTTTTGTTTTAGGTGGGGCGGGATGAGGACCTCCAGCGAGATTAGTTTATGATCTGATCTCACCAGTGAGGGGTATACTTCGGTGTTGAACATTTTGATCCCATGTTCGTGATGATGAGATCAAGTATGTTTTCTCCTCTTGTGGGGATGGTGACTAGTTGTTCCATGGCATTTGAGTTTATGAACTCCAGGAATCTTTGGGTTAGAGTGTTCGGGCTTGAGTAGTGTTCCCAGTCTATATTAGGGTAGTTGAAGTCACCTAGTATGATGGTGTTTGGAGATACATTTATCCCCTCCAGTGTTTTCAGGAAGGCCATGTGAGGTTCCTGAGTTTGAGAGGGTGGCCTGTAACATGCTACAAATTGCAGAGCAGTCTTGCCTATGGTTAATTGCACCTGGATGGTCTCCGATGCATCGTGCGTTGCCACCAACCTTGAGGTGTGGGTGTCCTTTATGAATATGGACACCCCCCCCTCCTTTCTTGGTGTTGTCCGGATTTTGGGGCCGGAACGCATGATATGAGGTAAAACCTGTTAGTGCTGGGGTGCTCTCAGGAGCCTTGAACCAGGTTTCTGTCACAGCACAGACATCGATGTTCTCCATATTGAGAAGGGCCTCGAGTGCGTGCATCTTGAGATTGAGACTTCTGGCATTGAGCAGCATTACCCTTAGTTTTTTTCCTTTTTGGTGTTCTAGGGTGGTAGGTTTAGAATTTGAGCCTTGCCTAAAAAGGCACTATGGGGTGGCAAGAGCCTTTGCCAATATCCGGAAGCCCAGGGTGACAGGTGCAAGCCGTCCCTTGCGAAGCAGCGTGGCTTGTCCAGCATGTCATCCCAGGCAGACAGACATTGGATCCCCTTTGAATGACACCAGAATTTAAGCCAATTATTAAAGCTGATCATCTTATCACTGTATTGTGGCATCATTCTAGGTGAAGGTAGGATACTGCTCAAGGTCAGGGTCATACCTGCCTGGGCTACATAATCAGAGAGCTCCTCGATGTCCCTTTTCATGTAGTCCAAGGAGGTACGTCTCAGGTCGTTGACACCAGCGTGGACAATGACTGAGTCGTACTTGTACCTGCTGTTGAGAGACCGAGTGCTTGCGTTATGTGGCGGATTCTAGCGCCCGACAGGCAGCTTACTGTGACCTTCTCTTTACTCAGTCTGGTGAGCGGGACGTCAGTGTGTCTGACTATGGAATCACCAATGACAAGTGTGTCTGGCATTTTGTTTGGCCTTAAGGGCTGTGACTGTTTGACACTCTGACTGTGTGGTCTATGTGTTGCATGTGTTGGGTCGTGAGGTGGTAGTTGTTTGGGTGTCTGCTTTGGTGGCCTCTGCTGTTTTGGTAAATTTTTGATCAGAGCCTCCGAGCATGTCTTTGTGTGAGTATGTGTATGATTTGAAGTTGTGATGGTACCATGTGTGACTGGGTATGTATTGTGTGTGGTTACCTTCTCCTCCTGTCTGGTCTTGCCAGTCCTATGTTGAGAGAGCTCAGCCTCCAGTTTGGCCGTATAGTTGCATCTCGCATGTATTTGTGTTTTGTGGGAGAAGGAGAGGATTGTCTGTGTACATGAGGCAATTGTAACATTGCCTCAATATTCCCAGGTTCACCAGTTGAGCTGGAGAGGACACTAGCAACTGATCCCCCGACATACTAGAAGTAGTAGATAAAGAGACTTTCAAAGGACTCCGGGAAGTGGGTTTTAGGCTGGTGGGGTACTATCTATAATAAGAGTGCTTTATCAAGGTGCAAGTACTGTAGGAGTAAGTGCTAGGCTTTACAGATAGAGAATAGTCTACTTGGGAATCAAGTAGAGATGAACTTTTCAGTTATAGGATATGCTGGTTAGATCAGCAGTACAGCTCGAGGAAGGTAGTTCTAAGGGAAAATTGGAAGAGTGGAATTTAGATGGCCCAAATAGTTTAACCTTGTTTAACCGCCGCTGCTCTTGTGTGCAACAGTGGTAACTCCACGCTAAATCAGCTTCAGCGTTTAAGCGTGTTTTATAGCAGGGGGCTGAAGGGAGCTAGGAATTGGCCCAAAACGACCAATGGACTACTAGTTTCTGGCTGAAACTTCACCAAATCGGACAAAAAGGCCACTCAGTGCTTCCCACTCCCACTGGTAAGCAAAGAAACTTCCCTCCTTCCTAATAAGGCAATGGATCAGTAACAGGAACTAAAAACAAAGCCCAGGGATCAGCAACTATGAAACTGGACTACTCTAGTTCAGTAAGGCGGGAAAACAAGAGATTTTTTTGTTTTTTTACAGAGACAAGGAAAAAAACAGACAGTAAATGCTATAAATGCTGTAAATCGGCTAGCGCACTTTAGTGTGTAGCCTACAGAAACAATTTGCAACAATTAGTAACTGAAAGTGCAATAAACAGTGTAAAATGCAGAAATCACTTAAAGTAGCAGTAAAACAGGCGAAATGCAGTCGCTAGCTTAAATAACAGTGGGAAAGCCACAAAAAATACTTATATCTGGTAGAAAGCCACTCTTTTAGCTCTCTGCTGCTTGGATCACTCTGCAGGCCACCACGAGGATCTGTGCTGAGTTGGTACAAGCTGGAAAACGCGTGTTTAGCGTGTTTTATAGCAGGGGGCTGAAAGGAGCTAGGAATTGGCCCAAAACGACCAATGGACTACTAGTTTCTGGCTGAAACTTCACCAAATCGGACAGAAAGGCTGCTCAGTGCTTCCCACTCCCACTGGTAAGCAAAGAAACTTCCCTCCTCCCTAATAAGGCAATGGATCAGTAACAGGAACTAAAAACAAAGCCCAGGGATCAGCAACTCTGAAACTGGACTACTCTAGTTCAGTAAGGCAGGAAAACAAGAGATATTTTTTTTTTTTTGTTTTTTTACAGAGACAAGGAAAAAACAGACAGTAAATGCTATAAATGCTGTAAATCGGCTAGCGCACTTTAGTGTGTAGCCTACAGAAACAATTTGCAACAATTAGTAACTTAAAGTGCAATAAACAGTGTAAAATGCAGAAATCACTTAAAGTAGCAGTAAAACAGGCGAAATGCAGTCGCTAGCTTAATAACAGTGGGAAAGCCACTGCCATAGTCACCTCTATTAAGCCCTCCCCCCTCCTGGAACTGTTCTTCCTACCAACTTTCCACCCCTTTAGACCCTCCTACCTTCTACTCCTCTAGTCCAACCACCTTTCCTCCACCTATCCCCTCCCCCGTAGCTAGTTTCCTCCTGGAGTTTATTTGCATCTCCCACAGACTGTGGTGCTATTTTTAAATCCTGTCCTGAGCATCCACAGCCCCACTGTGCTGGTCCTGCGGTTTAGGTTGCTTGTTTTTGCCTTCCTGTAGGTCTTTTCAGCATATCTGTCTATCATTTGCAAGCGTCTAAGCAATTATTGTGCTAAATTCCGCATTTTTACTTGTAACTGTGTTTTAGGGTTATAGATGGCCTTGTGCTGATGGCCATCACTCCAATGCAATGTTTGTAACTGTGTTGTAAGGTTATTGTTGGCCTCGTGCTGACGGCTTCTTTTATCTGTGACCTACATGTGTTTTTGACCTCTGCAAGCTGCTTTTGGGATGAGTGGGGCTCTTTTCTACACTGACTAATGTTACATTCATTTTGTATGGGTACAAGGGGCTTGATTGAATACTGCTGGCTTGTCACGACCAGAAACCTGGTGTAGTGATGTCCTGTTGAATGGACGCCAACCAAAGTGCATCACTGAATGCCAGATAGCCTCTTAAGGTGAAATAAGAATCCCCCTTCAAGCCCTCAACTTAAAATCAGGTGTAGCAGCCATTTTTCTTTCCATTTGTAACTATAAGGGATCCGCACAGCTTCTACGTGGTTTTGGGGACCGTTTTGCCCTATATACTGTACTGTTTGACTGCTTGCTTTGTACTGTGTCATTTGCCCTTTGCTTAGGTTAATTACAGGTTTAGCAGCTGTAAGCTGCTTTTTGGGATGAGTGGGTTTCTTTTTATGTTGTCGCCAACTGCATTACTTTTAGTATACAGGGCTCACCTGTTGCACTTTGATGGCCTAGTCTGCTCTCCAGATGACCTGTTAAAAGGACGCCAATGAACATATATCGTTGAAGGCCTTGATTTCCCTTTCAAGGTGGATCAGTGGTCCTACTAGAGCCTTTAGCTTAATTACTGGCTTAGCAGCTATTTTTCTTTTCCGTTTGTCTCTATAAGGGCACCACATGGCTTTTATATTCTGAAAACTGTTTTGAAAACTGTTCAGCACAAGTTATTGGACAGCATATCGTAGTTTACTGTGTTAGTCTGTTGAGCACTATATATTGCACTGTTTGAAGATTTTATAGTATTACTTTATCATTTACCCCTTGCTTTCTGCTGCTTATATTTGGCTCTACAGCTGTATAACCTTGTCCTCTCAAACGGACTAGGGTCACTGATAGCATGCTGAACTGCTGAATTAATGTTTTGTTCTATTTAATGGAGCCTAAATTGCCTAACATGTATTGTTCATGGCATAATGTCTGCTGCTTTCCATTGTTAATCCCCTAAACCTAATCTTCCTCTACATACTTGCTCCAGCCTCATGTAACCATAGCCTCTCTCTACTACTGTGCTTTGTTACATCTTCCCTTCTTCTCTAAACATCCCTTACCTTCTACCTTTCCCCTCTACATCTGCAATATTAACTAACTCAGTGTTGACTCCCTCTCCTCTACAGTAATCCATCCCGGGTGCTTCCTCCCTGCTTTAAACACAAAAGGAATACCTCTGGCCATCACCTGAAGACACTCTGAATTGGCTAGCTTGCCTGGTACTTAGAAAAATACTACTGAGAAGACCCCCCCAATAAGATTGTGTAAATGTATGTTGCATAACACTAAATGTAGACTTGATGTACTATCTGTAGAGTTAATCTGCCCTCTCATGTGTGCGTTCTAGCAGCCTACCGCAGACCATTTGCCCTCTCACTACCCTAGAATATATTTAAACCTAAGACTGGTCCAACTATCCCTGCCGTTTGCTATCTGCTTCTACCATTAGGTGGCAGCGTCTACCAATATAAATCCTAGATATGCTTTGTAATCCCAACAAGTTTTATTTTTTCACAAACCGTTGGTTATGAGTTAATATCCTTAGACTGTAAATATCTTTTCCCCCCTGCTAAACCACCCTCTGTAAAGGCCGCGTTCATTTTCTGGCTGGAAATATTTAGCTCATACCTTCCAACTACAGCCTTTAAACTGCTCTTTGCTGATACTTTCTCTGCCATACTCACCTCTAGTGTTCTTTCCCGCTCCGTTCGCCCAACGGGCTCACTCCGCTCCCCTACCCTGCCCTCAATTCCCACCCACCCCCAGTACTCCTAGCTTTATTCCTATCTTACCCCACCCTCTCAGCCTAATTACCCAATACCAGCTCCCCCCTCATTACTCCTCCCCCCTATGGCCATCCTTCTTAAACTCTGTAATCTGTACTCCACCCAATAATTATAGTCCCCTCCTCTTTCCTTAAATCTCTAGAATACCTCCATCGCTTTTTAAACCCTTTCTTCTTCATAGCCTTCTCGATTTTCCTAACCACTCATACCACTCTCGCTTGGCTCCAACATGCTCTCCTCAAGTTATCACACCCTCCAGTCCCCCAGCCTCCTCTTTCTGTTCCTACTTCCCTTATACTATTCTACCTCATATTCCACCTATGCTTGTCCAATACCACCTACAAAGACAACTACCATACAAACCCACCTTCTCCCTCACTCTTACTCCCATTTCCACTCTATCTTCTCTTCTCTCATTCAGCCCAACCCTCTGCACCTATTCCACCCTAAACTCTTCTTCTCTAAAGTCAAGATACTGTCACCTTCTACAGTCTACCAAAATTCATGCCTGGCAGACCAATATGGCTAAAGGATATCTCCTTCAACAACCTAGTCCAAGCTGGTAATATCCATCCTAACCCTGGTCCTACATCCTTTATTAACAACACTCATCCCTTACCCTCTTCCTCCTATCTCAATACCCTAAATATTTTTACAATTAATGCACAAAGTCTAAACAACAAAGTACACCAATTTCAAGCCTGGTTAAGCCATAACCAGCCAGATATCTTAGCCATCTCCGAAACTTGGCTCAAGCCCTTTATCTCCGACTCTGAGATTCTGCCCCCAGGATTTCATTGTCTCAGAAATGACCGACTAAATAAAAAAGGTGGAGGCACGGCCCTAGTCTACTCCAACCTTCTTACCTTAATTCCCCTCCAAATTCCAATTCCTCAATTCCAGAACACTGAACTAACTGTTGGAATTCTAAAACTAAATAAACATAAAAATATCTGCATCATTGCCCTATATATCTCACCTGGTAACAATATATCTACACTCGAAAATATTCTCCTATGAGCCTTTACTGAAATTAATTATGAAACTTGTATCCTTGGTGATGTGAATATTGACTGGAATAAAATCAATTGCCCCTCTCCCTCCCCATCCATTAACCTCTATAACTTCACTCAAATAATCCCCTCCATCACTCGACCTAACAAAATAAACCCTCCCGGATCCACTATAGATTGGAGCCTAGTCTCAGATCCAAATAAAATAACCAATTCTGGCGCAATTCCTGATACCTTTAGCGACCACCTTCCAGCCTTCATGCATCGCTCAACTAGTTCATCCCCACACCAGCATCAATACATTCAAAC
Source organism: Protopterus annectens (assembly GCF_019279795.1). Taxonomy (NCBI): domain Eukaryota; kingdom Metazoa; phylum Chordata; order Ceratodontiformes; family Protopteridae; genus Protopterus; species Protopterus annectens. The sequence continues at coordinate 590,189,091 of NC_056749.1, forward strand.
TCGTAACCTCAGTAGCTTCAACCCAACTATGTTCTCAAATACTTTCAAACAAATAAACTGGCAAATTCTAAACATCCTTCCTCTTGACAAAGCTATAGAACACTTCAACTCTGTCTTCCTTGATACTTTAAACTCACTAGCTCCACTAAGAAACAAAAGGATAAAAATTAAAACTGCTCCTTGGCTATCCAAAGAGACAAAACAGATTATGCACCACAGAGACAAACTATGGAAGCTTTACCAAAACAATAAACTGGCCAATACCTTGCTCCAATATAAACAGCTTTGCAACCGTGCAAAACGACTAATCACCAAAGACAAAAAATCCTACTATATCAAACTTCAGTCCAATAACAATAAAACCCCCCAAAAATTCTGGAACTCAATAAACTCACTCCTCAGTCCAGGCTCCAAGAATAATTCCTGCCCTTACCCAAGTAAATCTGACCTTGAACTAGGCTCTGAATTTAACTCATTTTTCATAGACACTATTACTACCCTCACCAAGACATTTCCCAATAATAACCCAACTGCTGTACACTCTCCCCCTTCTAACTCACCTCATCTGTTTGAACTCAAACCCATCTCCACTAACTTTATAAAAAAACATTTGTCCAAACTTAAACCTTGCTCTAACACTCCCGACAATATTCCCTCTTCCTTCCTAAAATGTGCCGCTGATGGCATTGCTCTCCCAATCAGCATCATTATCAACCGATCCATAAAAGTATCATACGTCCCCAAACTCTGGCGCTCGGCTTATATTCTTCCTCTTCATAAAGGAGGCAAAAATACCAGCATCTCAAACTTTCACCTCATTGCTTTGCTCTCACCAGTCTCCAAAATCCTAGAAAAATGCATCCACCTCCAACTTATGCCTTTCCTGACCCAAAACAATCTTCTTACTCCTACCCAGCATGGCTTCCGTCCAGGCCATTGCACAATAACCGCTCTACTCTCTTTCCTAGAAACTGTCAATCAAGCCCGAGATTCAGGCCACTTAGTTTCTACTGTTTTACTCGATCATTCTAAAGCCTTTGATACTGTTTCCCACAAGCACCTTCTCTGTCATCTCTCAAACCTTAATCTCTCACATAATGCTTTATCCTGGTTCTCCAGCTATCTATCAGACAGATCACAGGCAGTCAAATGGAAGAACTCCATCTCTTCCTTCCTACCTACCCCAGCTGGTGTACCACAGGGATCCATCCTTGGGCCAATGCTTTTTAACATCTTCATCAATAACTTTCACACTGCTATTCTTGATGCTAAAATCATTCAATACGCAGACAGTTCAACCTTAGTCTGCTCTGCCTCAAACCTCTCTGAATTGCTGACTAAAACCCAAACTGCCTTCTCAACAACTGAAAACTGAATGCACCAAAACCTCCTCTCTCTCAATGCAAATAAATCAAAGATTCTACTATTCCCTCCCACAAAGACCCTCTCCTACGATAAAAACAACTTCAAAGTCTATAGTCAAACACCTCACCTATAGAAGTGGTCCCCTCTGCCAAACTACTTGACATTACTGTAGATGAACACCTCAAGTTTGATATTCATATTCAACAAAATATTAAGAAAATCCACCAAAAGCTAGGTATGCTGTATAGGAATAATCGCTTTCTCTCTAACTCTACCAGGCAAACTCTGGCCTCGACTTATCTTTTTCCTTCCTTATTATACGGAGCCCCTCTCCTAACCAACCTGTCCTCCTCTATCACCTCTAAACTAGAAAACTGCTACAACAAAATCTCTAAATTTGCCTCTAAGTCTAAAAATACCACCCATCACTGCCTAACCCTATAATCCCTGAATTGGCTTGAACTCCCAAACTACCTAGATTATCTCCAACTCACTACTGCATATAGACTCATATTTCACCGAACAAAATGTCCCGCTCTAACTAACATCCTTCCCCCTTATACACCCAACAGAGCTCTCAGATCTGAAAATCAGAACTTAATTACTATCCATAAACCTAAACATCCTGCTGGCTAACTTCTCCTATCTTTCTCACTAGTAAATCCAAAAAATTTGGCACACAAAGCTGGAACCAGTGATAATACGTAAGCAAAAAGTTTTTCTTTAACACAAGGTTAGCGCTTTCATCCAGTGTCAATCACCAGACTTCATCAGTGAGTCTGATGAAGTCTGGTGATTGACACCGGATGAAAGCGCTAACCTTGTGTTAAATAAAAACTTTTTGCTGACGTATTATCACTGGTTTCAGCTTTGTGTGCAGATTTTTTTGAATTTACTGGTTTGGTCTTCGTTTTTTTAAATCTTTCTCACTAGGCAAAAAATGGAATTCCCTTCCCTCCACACTAAGAACCATACCAAACTCAGAAAACTTCAAAACCCAACTATTCAAACACCTGTCCACTACATAGAAATGCACCTGCCTTCACCCAACCTAATCCAAGGGGGTTCTCACTCTTGTTCCCAAGCTCTACAACTCTCATAGTTATCTTCCTATGAGCCTATCTAAACTCTCAATAATTTCTATAGCTTCTCTCTAACCTCTCAACTCCTACAGCTACCCAAACACAGCCCAACCTTGTAAATATAGTAAATAGCATTCTACTGTTGATGTGTGTATGTAAAGCATATTTACATTTTCTTAAAAGGTTTGTATGTAAACTGTTTCCACACCTAACTCATATCTGTTTTCCTCAAATGAAACTGTATGATCCCTACCTTCAAGCTTAATGAGTTTAACTATGCATGATATTGAATGCATTTATGAGTAACTGTTCTATGTAATATCTTTAATATTAACTATCAGTTGTATCTAAATTGTATAATGCATCTTGGAGCTTTTCTCCCCTGGCCTTCACTGAAAATGGGTCAATTCAGCCCAGTGGACTTCCCCAGTAATCAAATTACAAATAAATAAATAAAATAATGAAAGATGTGTAAGTGTTGCATATATGCATAAGGGTTAACAAACAGCTAGCAATATTTCCAGTGTAGTATATTATGCAGAGGCATTTAAAGTTTTCTGTCTTCCTCCATATCATTTCATAGTACGTTTTGCAGTACCATGCAGTTCATTCAGTTACATAAATATAAAATAAAATATGAAAATATGCATAACAACTGACAGAAAATGGTTAATATAGCATGGTCTCCATTGAAAAGAATGGTAGGGTTTATATTTCTGTGGATCCAAAAGATGTTAATATAGTGATTAACAGAGAGCTTTCTTATTATGTATGGTTCAAGAATGGGTCATAAGAATGCCAAATGCATTTTTTTCTGTACCAGATGCAAATTTGAGTTTTAGGCAAATAAAACTAAACAAAGGAAGCTCCAAATTAACATTTTATGCAACAATAAGAAGTTACAGATTCATTTGATTTCCTGTTAATATTTTATCAGTACCAGAAGTGTTGCAAAGAGCTGCTATCTGAATAGTTGAAGTCTAAGAAGGTATTGTAAACATAACTGATGAGCTATGAGTGTGGGTGTCAGATGTGAGAAGAGCATGACAAGATGCTGGTACAGTTGCTGAATTGACTAAGATAGTACAATTTCAAGAAAGTAAGAGCAAACATTTAGAGTGGCAAGTCTGAAATATACATTGGCATATTCTTATTTCAGTTTGAAACCTGATCTAGGAAAACACTCAGAGCAGATGTGTAGATGCCAAGGCCAGAAGACAAACAATCATTATGAAGACTTCTAGTAATGGTGCATTGTCTTACAAAGCTTGCAGTAAATAACTAGATATATGTGCCTGTAAGGGCAAGATATAGTCTTGAAATGAAGTGGTGAATAGGAGAATGGTTTTGACATGTTCAAGAAACTAGTTAATATTCCAACATTAAAATACTATGATGTGAGGAAACCAAATGAGGAGGGAGTAGATGCCAGTCAGAATGGTATAGGAGCTGTGAGCCAGTAACAATACATATCTGAGTCAGGAGCATTTGCAGATAAATGAAACAGATATACTCAGAAAATAAACTGTTGGCAATAAATATGTACTGAGTGTGAAAAATTCCATCATTATGTGTGCAATGAATATGTTTAGGTTGATAAAGACCACAGAACCTTGCAAAGCATATTCACAATGACATTGAAAAAAGCACCTCTAAGATTTGACAAGATGTTAGATTATGCGATCTGAAAGTGATATACAGACCAACAAGGCACTACACATAGGATCATAGGAGGTTACTAGGCTAATGCCCTGGGACCCTTACAAGCCTAACCAAGAGTTTATCCCCAAAAAGAAATCTCAGTCAGCATCTGTTGCCCCTGTCAATGAGGGACACAGTTGGAACCCCTGGGACAAACTTGTGTTTTCCCATCCACTCATCAAGGTTGCGCTTGAAGAGGGTCAGTGAGGTACTCTGTTTGACGTGTATGGGAAGTCTATTCCAGAGATGGGGCAGCCTCTGGGAGACAAACCTGTCTCTCCAATAGGTTTTGTTGATGTTGCATATTAGATTCAGGCCTTTCGAGCGGGTAATGCACGAGGAGTTAGACCTATAGATATGGAGCATCTCTAGTAGGCCAGGATCCGAAATTGCCTTGTAGGTGAGACACAGATCACCTCAGTGCAATTTGTACGATACCTAGTAGAGAGACAGTGATTTGAGCCTGTCCACATAGCACAGGTTTTGGAAGCCATGGATTCTCTTTGTGAGGTATTTCTGTAGTCTTTCCAGTTGGTGCAGATGTTTGGAGAGGTACATACCAAATGGGGCATTATACTTGATTATTGGTCTACTGAGGGAGGAGTATAGAGAGGTAATAACCTCCTTTTTTCTGGATGCAATCCCTTTACTTATGAAATGAACCAAGTAAAAGTCTTTTCTGACCGCTGCTGCTATACTTATTATTTATTTAGATATTACTTACTTTATATTTGTTTATCGGGAAAGTCCGACTGGACACATGTCCATTTTCAGCAGAGTCCTGGAGAGAAACTCTCCAACATATACCAAACAGTAATATATGTAACATTTATAGAGCATAGATATTAATACAGGATAATATATTTGTACAAGAAAACTGTGATTAATTACATGAATATGTCATTTCACACTGTAAACAGTAGAGAGAACACCCAGCAGATTATTCACTATAATAGAGGAATTAGCTATAATTAGATAGTATTCATACAGTAGCTTATTTACAATAGAGGAGGGATTCGATATAATTAGATAGTTGTAGCTGTAGAATGTGTAAAAGGGGTGAGTTAGGGAGTTAAGGGTTGAACATTTGTAGAGCATTACCAGGTTTAAAATATTTGTAAGAGATGGTTAATAGTGGTACGTTGACAGATTTAGTTCAGCTTAGTTGGTGAGAGTAGGGTTATGGGCATTAGTATCCTTTGGAGAGAAAATGGTTTTAGTCTAGTCAGGGGTATTGCAGGGACAAAGCCACTTGTTTTGATGGTCGATTGTGAGATTGTTATCAACCTGAGTACCCAGGTCTCTCACCACAGGTTGTGTGCTTAGGGGCTTGCCGTTGATGTGGTAATCAGTAGGGGCCATGTCAGATATGTTAAGCAGAGCATATTTACTAGAGAAGCATGAAGACTTTAAGTGCATCCACAGCCAGAGAACATTTCAGGGAAGTCTCAATGGGACAGTAGTTGTCTTTAGTATGTGAAATGAGTTACAGTATTTCATCCATGGGTGGACGATTTAATTAGGATGGGTTTAAATCACTTTTTTGAAAAACCTAATCATCAAATACCTTATTGTCAAACCCCATCCATTGAAATCTTAGTCCATTGAACATTTGTTTAAGTGAAATTTTTCCCCTGGAAAACAAGCCGTGGGGCATCATCGGGATTGTGCCCTTTTCCCCATTGTAGTGCAATCTCAGAGTTGGTATATATAGTTGGAGGGGGTGGGTTTTAAATCTTGTGATTTTTGTGACGCTTGCTTGGTTGGTAAAGTGTTTTTTACCCTGAGAAAAATTTTGCTTAAATCAACATTTGATAGATTAAGGTTTCAATGGACAGGATTTGACAAAAGGGTATTTGACGATTAGGTTTTTTTGACAAAGTGATATTGACCTGACTAGGATCTAGAGGCTGGCTAGGTAAAGTCAAAATATCACTGTAGTCTATAAAGTCCGAGTCACACTTCTCAACCTCTACATATTAAAGATCTTAGTATTGCCCCCTTAAAAATCATAACAGAGGACCCAAGACAACAGCACTTTTACATATATATATTTTTTGGAATAGAAAATCTTTAGATGTAGAAAACTTATAATCAGTGAGAAGGAAGGTTTGTATAGGTTTATTTAAGTTATCTAATAATGTGTATACCCTTGAACAGATCTAACCTTATGAGGAAAATCAGATGAAAATCAATAAATCTAAGAGGAGAAAGGTGAATTCTGAGGCCAAAAAGCATAGTGCTATGTTGAAATTATATCATTTGGGGATATGGCCCTATTGCTGTGAGGTTCCCACCGTTTTAACATTAATTTAGGCAAAATCACTATCACTGTCACTATCAAACTCCCACTCAAGGCAGAACAAAAATATTATGTCTCACATTGTCCATTATCTGACCCTGCTAGATAGTAATAATGCCTTAATACTAATGTTAAATCGATTCTTTTCCCTGAAAGCAGAGACACTATCAATGTGTTTAAAAAAATATCCAGTTCAAGAGCATAAGGTATGATGTGACTCTATCCTGCACAGATGGGGTATAACAGTGGCAAAAAGTTGCACTGAAAAAGTGAAAAGCTACCTGGGAGTAACATTCATTTGCACACTTTTAAGCATGTATTGCAATGGATAAATGGCTCTCGAACTGAAAAAGGGAATGATCTTCAGCTGTACGTGTTTCCTTGTAAAGAAATGGAAGAAAGGATTCTCAAATAGGAATAACTGTGGCACTTCAGTGCCTTTTAAGTGTTTCATATTTTCCATTCTTGTTGAGGATATGGTAGGACTGATAACAGGGAAATATGAAGCTTGCTGTTTAAGAAATTATAAGTCCATGCTGTGAAAATCTGTGCATGGCTTACATAATGGTGTCTGTTGTGCATCACTAACACAAGGCTTGATGAACATTGACTTGGAATATGTCATATCTAGGAAAAAGTAAATTATGTTGCCTTCCTATTGATACTGGGTATGGCCTGTCCTGGTTGTGTCAGTCCTGTACACTCCATAGTATCATTATGAGCCATTGTTTGGCTTCTGCTGAAATATGCACCTGAGGTAGTATGTAACTATTCCTATCCTGATAGTTTATTATCCATATTATGGTCCAGCATATTCTCCATCCAGACCATCAGCCACATGTTGGTCATTATCATCATGTCTTAAATATTCCATGGTATAGTAGAATCATTTCTTAGTACAGCTTCTCAATCCTCCCAGTTCCCATAATTCATCATTCATTTTAGTATACTCTATTCAAAATTTCCCTCTGGGGGCTGTGTTTGCATTTGCAGTCCATAAATGCAGTCCCTAACCCCCATCTAACTAAGCTATATTTAATGTCTCGAGATGTCCACTTGGTCTGAGTGGACCTGATTTGCCACACATCATTTTCTTACATAATCTAGAAAACTGAGACCAGATTTTCTTGATGTAAGCAGAGTTCAAGAATGCATCCTCAAAAGGTAGTTAGCCTGGTAGGCTAAATATGTGAAGCTACTGTAAGCTGCATTTCAGTGTATTCATCATGCTCGCTGCTGCTTTTGGCTCTATGGGTTGTATCTTGCCAATGATACAACCAGCCAGCTTCACAAAGCTGTAACTACTTTCTATACATTCACTCTCGCTGCTGATTGGTAAATCCACTGGAGGGAAATCAGCAGTCAAAGTGAAGAAAAGTTGGGTACTTTCCTATGGCCTGAAGAGTAAGCAGCTCTGAGGTTTCATAGGAAGTTACTAGGTTTATGGCCCTAGGGCCCTTACAAACCTAGCCAAGTTCTTACCCTTATTTTCATGATCAGCACCTATTGCTCCTGATCAAGAGGGACACGGGTGGAACCCCCAGGTTGAATTTACAGTCACCCATCCAATTGTCCAGATTGTGTTTGAAGAGGGCCAATGAGATGCTCTGATTGACATGAAGTGGAAGTTTGTTCCAAAGGTGTGGTAACCTCTGGGAGGCAAATCTGTCCCTCCAGCAGGTTTATTAATATTACATACCAGGTTAAGGTCTTTAGAACGAGTAACCCGTATACCATTTGACTTACGGATATGCAGCATTTCCAGTGACGCAGGGTCAGAGATTGCCTTATATGCAAGGCAGAGATCACCTCTGATTATTCTGTATGAAACAGAATAAAATTATAATGATTCCAGATTATCCCCATAGGACAGATGGTAAAGACCTTGAATTTTCCTTGTGAGGAACCTTTGTGTTTCTCCAGTTGCTGCAGGTGCTTAGAAAGGTACATACCAAAAGTGGTGTAGTACTCGGTTATTGGCCTGATGAGGGAAGAGTGCAAGGGGGGTAATAACTTCTTTATTTCTGGAGGCAATACCCTTAGTTATGAAATGAGCAATATAGAATGCCCTTCTTATCACTGTGGAGACATGGTGGTCAAAGATAAGGTTGCTGTCAACCTGTGTGCCCAGGTCTGTCACCACTGAGTGTATACTTAAGGTGTTGCTATTGATGTGGTAGTTAGCAGGAACATTGCTTTTACCAAAATAATGATGATACATGTTTTGCATTGAGTTTAAGGCCATGACTTTGGCATCAATCATTTCTTTGTGTAAGACCCTCTTGTAGGATGTTGACGTCATTTTGAGATTATATGACCACTCCCAATTTGCAGTTATCAGCAAACTTTGTCAGCCACAGACCTTTAGTTTTTGCTTGTACTTCAGAGAACTAGATTCCAAACAGTAGAGGTCCCAGGACTGATCTCTGTGGAACACCACTGGTTACAGGTCTGCTGTTGGAGGTGGATTCCCCTATTTTGACTCTGAGTTCTATCAGTGAGCCAGTTAATGATCCATCCAGTGATATAAGGGTTGATGCCTAGTTGGGTGAGTTTGTCAATGATGCCTGAGTGGGGGATAGTGTCAAATGCCTTGGCTAAGTCCAGGTAGGCTGTATGCATAGATGTCCCCTCATCCAGGGCCTTGATGACTGTCTCATAGAAGTCCACCAGGTTTAACAGGCATGATCTCATTTTGACAAATCCAAACTGAGTAGGGTCAAGTGTTTGCAAATTACCTATATCTTTGCTGATAATGTTCATGGTGATTCACTCCATGGCCTTGTAGACAAGGCTAGTCAGGCTAAGAGGTCTAAAGTTCCTGGGGTCAGTGGAAGCACCACATTTGTTTAAGGGAATAACGGTGGCTGTTGTCCATTCAATTGGTACAAAGCCGGTGCTTAGACTATGACTGAAAGAGTACCCAATGGTGTTGCTAATTCATGTTGGAGCCCATGTAGGATGCAGCCTGGGATGTTATCAGGTCCCATAAATGCTGAATTTTTGGCCTTAGGGAGGGCATTTGTGACCTGCTCTTTAGAGATCCAAGGTAGGGGACAGGTGGTAGGGATGTCATGGGGTACGTGTAGTGAGGACAGGGGAGTGACGTTTTGACAGAACCTGTCGGCCAACAGGTTATCTATGTCCACAGGCTCAGTATATGTGGTATCATTAACTACCAGTTCTGCGCAAATCTGACCCTTTCCTTTTAGGTTGTGGATGTAACTATAGAATGCCTTGTGTTTATCCTTTGTTGAGGAAGTTAATTTGGACTCGTAGTTTGCTTTGGAGGACTTCACAAGAAGTCTTATTTGCTTGTTTAAACTGAGGTGGGAGTGTTTCCAGTTTAGGAGGGCTCGCTCCCTCTTACTCTTGGACAGCAGACTGTTATTGTAAAGCCTGTTAATGGCAGTTGTTCACCAGGCATGTTTGCTCTTAGTTGAGGAGCTTGTTTTGGTCCTGTCAGGTTTGGCCGAGTCAGTGCAGTTATATAGGTGTTTGTATAAAGCTTTGGTGTAGAGCTCGGCATAGTTGCCAGTTCCATCTGAGGGATGAGATGCAGTGAAGCTATTTATACCATCCCGTAAGAGGTTATAATCTGCTTTGGAGAAGTTTTTTAGGTTAGCTGCTGTTGGGGTGGAGTTAGGTGTGATAGTTACTTCAAATGAGACAGGTTTGTAGTCAGATCTCACCAGGGAGGACCTCGCAGTGGGGTTGCTACAGTGGTTTCCCCCGTATTGGTGAGCACCAGATCCAGGATGTTGGCACCCCTTGTGGGGGGGCTGTTAAGAGCTGGTCCAGGGCATTGGAGTTAAAAAAGTCGAGGAACCTTTGGGCAATTTACCCAGTCAATGGATGGGTAGTTAAAGTCGCCCAAAACCATGGTGTTTGGATGTATCTTTATAGCCTCAAGTAGATCCAAATTGGCAGAGTGGGTGTCCTGATTCATGGAGGAGGCCTTATAGCTGACAATGACTTGAATAGGTGCCCTACCAACAGTTAATTCCACCTGAAGTGTCACCAGAGAGTTGTGCTGTTTAACCAATCTGGAGGGGTATTTATCTTTAATGAATATTGTTACACCGCCTCCTTTAGATGTTCTTCATCTCACATTGCTGCAGTCCTTACACTTGGGTAGTCCGCTGTCCTCGGTCGGCCCGAATATCAAAGTATAAGGCTGACGTCGCTCAAGGCGCATTTGACTGACATCAGGACATCAGGGTACAAATGCGCATGACCGACGTCATATCCTCAGTCTTTTTTGCCGCATGGTCCGATGCAGAAGCAGCGTTGCAAGTGCCGTTCGGCGTTCTGAAATTTTTCGAATTCGGAGTTTCAGACCGAGTCAAAGTTGGCTAAGTACCCCGTTGGGGAATATTTTCGTTTTTTCTTGCCTCAGTGGCTTACCGGATGTCAGAAAAAGTGAATAACTGTATTTCTTGTGGGAAACAGATACCGCATAGAGATTATCATACTTTGTGTATTCCTTGTTTAGAGCCTGAGCACGACGTTGTTGGGTGTCGCTCTTGTGCTAGATTCAATAAGCGCACTATAAAGAGAAGGTTAGATTGTGCCAGGTTAGTCTTCGGGAAGCGGTGCAATTATAAAATGCCGTCGGATGCTCCGACGCCCGCTTCTTCGAAGAAGCGCAAGGACAAAGCAGCTAAGCCTAGGCTAGAAGAACCGTCCGTGCGGACGCCGGTTCTTTAGAGGTGTCGGTGGAGCCGGTGGTTCCGCCGGAGGTTTCTTTGGAGTCCCAGGGAGACTTTGTTATTGCAGGATGTGGCCTCTCAGGAGGCAGGTCAGGCTGAAGGGGCTTCTCAGGTTACTGTACTCCCCTCCCTTCCTAGGGTGGTTAGGCCCTCTCCTTCTGTTTCCAAGGCTTCCCCCAGAGGCAGGCCAGGTTTAGCTTCAGTTGGTGTCACCCCTAGTTCTTCAGGAACTGTGCCCAAGAAGCATATGCTTAAAATGGCAGAAGATTTGATTACTTTGATTAGAGGTTCTTTACCCCCTCCTGATAAGAGGCCTAGGGTGGAACCTGAGCTAGGGAGTTTTGAGCAGGCTTCGGATGTTTCAGAGTCTTCGGCTGAGGACTTGCAGGAGTACTCTCCTTATTCTGATTCTGATGTGGATGATTCTACTCCTTCTGCTTCTCCTCCTGAGGATTTTTCTTTTTCAGAGACTCTTCATTCCATGAGGGAGCATTTTAAGTGGGAAGGTCAGGACTTCTCTGATTCCAGGAAAAGGCTTAGGGAATTTTTGTTTTTACCCCAGCATAGGCCTTTGGCTATACCTCCTGTTCTGGATGTGGTGGAAGATGTTTTTGCAGAGGCTTCTCTTAATCCTGATTCTTTGCCTCCTGCTCCTGTTAAACCGGATAGGTATTACAGGGTGCTTGAAGCTCATAAGTATCTTTTTAAGAGTCCTAGGGCAGACCCAGAAACTGTTAGTCAGGGGCCTAAAGGTGTTAAGGCTTCTGTTGTCAAAAATACGGTTCCTCCAGATAAAGAGGCCAGGGCTTTGGATAGATGGGGAAAGAAAGTTTATACTTCTTCCACCCTAGCTATGAGGGCTTTGAATTGCCAGTTTCACATGTTGAAATACCAAAACTATCTCCTTTCACAATTGAAGTCTAAGGTAGATGCTCTGGCGGAAGGTATTGAGTGTAAAGAGTTACAAGATTTAGTACATGTTTCTGAACAGGTGGGTAAGCATTCTTTGCAATGTGGTTTTGATGCTGTACAGGCCTCGTCTAGGGTGGCTGCCACTGGGTCAGTTCTTCGCAGGCACGCCTGGCTGAGGGATCAGAATTTATCTGACCATGTTAAGACAAGGATTTTAGATGCTCCTTTACAATCTGATGTGTTGTTTGGTTCTCCTGTTGAGGCAGTCTTAAAGAAAATGGAAGACAAGGCTAAGTCTATGCAGACTGTTAAAGATTTTTTGCAGGTTCAGCCTCCGAAGTTTAGTAGAAATTGGCCTACCAAGGGGTGGACGTATCCTTCTTATGATTCCCAGTCTAGGGGTAGGTCTAGACGTGGTAGGGGCAGAGCTCAGGGCTCTTTCAGGCCTAGAACAGGAGTTCACCTGCACAGTCTTCGGTGAGGGCAGGGGTCAGTCCTTTCGTAAACAGACCCAATGACTTACCTTTTCAGCTGCCAGAGCCTTCTCGTCTGGCAGCACCTTTGGGAGGAAGGTTGGCACTTTTCAAGGAAAATTGGAGCTTAATCACCCAAGACAGATGGGTTTTGGATATCATACACCACGGTTACAGGTTTTATTTCCATACCTTGCCTCCTTTCAAAGGCATGCCAGACGTTCCTCCTCAGCAAAGAATAGAGGCTCACAAACAAATTTCTCTGTTACTTCAAATAGGGGCCATTCAGCCGGTTCCTATGCCAGAAGTGGGCCTAGGATTTTATTCTCGCCTGTTCCTGGTACCAAAGAAAGGAAACACGTGGAGACCAATTTTGGATTTATCTACCCTCAACACTTATCTGGACATTCCCAAATTCAAAATGTTGACGTTACAACAGCTTTTACCTCTGCTGGGCAAAGATCATTGGATGGTAACTTTGGATCTCAAGGAGGCTTACCTTCATGTTCCTATCAGACTGAGTTGCAGGAAGTATCTGCGTTTTCTGGCTGGGACTTCTCATTATCAGTTCTCTGCATTGCCCTTTGGCTTATCTACTGCGCCCAGAGTGTTCACGAAAGTTCTGGCTCCAGTGATAGCTTTCCTCAGGCTAAAAGGAATACAGATCTATCCTTATTTGGACGATTGCCTGATTCTGGCTCAAGGAAGGGACGAGCTTCTTCATCATTTGGAATATGTGATAGCAGTGCTAAGATGCCTGGGGTATTCTGTGAACGAAATAAAGTCCAGTCTAGTACCCTCTCAGGACATGTGCTTTCTGGGTGTAAGACTGAATACAGCATCCCAGATGGCCTTTTTGACCCCGGACAAACAAAAGAATCTTTCCCTTTACTTTCATCAATTGTCTCATCAGTCCAGGCTGACTGCAAGGACAGTCCTTCAAGCCTTGGGGTTCATGGCATCTTGTATTCTGGTACTTCCCAATGCCAAACTGCATATGAGGAAGTTACAATGGTATCTCAAAAATGTATGGACACAGCACTGCCAGGATCTGGACACTGTCATTCAAATAATACCTTGCATTCAAAAGGAATTGTTGTGGTGGGCTCAGGAATGTCACCTAAACAAGGGACTCTCTGTGACCCGGCCAGAGACGAGTCAGATTCTAACGACAGATGCCTCAGACAAAGCTTGGGGAGCTCATCTAAATGGAAAGTGGATACAAGACAAGTGGCCTGCCAGACTACAACATCTACATATCAACTTGAAGGAGATGTTGGCAGTCCAGTTTGCATTAATAGCTTTCAAGGATTTACTTCTTCCAGGGCAGGTGTTGATTCTAACAGACAACACAACTGTCATGTGGTACATCAACAAGCAAGGGGAACACATTCTTATCCTCTATGCAGGCAAGCAATGATTTTGTGGGAGACTGCTCTCAGTTTACAGCTAAATCTTCAGGCAAGGTTTCTGCCGAGCACAGAACTCCTTAGCAGATGTGTTGAGCAGACGAATTATGGATCCCCACGAGTGGAAATTGGATCCTCATGTATTTCAGAAATTGACAGTGTCATGGGGAACTCCAGACATAGATCTGTTCGCTTCTCCACTAAACCACCAGCTGCCAAAGTTTTGCACGAAAAGGTTTCATCCCACAGCTTGGAAAGTGGATGCTCTTTCTTTCAATTGGAGCAATCTTCATGTGTATGCCTTTCCACCTCTGCCTCTCCTCCCAAAGGTACTTCTAAAGGTCAGACAGGACAAGCCAAGGATGATTTTAATAGCTCCAGATTGGCCTCGACAGCACTGGTACCCATTACTGAGAAGTCTGGTACGGGAGCCTCCATGGCCTTTGCCTTCGATTCCACACCTGTTGTCTCAGGAGGACAGTCATTTACTCAATGTCAAGCTTCACTCTCTTCACCTAACAGCCTGGCATATTCTGTTTTGAACCATAGAGGGTCTCAACTTCCACAGCAAGTTTTGAATGTTATTTTGGAAGCTAGACGGCCTAGTACAAGGAAAGTGTACGCAGATAAATGGAAGAGATTTTTATTTTGGAGTGCAGCAAAGGATTTTGATGTTTCTGAGCCTAATTTAAGTGTGGCTCTTCAATATCTTACTGAGTTACTGGACAAAGGTTTGTCCTTCTCTTCTATTAAGGTTCATGCTGCAGCAATTTCGCTCACTATGACTGTGACCCACCATTGTTTTCTCATCCTTTGTTCAAGCAATTTCTTAGAGGGGCAAAGAATATAAGACCCCCACGTAGAGCTCCTACTCCTGCTTGGGATCTCAATTTTGTGTTGGAGAAACTCACTCTACAACCTTTTGAGCCTGCAGCTACTACTGAGTTGAAATATTTATCATGGAAGACTGCTTTTTGTTGGCCATTACCTCTGCAAGAAGGGTTTCTGAATTGCAGGCCCTTATGGCGGTTGAGCCTTTCTTAATTTTCCATAAGGATAGGGTATCTTTACGCACTAATCCTTCCTTTATGCCTAAAGTGGTTTCTAGTGTGGCTTTAAACCAAACTATTCATTTGCCTACTTTTTATGCAAACCCCAAAATAAAGGGGAAAAGATTTTGCACACTTTAGATGTACACAGGCAGTTGCGATATTATTTGGACAGAACTAAAGGGTTCAGGCAGTCTCAGCAGTTATTTGTTTCTTTTGCTTTGAGTTCTCAGGGCAAGCCTGTGTCAAAACAAACTATTTCTAAGTGGATTGGGTTTTGCATTGCTTTCTGTTATTCCCATCATGGCAAGGAGATTCCAGCTGGGATTAGGCCTCATTCCACTAGGGCTACTGCCACTTGACAGCTTTTTAAGGGGTGGCAACTAAGGATATTTTGGAGGCAGCTACTTGGAGTTCAGTGCATACTTTCTCTAGGCATTATCACCTTCCACTTTATTCTAAATCTAGGGCTGGTTTTGCCACTGCTATTTTGCAGGGCATTTTGGCAGCTCCTGCTTCCTTATAGTTTTGCCATCCTCCCTTACCTCTGCTTTGGGATTCTACCCAAGTGTAAGGACTGCAGCAATGTGAGATGAAGAACATAGTACAGTTTTGTACCTACCATAAATGTAGATGTTCGAAGATCCACATTGCTGCAGTCCAATTTACCCTCCCTCCTTCCCCTCTGTAGTTAGAGGCGGTTGTGTGGGTTGGATTGTCAATATGGTGTATATTGTATATATTGTACATATTTTTAGTGCAAGGGTGGTTGGTTGGTTGTTTGCTGTCTTTTGGTTTTTGACCTTTCTTTTTAGGGTCTTCTGACATCTGGGGCAAGAAAAGACTGAGGATATGACGTCGGTCATGCGCATTTGTACCCTGACGTCCTGATGTCAGTCAAATGCGCCTTGACCGACGTCAGCCTTATACTTTGATATTCGGGCCGACCAAGGACAGCGGACTACCCAAGTGTAAGGACTGCAGCAATGTGGATCTTCGAACATCTACATTTATGGTAGGTACAAAACTGTACTTTTTCACACCTTCAATTTGAGGTCTGAATGTGTGGAAGGATCAGCAATTGGTGTTCAAACTTCCATTTCTAGCAGATAACTCCCTATACTGTACCCTTCCACAAAAGATGTTGCTGTTTTAAGAAAAAAATGTTATATTTTATTTAGTTACTAAAAGTGGTATTTCCTCTTACTTGTATTTTTTCCCAGTATTGGAAGTTTCTTGTCAGGGACAGCTCTTTTGAATTAAGGGGTTATTTTTTTTTATTTGGGGGCTATTATGTTAAAGTGTACTGCTTTTGCAAACTTTTAATGTGTTTGACTGAATTGAAGGATTGAAAGGTGTTTTAAATGGGTAAAAAATATTTGTAATGTTTTAGTGCTTATGAACACTTTGTGACAATGTGTCTGTTATTTTGTCTGTCAAGGCGCACTGAATAGAGGTGCTTTATTCCTGACAGGATTTTTTGTGCTATACTTATTTTTTTATACAAAGGGGGACTAAGTAGGGAGTTGTAATTTTGTGTGTGTGTGTGTGTGTGTGTGTGTGTGTGTGTGTGTGTGTGTGTGTGTGTGTGTGTGTGTATGCACGCGTTTGCTGGATGTGTGTGTGTGCGTGCGTGGATGTGTGTGTGCTGCACATGAATACTTATTAAACAACTTATCTTGTGACCAACTCATTCAAACACTGCTTACAGCCATTCAGATCTCTTCTTTGGCTACAACATGGATACTTACTCTAGTCTTGTTGGCTCTTGTCCCACTATACCTAAAAAGAAGAAACAACATAATAAAGAGCACTTGCTACCACCACTGGCTCAAGCAGTGTATCAGCCATTAGTGAGTGAACCTGTAATGACCAACTTGATATTCCTCAGACCACTCACTTGCTTCCCTGTATTCCTCTGCCCTAGTCCATTCAGCCACCATGGACTTGGGAGTTATACATGTCCACTCTGGCTGTTTTAGTGTCCAATTCAGGCATGAGAGAACTATCTTCTTTGGGTGAGGGAGACAATCCCGGGATGTTTCTCAGGGTAGATGGGGATGAGAGCTCTTGACAGGGCTGAAGTGTCATCTCTGAGTTGGTCTTCTACCAGGGTATCCGCACAGAAAAAAACAGAAGGTTAGCCATTCTTCGTCTGAAAAACATGGCATCTGTTTGTAAAGTTGATTTTCTTACCTTAGATAGGCAATTATCACTGGCTGTAAATCTTCGTGTTCAGAAATCATTGCCTGAGGGCAGTATCACTAAAGAAATTTCTAAGGATTCTGACATGGTCAGAGATATGGCTTGTTCTCCTGTAGAGCCCAAGCTCATAACTCTGATTCTGAGGAAAGTTGGTCCTCTCTACTTCCTTTGAGGAATTTTCTTTCTCTCAGACTGTTTCTAGGATGAGTGAAATACTTTTATGGGAACAACTGGATGCCCTCCCTGCACTGAGGGAATATTAATGGTATGTTGTAAGTGGATATACCTCTGCACCAATCCCTCCCATTTTGCCAGCCTTGGAGGATGTGTTTAATGCTTCCTGTGATAATCCTGAGTCTCTGCCTTCTGTCCCCAGAAAGGTAGATAGACTGTATAAAGTATCGCAGACTAACACATTTTTTATCTTATTCATTCAGTTCATCTTATCCGAAATATGGGTCCTAGAAGCCACTTTGTCATAGCTGATCCATTGACATCAGTGCTCCAGCTTCGAGCCTCTTCAGAGCTTTCTCTCCCATATTACATGTCTCCTAATTTATCTCGGATCTCATTTACTGCCTTTGTGAATGTACGCATATCTGAGCAGCTAATGGCTCCATCTTATTCTTTCGTTTTTTTTTTTCATTTAAATAGTTGGTAGTTTAGGACATTATCCTACTAGTGCAACTCTTATGGCTATATTTCTCTTTAATTTAAATAGTGAAGTTTCTTCTCCTTTCCTTTTATTTGTCTCTGAGCCTTTTCTGTTAGGATGATTTCCAACCATTGTGATTATCTTTTGTAGTACTTTTAGTTAGCATTGCCACATATAGATACATACATTTTTCTGTCTACTGCTCTTCCAGACACTTGATAATTATTAATCATGTGTGAGATATTTTTGTAAAAATTTTTCAACAGTTTTGTCAGTATTAGAGTGTTTTCTACAGGTATTATAGATTGCCTTTTCTAGAGTGCTGTTATTAACCATTGTTATATTGTGTTCCTAGTAAATACTGTATATGGTTTCATAGTGTGTTTGAGTTTTGAGTGCGTGTCTTTCTACTTATGTACAATGAAAAAACAGACAACTTTTGAAAAGTGTACCTTGTGTGGACACAAGATCCCACTGCAGGACTTGTACAATTCGACTGACTGTGAGATATGCAAGGAGTTTGGTCCAAAGGCCTGTTTGTACAGGAGGAGTAAACTCATTGTTAAAGGTTTGCTCCCTCCAGATCCAAAAACTTCCAAGGACAAAAAACAAGTAGAGAAACCTGCCAATCCCTGAGTTTTAGATCCCAAAAGAGGCAGGCAGATCAGATGTCTTCAGCTTTTGTCTGTATGTCTAATGTCTGTAACCTCTTCATGCACCTCATGCATAATACAGAGGATGGAACAGCCAAAGCAGCTGGGTTGGGAAATGCCATGTGATGCCATGCATTGCTGTGGCTTTGTGGACAACCTTAAGGTGTCCTTCACGAGTGTCCCATATGACAGATCATCCCTGTTTGGACTGTCTGTGAAAGAAAGGATGCAAAAGTGCAAACAGGAGGCAAAGCATTATCTGCTGTTGGATTCAAGTTCAGAGCCCCTCAAAGAGCTTATAGGAGGAACCAAAAAAGGCATTGTTCACTTTAGTTCTAAAAGTTTAAATGTCAGCAGTTTGACTTGTCTTCAGAAAGGGGCATCCACAACAGAGGTGGCCACTTCAACAGACACTGGCCAAGAGGCAGATGGGGTCAGCAAAATTTTTGGATACCATAGGTCCCATTTAGACAGGAAGCAGCAGTATCCCTAAAGGGTTACTTGAGTGCTCCACTCTGGAGGTAGTCAGGCCATCATGCAGGACAGGTTGATAAGTGGGATGATATCCAGAGACTACTATATTCCATTTTCCCTCACACCACCCAGCATACCAGGCTGTTACCAGACATCCCATCTCGTCATGTAAAATAGGCCTCAAGAGAGGTTCTCTGTCTATTAGAAAAAGTCATCCAAGAGATCCCACCATACCAGAGAGGGTCTGGGTTCTGGGGCTACTTTATTCCCATCTCCCACTCCAATTACTGTAATTCCCTAATTCACTCAGAAAGCAATAAGCTGCAATCTGAAGCCTCCATTTCTTCTGGATCCCATTCTGGATCTAGTCACTTACCCCTCAGACAAGGCTCACCTGGGCATTTCAAATCTAAAGTTAACTGCTTGGATTCTGAAGTTCTGATGATGGACAAAGGTCATACTCTCATTGATTAGGTAGTCAAAGTACTTATGGTTTTTCAGAAGGATCCCAGTTGCAAGATCTATCAAAATAAATGTAAGTACTTCACTGTCTGGGTAGATAGTCAAGACATTGACCCCTTTTGTATAGTGCCATTAAACATTGTTTGATTTTTTGCTATCTATTTCTCAAGTGGGTTCCTGTTTTTCCACTCTCAAGGTGCAGTTTGTGGCCATCTCTAGCTTCCATGTTGGATTTTAAGATCATTCTCTAGCCTTGCATAAGTTTTGTAAAGCCTTACTGAAGGGGTTCTGCCTTTTTGGACCCTCTGTTAAGGATCTAGTACTTCCTTGGGGTCTGAAGTTGGTGTTGGAAGCTCTAACTAAAGCTCCATTTAAGCAGGTATTCACTGCTCAGCTCAAATAAAAGTCACTGTTTTTTGTAGTTATTAGGTCAGCCAGGAGAATATCAGAGCTGTGGGCCTTTTTCTTCTTCCTATCCCTTCATAATTCCATAAAGACAGAGGGTCTCTCAGATTTGACAGACTGAATGAATAGGATATAAAGGTTATGTATGTACTGTAATGACAGCCTTTCATTCATGTTAGGTCAGTGTGACCCCCCCCCCCAATCATTTCCCATCCTTCTCTTGTAAGACTTGAAGTTTTGTCTCTTTATCCAAGAGTTTGTGCTTGGGAATTTTTTTAGTCTTTTAATCAGGTGCAGTTGAGATAGGAGGTAACTTAGGGGCAGATGCATTATGTAATGGATTGTTCTGAAGGGGCTCGAGACTAGAGTACTGATGTTACTGGATTGGATCCGACCAACTGCTCCGAGGAACCATATGTCATATCAGAGTGACATGAATAAAAGGATCTATTATTGTGGTAACGGCATGACTTTCATTTTTCTCAGCTTAGATCAGGTCCATTTCCTACATATACCTGTTCCCTGGTGGGATATAGAATGTTAGTCAATGTTAGTCCCTTCCCAGTGGACAAAGAAGGTAAGGTATGAGACAGATTTGCTACGAGAATCCTTTCCTCTTCCACTTTAGCTAATGGAATTCTTAACAGTCAGGCACGTGTGGAATTTTATTCTGTTTTGTGTAGAAAGTTTAAGGGAATATTCCACCTCACTTCCTTCAGAGGATAGCTCCTTTCTGAAGCCTGTTGCTTCTAATCTTTCTCAAATATCTAAACATCCTTTGAAGAGTGTGTACAATTATGCATCTAGGGCCACTGCTACTGCTACAGTTTTGAGGAGATATGCATAGGTACATAACTAAAAGTTTGCTGATGAATTAAAGTCTGAAATTTTGCATTCTGCAAAGCTCTTCTGCTACTCAGGATGTCAAACAATTTGATGAAAGAGGGAAATTAATTCAGGGTGTCTAAGATTTTTCAAGTACCCCTTTATAAATCTTCCAAAATCCTCTTTTTTTAAAAAAACAAAACATGCTATCCCTCCCAACTCATGATAAGTGGAACAAAAAAATGGATGTCAGGAGGAGAACAAGAAACCAGGATCTTCTCCAGAAAAGGGACAGGCACATAGATAAGAATGACTAGGGCAGCATTCTCTTCCTTATCCTTCCCCCTCCTGCCCCTGTCCTCTCAAAGTCTGTCGCAGAAAATGAGTCTTTACATTCCCCTTTGGCAAACAATTTGTTTCTACTACCAAAGATGAGTTTCCATGGAGACAAGTTCTAGAGCTTTCCTTTTTTAATCTGTATGTTGAAGTACCGAAATTCAAAATGCTGACACTTCATATTCTGTTGCCTCTAATTCATCCTTTATTGAGCAGGCTTATCATTCAATTCCTATAGCCGCAATCTTCAGAAATTTCTCTTCCTTTGTCTGGGTCCCATTCTCTGTTGTCTGTGTTAACCTTTGGGTTATCTACAGTTCCGTGGTATTTACAAAGTGTTAAGCTGCAGAGTTAACTCTTCCAAGACTGCAGGGCTTTCACATATTTCCTTAGACGACTTGCTTATCTTTGCAGAGTCATTTCACAAATCTCAAGAGACCTTAACATGATTCATGTATTTTTTTTACCATCCTGGGATTCCCGATAAACGTGCAAAAATCCTTCTTAATTCTGTTGCTTTGGATTGTGTTTTGGGACTGCCTTCTTGACACCTAACAGCAAAAGACTTTTCTTACACAGGAGAAGGTGGAGTATTATCTGTAAACTTTCCTGAGCTTCTCCAGTCAGTCTCAGACTTTTGCAAGAGACTATCTCAAGATTCTAAGGGTTCATGCCTTCCATGATGTTCTTCGTGTTTCACTGTTGCAGTCATTACATTTGGGTAATCTGCTGGCAGGTTGCCCTGAGTCGGCCTGAATAACAAAGTCTTGGGTCCTGCATCGGTTACTGTCTCCTCTTCCATGACGTCAGGTCGTCAGGGGTATAAAACATGCAGCCGATGCCATTTTATTGTCTTTCTTACCGCGCGGTGCCCGAAGCAGAAGCAGTTCGCAAGTGCCGGTCGGCCGATTCCTGAAATTTTCACATTCGAGTTTCAGAACCGAAGTCTTCAAACTAAAGCTAAGTACCCTGTTGGGGAAACTTTTTCTTGCTCCTTACCGATGTCAGTAAAAGTTATTAATTGCATTACTTGTGGGAAGCAAATACCTCATAAGGATTTTCATTTGTACTGTATTCCTTGCTTAGGCCCAGATCATAACGTGCCTTGCTGTCAGTTTTGTGCTAGATTTAACCAACGCACTGTTAAGTGCCGGTATATTTTTGCTTCTAAATATTTTGGATCAAGATTTAATTATCCTGAAATGTCATTGGTTAGCTATCTGACTACCGGAGTTCACAAAAAACACAAAGAAAAAGACAGAGACCGACCGTCAAGGTCCAAAACCAACGACAAAGCTTCTCCTAAGCTAGTCGCCAGTTCGCCTGTACTCAGTGAGGCGTTTTCGCAGCCCCTGATACCTGCTACTTTTGAGTCGCAGGCCTCTACCGAGACCCATTCGGTGTCCGGTATGCCGCAAGATTCTCAGAGTATTGAACCCGCGGATGTCTCTCCCTTGGATGGGTCTGGAGCCGCTGAGCAGGCACCGACTTCTGAGGGTGTTTTCAGGCCTCAACATTTTTATATTAAACCAACGCCAGCCTCAAAAACAAGGTCAACAATGTCTAAAAAACCGATGCATGAGCCACATGCTCAGGCCTATGCCTAAAAAACAGATTATCAAAATGGCTGAGGACTTAATTACCTTGATCAGGGGTTCCCAACCCCCCCCCGCTAAGAGGCCTAGGCAAGGCACTGATTATGAATCTTCAGATCAGGTTTCCATTTCTTCTGATTCCTCTTCTGATCAGGAATTTTCTATTCCACCCTATGAGGATTCTGATGCAGAGGAATCCATCCCATCTGCATCTCCTCCTGAGGATTACTCTTTTGGAGAGACTTTGCATACTTTAAGGGAACATTTTCACTGGGAGAGTCAGGACTTCTCTGAATCAAAAAAGAGGCTTAAGGATTTCCTTCTTCTTCCTCAGCATAGGCCTTTGGCAATACCTCCTGTATTAGACATTGTTGATGATGTGTTTTCGGAATCATGCATGGATCCTGATTCCCTACCTCCGGCTCCTAGTAAGCCAGACAGATATTACAGGGTTCCTGACTCCCACAAATTTCTATTCAAAAATCCTGCTGCTGATCCTGAGACTATTTCACAGGGTCCCAAGGGTGTAAAAGCCTCTACAGCCAAAAATCCTACCCCCTCTGATAGAGATTCCAGGGTGTTGGATAGATGGGGAAAGAAGGTTTATACGTCTGCTACCTTGGCAATCAGGGCCTTAAACTGCCCGTTTCATATGCTTAAATATCAACAGCATGTTATGGGCTTACTGAAACAGAAAATGATGTTGATTTCTGATTGTGTGGAAAATAAAGAGTTACAGGAATTACTGCTTTCAGCAAAACAGGTTGGAAAGCATACTTTGCAATGTGGTTTTGATTCCTTGGAGGCCTCTTGCAGGGCCGCAGTTACTGGATCTGTGATTAGAAGGCTTGCCTGGCTCAAGGAGTAAAATCTGCCTGATCATGTTAAAGCTAAGTTGTTGGATGCCCCCATGCAGCATGATACTCTGTTTGGTAATAAGGCAGAAGAGCTTTTAAAGAAAATGGAAGACAAAGCTAAATCTATGCAAACTGTAAAAGATTTCTTGCAAGTGCAGCCACCCAGGTTCAGTAGGCACTGGCCTACTAAAAATTGGTCCTTTCCTGTGTCCAACAGAGCCACGCAAGGCAAATCCAGGCGCTCAAAAGGCTCCAGATACCAATCACAGGGTTCTTACAGGTCAAAGCAATGGGGTGCCTCCACCTCCAAATCTGGAGGAAACAAAGCACAACCCTACAGTAAGCAGTTTCAATGACTTTCCTCTACCATCACCAAGCACTTATCTTTTGGCAGCCCCCTTGTGGGGATAACTAGCACTTCATGCTCAAAATTGGCAGTTAATTACCCAGGACAAGTGGGTATTAAACATAGTATCCCAGGGGTACAGATTTCATTTCCATACTTTGCCAATTTCAAACGGATGGCCAGATTTGCTACAGAATCATTGGGCAGAGGCTCAGAAACAAGTTATGTCCCTCATGGATATGAGGGCTATTCAACCAGTACCAGAAAAGGAAAAAGGACAAGGTTTTTATTCAAGACTTTTCCTGGTACCCAGAAAAGACAATTCTTGGCGTCCAATACTGGACTTATCGATTTTGTACATGTTCCTGGACATTCCAAAATTCAAAATGCTGACTTTACAACAGCTACTGCCTATGCTGGACAGGAACGCTTGGTTAGTGACTCTAGACTTAAAAGAGGCATGCCTGCATATCCCAATAAGGGAAGCATGCAGAAGATACCTCCGCTTCAAGGCAGGTTTTATGCATTACCAATTCTCTGCACTGCCCTTTGGCTTATCTACTGTGCCCAAGGTCTTTACAAAGTGCCTGGCACCAGTAATTGCATTCTGCAGACAAAGAAGCATACACATTTATCCTTATCTGGATGACTGTCTCATTCAAGCAGAGGACAAGGACACTTTTCTTCAACATCTGGCATTTGTAAAAAGGCTTCTAACATGCCTAGGGTACACAATAAATGAAAAGAAATCCAACTGGTACCCTCTCAAATAATTACATTCCTGGATGCAAGTTTGAATACAACTGCCCAGATGGCTTACCTTACGCCAGACAAACAAAGGCAACTGACAACATACTTCAAACAAATGGCAACAAAAACCCAGTTATCTGCAAGACAAATTCTGCAGGATTTGGGGTTCATGGCATCCTGCATTCTACTAATTCCATATGCGAGACTGCATATGAGGAAACTTCAGTGGTACCTAAAAAATTTATGGAGCCAACATTGTCACAGTCTGGAAACAATGATTCCTCTCATTCCCTGCCTACAACAAAAGTTTCTTTGGTGGGCAGAGACATGTCACCAAAACAAGGGACTGTCATTCACTCTACCCCCTGCCACCCAAATCCTAACTACAGACGCATCAGACTGTGCTTGGGGGGCCCACCTGGCAGGGAGATGCATTCAGGGCAAATGGAGCCCAAAACAAATGCATCTGCATATCAACCAGAAAGAGATGATAGCTGTTCAGAATGCTCTGATAGCCTTCAAGGACTTCATCCAGGACAACTACTGATAAAGCCGGACAACATCACGGTTATGTGGTACATAAACAAGCAGGGGGGTACACATTCCTACCCCCTTTGCAGACTAGCCATGGCATTGTGGAACACAGCTTTGACTTACCAAATACATTTTCAAGCTCAGTTCCTGCCAGGAAAACAAAATACTCTGGCAGACGTCCTAAGCAGAAATCTTATGGACCCGCACAAATGGAAACTGGATCCACAAATCTTCAGCATGTTAACACAGAAATGGGGGGAGCCCAGACTTATATCTATTTGCCTCTCCCCAAAATTATCAGTTGGACAAATTCTGCACAAGAACTCATCACAAAAAAGCATGGAAAGTGGATGCCCTATCCTTCAGTTGGAAAAACCTATCAGTCTATGCCTTTCCCCCTCTGCCTGTTCTCTCCAAGGTCTTACTAAAAGTCAGACAAGAAAAACCAAAAATTATCCTAGTTGCTCCGGACTGGCCTCGCCAACACTGGTACCCACTTCTAAGGAATATGTCTCAACTTCCTCCTTGGTACTTGCCTCAAATACCTCATCTACTGTCTCAGCAGAACAATCAAATTCTGCACACTCAGCTCCAACCTCTGAATCTTGCAGCATGGCTGATCATTTAATTATTCAAACAACACCTCTCAGTAAATCTGTGATGGATGTCATTTTGGAAGCCAGAAGGCCTAGTACTAGAAAATCTTATGCTGATAAATGGAAGCGATTCTGTGCTTGGAACCAAGCACAAGGAACAGACACAGCAAAGCCCAATATGCCTCAGATTTTGCAATATTTGATTGAGATGCTTGACAAGGGCCTATCTTTTTCTTCAATAAAAATCCATGCCTCTGCCATCTTGGATCATTACAACACAGAGCCTCCTCTCTTTTCTCATCATCTGTTTAAAAGTATCTTAGAAGGGCCAAAAATGTAATGCCTCCCAGAAGATCACCAATTCCTGCATGGGACCTCAATTTTGTGCTGGAAAAACTCAGCCTGCCTCCTTTTGAACCAGCAGCTACTGCGGATATAAAATTTTTATCTTGGAAAACAGCTTTTCTCTTGGCAGTCACATCAGCCAGAAGGGTTTCAGAACTACAGGCTCTCATGGCTGTGGAGCCTTTTATTACATTTTACCCGGACAGGGTGTCCCTCAGGACCAATCCTTCTTTTATGCCTAAGGTGGTATACAGTGTGGCTCTTAACCAGACAATTCACCTGCCAACATTTTACCCAAATCCGCAGAACAAGGGGGAGCAGATTCTGTATTCATTGGACGTACACAGACAACTAAGATTCTACTTAAACAGGACCAAATCTCTAAGAAAGTCTGAGCAACTACTGGTAGCATTTGCTGCAGGGTCAGAGGGGAAGGCTATATCAAAGCAGACTATTTCTAAGTGGATAAGCCACTGCATTCTTTTCTGCTACTTGCACCATGGTAAACCTGTGCCCAAGCGGATCAGGTCACATTCCACCAGGGCTGCCTCTACCTCTGCAGCTTTTCTCAGAGGGGTTCCAACCAAAGACATTCTAGAGGCTGCTACTTGGAGCTCTGTTCATACCTTCACAAAGCATTATCATTTGTCTCTCTTCTCCAAATCTGGGGCAGGCTTTGCCACTGCAGTTCTGCAGAGCCTTATAGCCGCTCCTAATGCTGTTTAGTTCCATCCTCCCATCCATAGCTTTGGGATTCTACCCAAATGTAATGACTGCAACAGTTAAACACGAAAAACATAGTACAGTTGTGTACACTTACCATAAATGTAGATGTTCGAGTGTATTCACTGTTGCAGTCCGGGTTACCCACCCGCCATCCCCCTTTTCTATACCTTTTCTTTCCTTCACTATATACTAAAGCCTTTGTGGTGTATTTGCTTTTAGATGAAGGGAAAGTTTATGTTGCTAAAAGTGCATTTACATATATTTCTGTTTATTTATATATATATATATATATATATATATATATATATATATATATATATATATATATATATATAATGTATATTTGCTCCCCATTTAGGGGGCACCTGACATCTGGGGCAAAAAAAACTGAATAAAATGGCGTCGGCTGCATGTTTTATACCCCTGATGACCTGACATCATGGAAGAGGAGACAGCAACCGATGCAGGACCCAAAACTTTGTTATTCAGGCCGACTGAGGGCAACCTGTCAGCAGATTATCTAAATGTAATGACTGCAACAGTGAATACACTCGAACATCTACATTTATGGTAAGTGTACACAACTGTACTATTCCTCTTTCCAGATTACACATGACTAATTCAGGTAGGTTATTAAAAAAAAAAAAAACATGTTAACCTGACATCTTCATCCTCTGGAATTTGAGGTCCCAGTTTTTGGCTTTGTCAAAAAGAAACTGCAGTGGTGAAGACAACAAATGGCTCTAAATTCACATCCCTCCTTTTGTATTCTTTTCATAACCCAAGTCATTCTCTATCTACAGAAGCCTCAGATTTTGCTTGGAGAGCAGTTTCTTTGGGGATAAAGGTGCAAGACCTGTGGAACTCCACAGACACACCAAAGCACATAAATGGCAGAGATGTTGGCTGTCATCCATGCCTTGAAATCTCTTCATCTATGGTCCCCTGGAGCTCAAGTGATTAAACACACCACAGGGATGTGCTGCTTAAACAAACATGGGTCATCGGGTTGTATCCTATGTGCAGGCTAGCTGTGATGGCTTGGGAAGTAATTATACAGCACTCTATAATCACCCAAGTATCTTAAATTCCGTCAAAGAAAAATATAGTGGTAGACAAGCTGAGCTGGACTAGGATAGACCCTCATGAATAGAAACTGAATGATGGGGGCCTTCCAGAAATTGATCTAGTTGTGGGGAATACCTCAAATAGATATGTTTACCTCTTTTTCAAAATATACAACTGAACAAATTCTGCTCCAGGGCTTCTTTTAAGCAAGTCTGGAAAATGGGTACATTTTTATTCCTTTGGTCAGGAATATTTCTTAATGCCTTTTTATCCTATCCACTGATCTCTAAGGTAACGCTGAAGATTCAGAAGGACACTCCCAAAATCATTGTGGTGACTTCCTTTTGGCCTAGGCAATACTGGGTCTCCCTTCTTATGGAATTGGCCGGGGTAGTTAGCACAACATTCCTCACATACTGGGCCTGCTCACACAAGAAAGAAGGAGTTAGATACACCTCAGTCTCAAGCAACTTCGGCTTTCTGCCTGGATGATTCTGTTTTGATTCCCTTTATGCACTTCCTTCCTAAGGACTACATTATGTTTTAAAGTAGACAAGAAAACCTACTTCTAGGAAATTTTATGTTGGCAAGTGGAAAAGATTTTGTATTTGGTGCTGAACCAATAACCAGGGTCCCATCAATAATTATGTACCCCTTGTTCAGAAATATTTTGTGTGAGTTACTTTTCTCTGCCCTGTCTTATTCCTCTATCAGGATACATCCTGCATCTATTTCATCATATCTACCCATGGGCCCCCCTTCTTCTCTGGTTTTGGTATAACATTTTCTGAAGGGTGTCTTAGGCCTTCTAGAAAGCAAGTGTTTTTTTTTACTGGGATCTTAATTTGTGTTGAAAAAGGTAACTGTGTCTCCCTTTCAACCATCTCATCAAACAGATGTAATGTTCATCACATGGAAGACTGTACTCTTTATTGCTCTGACATCTTCAGAAAGACTGCCCGAGTCACAAGCTATCATAGTGGGTCAATCCTGCCTGGTCTTCCATAAAGATAGGGCCACATTAAGATTTATGTCCAAAGTTTACTTTGAATTAAGTCATTAGTCTCCCTGTGTTTTATCCAGATCCCCAGAACTAGGGAGAAAGGATATTACATACACTCGATGTACGTAGACAGTTCAGGTACTATTGTTGGCAGAAATAAGTCCTTTAGACAAGTTGGTTTGCTGTTTATTCCTTATGATAGAAAAAAGGGACAATCCATGTCAAAACAGAATATTTCTAGTCTTGCCTTTTGTTGTACCCACCATGTTAAACCAGTTCCAGTCAGTATCAAGACACATTCTACTAAAGCCTTGGCATCTGTTATGACATATTTGAATAGGGTGGAGTCTAGAAGTATTCTAGAGATAGCAGTTTGATTCTTTGTGCTTACCTTTACAAAACATTACCATCTGGATTCTTTTTCCAGGTCCAGGATTGGCTATTCTAGGACTATTGTCTGTGGTTCCTAGATTCGTATCCTTCTTCCTCTTAGGCTGTATAGGCCATACTGCCAAAAGATTACTGCAGTAGTGAGAATGATGCATATAGTATAGTTGTGTAAGTTGCACTTACCATAACAATAGATGTTCAAATTTCTCACTGCTGCAGTAAGCACACCCACCCATCACCCCCTTCCTTTGCATATAGTTAGGTAGTTGTTAGGATATAACATCTTGGATTACTGTTATATCTTTAGGGGGGTCTGGATGAGTAATTTTTTTCTCACTTTATGGACACTAAACTCCTGAAGTTTTTTCAATCTGACCGTTGACTTCCCTCCAGTGATCTGACTAGTCAGCAGTCAGAGTGAAGACATGGGAGAGAGCCAGAGCTTTTTGAAGCTGGCTAATTGTATCTTGGGCAGGATACAACCCAGATAGTCAAAATGGTTACAGCAGCAATCAGAAATTTGAATGTCTGCATTTATGGTAAGTGCAGCTTACACACCTGTACTTTCTTACTCATCAAAATATAGAGACAGCTTTGTATGTTGTGCTGCTGTTCATAAGATCATAGACGTTACAAGGCCACTGAATTGCAAGACCATCTCTGGTCGTCAGTACATACCCTTAGGCACTGCCTCCATTTTCATGGAGGGCCAGGTCAGTCATATCTGGAATGAATTTATGAATAGCCATCCAGTTGTTTAGCTCCTTTTTAAAGACAGCTAGTTTGTCGCACTGCATAAATTAAGTGTGTTCCAGGGAAGAGGTATATACTACATAAGAGTATCTCTCCTCCTTGTCTTATTTATTTTTGGAGTAGATTTATATCTCTTGCCTTGTTGTTAACTGAACTGTTTAATTTATGGAGGTATAGGAGTTCTTGGACTACTGGATCTGTTATAGCCCTGTAAGCAAGTCACAGTTTATCCCTAAGGAGTCTGTTTGAAACTGATTGTAGAGATAAAACCTAATTTTTTAATTAGTAGTTTGGGTCTTTTATGCTCATAATCTTTTTAGTTATGAACCTCTGGGGTCTTTTTAATTTCTTGATATGCTTAGTAAGGCAGATCCGAAAGGGGGCAGTGTACTCAATGCTGTGTCTAATCAATGCAGAGTACAAGGAGGTGAGGACTTCTTTTGATCTGGAATAACTACCTTTTTCAGTAAGCTGTGCAAGGAAAACTTATTTCCTATCCACCATTGCAAGATGATGGCCAAACCTGAGAGTGCTGTCCACCCAAGTACCTAGGCCTCTCACTGCTGTTTCGTTTTGAAGTGATGTTGCACTGTTTGGTTGCAGTGTTGTTGACCTCTGCACTTTTAAGACCAGATCCCTGTATAATGGGCACAGGAAATGAGGACAATAAGATAACTGATGTGGTCAGTCCAGCTATAATAAGCATTTCCCCCTGTGTTACTAGACTCATTTTAGACTTCTAATCAAATCATGTATTTAATATAAAGAAATTACTGTAACTTCAAGTCAAGTTTTACCACTGCTGATGTGCAGTGATCATGGGGTTATAAAGGTTAATTTGTTGCTAGATAATTCTGCCAAACTGAAATCTAAGTCAATGCACAGAAGGTTAATTACAGATTATATGGACGCAAAACAGTCACTGTGTAAAACTAACTGGAGTGAGGTGTTCAGTGGAAAAATTGCAGATGGAATGTGGAAAGTTTTGAAAGAGAAATTGTTTGAGTGCAAAAAAATCAAAAAATGTTTAACATCAGGATCTAGGCATACAACATTAGGGGGATATATTTCCATAAGAACAAGATATCTGATTAAGTTAAGAGTCAAAAAATATAAGAAATGGAAAAGAGATTGAACTACAACTTTGAAAACTGAAATAAACAAGATGGACAAACAGATTAAGTATAGTGTAAGACCAGATAAAAAAAATTGAAGAAAATGTATATGATGATATTGAGCATAATAGGAAACATTTTTTATAGATACATAAGATGTGGAAGGAGTAAAGACGCACACATTGATAACCTGTGTGCAGATTCTAAAATTTATTCTCAGACACAACAGATTGTAGATATATTTATAAAATCTTATGCAAAATAGTTTGGCTCCACAAAGGGGGTGATATGTTGTCCAAGTGAAATACAGTTAACTCCAGATACTGGAGTCAAATTGGATTATATTGAAAAAGAACTGTGCAAACTGGATCCAAACAAAGTGCAGGGAGGAAACGGAATTAGTAACAACAACCTGAGAACACTTCAGCAAGAACATACAGTACAATTATATCTGTTATTCACTAGGTCATATAAATATGGGGAGATTCCTCAAGATTGGAGACATGCACTTATTAAGCCTGTCTTTAAGGGAAAGGGGAATAGGACAAACCCAGAATCATATAGACCCTTAAGTCTACTTTCATGTTGTGGTTGAATAATGGAGAAGGTAATACTGAATAAGTTATTGTCAGAAGTGGATAGGTTGGGACTTGAAACCATATATCAGCATGCATATGTTGAAAACAGATCTATTACCACCTGTAACATGATGTTCTATAACAATATAATAACAACTAAAAATGAGAAATTGTGATGTCATTTATATAGATTTAACTTCAGCATTTGACGGGGTCATACACAAAACACTGATCAGTAAATTTGTACAACTAGGTATTGATATACTCTTGATAAGATGGATCGCTGCATGGCTTACAAATAGGCTATGGCAAGTATCACACAGTAACTGGACAGGTGAAATCCTTGGTTACAGTCAGGGTGTCCCACAGGGTGTATCTTTCAGACCTAACTTTTTCATCTGAATTGTTCTACTGTCTATATGCAGATGACCTGGAATTGGATAAACTGATTACATATGTTACAGATAAGGCATGTCTGCAAAATAACTTGTCTAAATTGCCCATTTGGGCACAGGAGAATAATATGGTGATAAATACATCAAAAACTAAGCATATGAGATTTGGTAGGCATAAACTGAAAGGTGAATATTTAATACAGCACACAGTGATTGAAACTGTAGACTCATTTAAGGACCTGGGTATATGGGTAGATTCAGCTATGAGTTTTTTCTAATCATGTCAACCAGTTGGTTAGTGATAGTTATAGAACTATAGGTTGTATAAAAAGATTCATAAAGTGTAGGAAATCGAAAATAATGAAGTGATTGTTTGTTAGTTACATTAGACCCATACTTGAGTATGGAATAACAATATGAAAACCGTATAAGAAAACAAGCATGAGTAAACTGGAAAGAGTACAGCGGAAATATACCAAGGGCATCCATGGATGTGGAAATTTAAGTTATGAAAGACTAAAATATCTGGACTTGTACAGTGTCTCTTACAGATATCTAAGAGGAGATCTTATTCAGGTATATAGGGCATTTAGAGACAGCTACCTCTAGGAAAGTTTGTGGTTATCAAAAAGTACTAGAGAATCGTCAGACAACCTATGTAGGAGATTCTATAGGAATGAGAAGTGTATTAATTGGTTCTCTGACAGAGTAGCTGATGGATAGAACAGACTACCTAATTACATTAAAGCAAGTACTAGTTTAGATATTTTTAAGAACAGCCTGGACACTTACTATGGGAACAAGTGTTTTGGTATATTGGCAAGCTAGAAAGGCTTTAATGCCCGTGCTTGAAATATTTGTATGTATGTATGTATGTATGTATGCATGTAATAGGATTACAAGTGTGATTGCCTGCCTTATCCTACTACTTCTGGTTACAAGAGTATCACTTTCAAAGCCAGGAACATTAACTGATCTTTTAAAGAATGAAGATGACTTTGGGAGTAGTTCCTCAACCTGGAATACAAGAAATGGAAATCCATTAGCTGATAACTGAAAAACATAACTTCTAAAATAAAGTTCTCCATTGCTCCAGAGAGCATATGCAAGCTTTGTAAGGCAAATACAAGCTAGGTGAGGGACAAGATAGAAGCTAAGATGGGAAGAAAGGGCTATGGCCAGTTTAAGAATGATATGTACCTAAATGTGTTGTGTCAGGAAATACTGATTTTTTCTTTCTTAACATTACTTTATTAATTTCAGAGTATAAAGTTAATATTAAGTCATCACGGTTTGTGAAACATGCAGACTGCGTCAGTAAAATAAACTCTGCTTATTTAATTCTCCCTCCCTCTCTCTCTCTGTCTTATACACAGGTAGCTTCCTTTGGAATACTGGAACTTTTCATCAATAATGTCACTCCTGTAGCAGTCAGAACAACTTTGGGATACTTCTGGAGAGTTGTTGAGTATCAGCCAATGTTTGTCTTTGACAATGAGGTAACAAGAGTTGAAGTTTTGGATTTAAATATGGTTCCTTCTGCCAAATTCTTTATTGAAAAGGGTCCATCTGGAATGATTCTTTTCAGAACTCCACAGAACAAGTACCTGAGTCGTTCTCACCGTAGTGATAATGAATATATAGAAGTTACTAAAGATGTACCAGATGTCTTCTGCCAGTTTTTGGTGATTCAGTCCTGTAAGATGGTTCTTCAGGCCGACAATGGCAAATATCTGAGCCACATCTGTCATCCTCGTGGGGATACTGTTCAAGCAGCCAAGCAAGATATTGATGAGTTCTGCTACTTTGATTTGGTTCCATACAGCAGTTAATCATTCAGGAAGATTTCAGTTTGTCTTCATAGCTTCTGTCATTGCAGAGGACTGTTTTGATGTTTAACCTGAAGCCTCTTTTGTGTTGCATAGTTCAAAGGTTAACATGTAAAATACTTGCAATGTCATTTCCTGCATTTCAATTTAGGACAGTTTTGTTAAAAAGCTAATTAATGCAGGAGGGCCTTTAATTTTGTTTCTTGTTAAGGAAGCTTGTGCCATTTTATGGCACTTGGACTACTCCTGCACACTTCTGCATTGCCATTTATTTTAAGATGTTTTAACATCTTGTGTTAAATCTGTACTGCTGAAACAAATTCATGTGAAGTTGTTCAATCTTGCTGTTCATTCATCACTGATGTGTTCGGAGCCGATCCTCAGCTCTGACACGGCCGACTAGCAAGCTCAAAGTTCTCCAGTAGCTCGAGACCCCACACCTTATCCCATAACGCACTGCTGGAATTACCCCAGATCTAGTTTTCCACGGCACGGATCTCTTGGTTTCCAGCTTGGCTCGAGACTTTATTGGGAGTTTTTCAACTTTCAGCAAGTTATATTTTTTCACTTTTATATACCCTTGTTCTATTCTTAGTAGCAGATATACTAGCTAGTAGATAGTAGTTTTTCTGTGTTTATACCCCTTCCCTCAGTATTATCTGTCTTGCCTTCGGCCTTTTGGCCTTAGGATTAGTGATTAGTCAGTGATCCCTTTTGGGACTATTGTTTTGGATCTCTTATTACTGTTTGTAATTTTTTAGTTGTTAGTGCCCCTTTTGGGCTGTGTGTGTGTTTGTGTGAGTTACTTAGTTCAAAACAGCTCATAGTTAAACAGTGTGCTTGAGTTGTGTAATGTCTGAAGATAAGGACAAACATCCAAAGTCTGTGTTTACAAAATGCCCAGACTGCGGACAGAAAATGTCAGTCACAGATGCCCATGTGCAGTGTGTTTACTGCTTGGGTGAGGTACATTTGCCAGAGTCTTGCAGCATATGTTATTCATTTTCCACAAGAGTGTTAGCTGAAAGGAAAAGGAAATTGATTGATAGGGGTATCATTAAACACCCCTTTTCTGAGGCATTGTCTGACCAGGATGGAGCCAGTAAATCATCTAAATCTTCTAAGTCTTACACGGATTCTAGATCTAAAAAAGGAAAGAGGTCAGAGAGTGTGGTGACCGGCTCCACTGTATTTGGAGCCGACAGTCTGCTCTTTTCGGAACCAGGACACGGCTTTGGAACTGGTTGCCAAAAAACCTCCTTCCATATTGCTCCAATCGGCTCCATCTGTCCACTCTTCCAGGTCCTCTGTCAGCCTATCTGATCTGGATATGGACCGGCTGGCTCAGAAACTCTTAAAGGCACCAGACCTAGTTAAATTGCTGTCGGCTCAGACACAACCGTCGAAGCCGAAGACTACTACCTTTCAGTTGTCTGCTCCTCCTCCAAGCCATATCGGACCTTTGGAGCTGGAGGAGGCTGACCTGATGATTGTGGATCTCTTGGAGCCGACACCTGGTCTAGTGTCGTCGGTTCCATCTACTCGGACTTTCTCGGCGCCAACAGGGGACTCTAGGAGCCGACACTGTCCGGTCGGGTCTGGGGAGGATAGCCGCACTGACTTGTCGGTGCCGACTCTTCCTCTCGGGGCCTCGGCTCGGGTGAGCTCGGCTCCTACTTTGGGTTCGGAGCCCACGGCTTTGGTGCAGGAGGAGATCAAGGCTCCATCGGAGCCATCAACTCCTCCTCATCGGAGCTGAGGTGCATTCGATGTCATGAGGCGAGTGTTGTCTCCCAAGACTTCCTCATCTCAAGGTCTGGCCTCTTCTTCCCCTAAAGTGTCTGTTTCTTCTGGTCATCCCAAGGGTAGAGACCCAGAGCCTCAGGTAGCCCCACAGGGTACTCCCTGCTCTTCTGAGACCTCTCCAGAAGTTCCCCCTGAAGAGGTTCCCTGGAAGAGATTATGCAAGAGGAGGCATTTGGACTCCCCCCAGGAGTCTGTCACATCGGAGTCTATCACATCGGACACTGACCTGGATGAATCAGAAGGGTCCCCCAGATCCCCCTCTGAGGACATTTCCTTTGCGGAGATTCTTAAAATCCTTAGGCAGAGGTGTGATTGGCAGTCCAAGAGCCCTACTGAGGACGAGTCAGTTCTCCTGAAGGCGTTTGGGTCTCAACCTTCCACCTCTTGGATATCTCCACCCAACAATGAGCTTATGGATCTGGTCTCTCGTAGGGCATGGAAGTCTCCAGAATTTATGGAACCTGTTCCTAGGAGGCCTAATAAGTTTATTTCAGCCCCTGTGGATAAGTCCTTTTTGACCAAGGGAGTCCCTGTTGATGCCATGGTGGTGGCGGTGGCCACCAAAAAGGAAATGTCTGAGACTTCCTCATCTGTCCATCCTCCTAACAGAGAATCTAGGATCATGGATAGATATGGGAAACGCATGTTCAGTTCAGTGACTTTCTCACTCAGATCACTGAACTACTTGACACATTTTACCAGACTGCAGAGAGATCTCCTTAAGGAGTTGAAAGATGCTCTTCAGGGTGCTGTGGCTTCGAGTGTATCTGATAAGATTGCCACTCAGCTCTCTACCCTCAATTCGATAGTCAACTCGTCCATGCGTCTCGTATCATACGCAGCTGATGGTTCGAGTAGAGCGGCAGGTACAGGAATTGCTCTCCGTAGGCATGCCTGGATGCAACTCTGTTCCTTTGCGTAACCCTTCAAGTCTTCTTTTACTAATACCCCATTTGACGGCTCATCTTTGTTTGGGCGAAAGGTGAAGGAGACTTTGACCAGGTGTAAGCAAGAAGGAAAGACGACTGTCTGCTGTTTGAGTCCGTTTTTCCACCCCCACTGGACCCTTTCCTAAAGGTCAGAGGGGAGGAAAGATGTGGTTCTGGAAAGCCCAAGGAGCCTTTCAAGTCACACGTGGAGATCCCCCTCCAGAGGCAGAGGAGGGGGTTTCAATGGAAGATGCCACCCTCGCGGCAGAGGGGGTCCGCAACACCAGGGTGACAGAGATCACTTCTCTGGTCAATCCTACCAGCACTCCTGAAAGGATGCCTGGCTGTCCTACTCTGGAGGCAGTCGGGGGTCGCTTATCTTTGTACCCCAAAGCCTGGCTAAATATAACTAACAACAGTTGGGTACAAAGTATCATTTCCAGAGGGTATTTCATACCATTCTCCACCCAGCCTCTTCCCGTCAAAAAAATCCCGGACGTTCCACCCAGTCACATGGGACATGCAGCAATAGAGGTACGCCGATTGCTAGAAAAAAGAGTTATTCAGCCAGTCCGAGCAGACCAGACAGGATTCGGAACTTACTCAAGGTACTTTATGGTTCCAAAGAAAACAGGGGACTGGAGACCCATTTTGGATCTCAGCAGACTCAATCAATTTGTGACAAAAGAGAAGTGTCGAATGGTCACGCTACATTCCATACTCCCGTTCTTGGGGAAGGACAGTTGGATGTGCTTGATCGATCTCAAGGATGTGTACTACCACATAAAGATGGCCAGACCATCCAGAGATCACCTGCATTTCTGGCTGGGAGCCAATCATTATCAATTCCGAGCTCTGCCCTTTGGTCTCACTACAGCCCCCAGGGTGTTCACCAAGTGCATGGCAGTAGTCACGGCTCACCTGAGGCGTTTAGGATTCCAGGTGTTTCCGTATCTAGACGATTGGCTCCTTACCTCCACCACCAGGCATCAACTTCCTCAAGCGAGAGAGGCTACTCTGACACTTTGCAATCAGCTAGGCATTACAGTCAACTTCGAGAAGTCTGCCTTGTTACCATCGCAGCATATCATTTTTATAGGGACAGAACTAGACATGTCAACCACCACTCTCCGCCTTCCGCCAGAAAGAATCTGTATTCTTCGCCAACACATCATGTCTCTAATATCAAAGAACAGAGCACCAGCAGCAGAGGTATTGAAAGTTCTAGGATTGATGGCGGCAGCTATTCTAGCAATCCCGTTAGCAAGGATGCATATGAGAATCCTTCAATGGCTTCTATTCATGCAGTGGTCTTACCAAGAACTTCCACTGAGTCACATGATCCTGATAACAAATTCCTGCAAGAAGGATCTTCAGTGGTGGTTGACGTCTCTTCATGTCACAATAGGACATCCTTTCATGCTTCCCCCTCCAGTTGCTACTGTGACCAAGGACGCTTCCCTGATAGGGTGGGGGGGGAGGCTTTTTCAGGGAAAGACTGCCCAAGGCACATGGACAGATCAAGAATCACATCTGCATATCAATGTCCTGGAGATGAGAGCAGTACTTCTAGTGTTGCAATACTTTCAGGACTCTCTTCCTCTAGGGACAATTGCAATACAGACAGACAACATGTCAGTGGTATTGGTATCTGAACAAACAAGGCGGGACCAAGTCTTATCCCATTTGCTGAGAAGCCCTCAGAGTATGGCAGTGGGCACTGTCATCCCAGCGCTTTCTGTTGGCAATGCACATCCCGGGCAAATCCAACGTCATAGTGGACAGACTGAGCAGAGCAATCTTATTGCACCACGAATGGTCCCTCAAACAAGAGATTGCAGACAGGATCTTCTGCAAATGGGGCTAGCCTTCCTGCGACCTGTTCACCAGTCACATCAACAACAAATGCGGAAGCTATTTTGCCCTGATTCCCACGCCAGGTCACTCCCCGAGGGATGCACTTGTCCACGATTGGCCCCCGGGTCTCCTCTATGCATTTCCACCAATTCCCCTGATATCCAAATTCTTACAGAAAGCAAAGTCACTGGGATGGACAGTCATCCTCATAGCCCCTCATTGGCCTTGGCAGATTTGGTTCCCATTTCTTTACCATCATATTCTGGAAGATCCATGGATCCTGGACCCAGTTCTGGACTTCTTGACACATCCATCAGGGGATCTTCACCCATCATTGCAGATACTGAAGCTAACCGCTTGGCTGCTCCAATTCCCCGCATAGCCAGGCTCTATAATCTTTCCCATGACACTAGTCAGATTTTGTTGGCTTCCCACAAACCTTCCACCAGAAAATTGTATCGTAGTAAGTGGAAGAGATTTTCCATTTGGACTTCTTCCCACAACATTGACTGTTATCAAGCACCATTGTCTTCTATCTTACAATTCTTGACAGAAATCTTCAACAAAGGAGCAGCGGCAGCTACGGTGCGAGTACAATTAGCTGCTATATCTAATTTCTATCTAGGAATTGATGGTTTGAATATTATGGCTCACCAATTGTCTAAAGCTTTTCTAAAAGGTTCCTTTCACATAAGGCCTCCAGTGAAGACACCTTATTCCCCCTGGAATTTGAATTTTATGTTATCTCGTATCATTCTTGCTCCTTTTGAGCCTGCATCATCTTGTGAACTAAAATTCTTGTCTTGGAAACTGTCTTCTTAGTAGCCATCACTTCAGCCCGTAGAGTGTCAGAGCTCCAAGTCCTTTCCATCAAGCCCCCTTACATGGTCTCCCATACTGACAGAATATCTCTCAGGACTAATCCATCTTTTCTGCCCAAAGTATGTTCTGAGGTTAACATTAATCAAGTCATTGAGTTGCCCGTTTTCTTCCCTAATCATACAAACAAATTGGAATATATGTTGCATAAACTCGATGTTCATAGACAACTTCGATTTTATTTGGGCAGAACAAAAGACATTAGGAAATCAGATTAGCTCTTTGTGTCCTTTTCTGACACCAGGAAAGGTAAACCAGTTGCTAAAACAATCCTGTCTAAGTGGCTGTCGGATTGTATCACCTATACATATGCTTGTCATAATATGCCCTTGTCTAGTAAGGTAAAGGCTCATTCAACCAGACCAGTTTCGACCTCGTCAGCCTTTCAAGCCAAATTGCCTTTGGATAACATCTGGGCAGCAGCCACCTGGCCTAAACCTCACACTTTTATAACTCATTACAAAGTACATAAGGCCTCCAGGGACAGGGCTTCATTTGGTTCTGCGGTTCTGAAGAGTGTACTTCCATGAGCCACCCAAGATCAGGGTGCTAAGTACGCTACCCATCAGTGATGAATGAACGGTGAGATTGAACAACTTCAGATAAAGAAGCTATGTACTCACCATAACATTCCATGTGAGTTGTTCCATCTCGCCTTCATTCTCACGTCCCTCCCTCCTTCCCCCTCCTGGCTGACAGTTGACCTGGAGGCTGTCTTCATCCTGGTTTTTCAATGTGTATTCATTCCTAGACAGAATAATTATTGTACAATTATATGGTACGCAGCAAACAAGATCTGAGGTAATTCCAGCAGTGCATTATGGGATAAGGTGTGGGGTCTCGAGCTACTGAAGAACTTTGAGCTTGATAGTCGGCTGAATGAAAGCGAGATGGAACAACTCACATGGAACGTTATGGTGAGTACATAACTTATTTTTTTCTGGTATTAAGAATGCAGTCTGTCTCTCTCTCGCTCTTATTTACAAAAAATCCACTCTGCCTGAAACTAGTATTACCTTAATTTGTTAAAGTAGCTTATTCTATTCAACATTGTTAAAAGAAGTTGTCATAGTGAAATGAACTTGAAAATTCTCCTATGACTTCTAATCAGATCATGT
The DNA here is from genome assembly GCF_019279795.1 of Protopterus annectens. Taxonomy (NCBI): domain Eukaryota; kingdom Metazoa; phylum Chordata; order Ceratodontiformes; family Protopteridae; genus Protopterus; species Protopterus annectens. The sequence goes on from NC_056749.1 coordinate 590,229,580, forward strand.
ATTTACTAGATTACAAGCGTGATTGCCTGCCTTATCCTGCTACTTCTAGTTACAAGAGTATCACCTTCAAAGCCGGGAACATTAACTGATCTTTAAAAGAATGAAGATGACTTTGGGAGTAGTTCCTCAAACTGGAATACAAGAAATGGAAATCCATTAGCTGAGCTGCTACTAACTGAAAACCATAACTTCTAAAATAAAATTCTCGATTGCACCAGAGAGCAGAATCAAGCTTTGTAAGGCAAACACAAGCTATTAAGGGACAAGACTGAGGCTAAGATGGGGAAGAAAGGGTTATAGCCCATTTAAGAATTAACTGTTCCTGAGTGTGTTGTGTCAGGAAATACTGATTTTCTTTCTTAACATTACTTTATTACTTTCATAGTATAAAGTTAATACTAAGTCATCACGGTTTGTGAAATATGCAGACTGCGTCAGTAAAATAAACTCTGCTTATTTAATTCTCCCTCCCTCTGTCTCATACACAGGTAGCTTCCTTTGGAAAACTGGAACTTTTCATAACTAATGTCACTCCTGTAGCATTCAGAACATCTTTGGGATACTTCTGGAGTATTGCTGATCAGGGTATCTTTCAAGCATACTGCAATATTGTATTTATAAAGTAATGTCTATAGTAATGGCTCATTACTATTCAAAAATGAGCACACTGATTGCACAGCCCAACCAGATTGCCCGTTGTAAATCGAGCGTATACCAAAGAAAAAAGTGCAGCCTTTGAAGTAGCATTGAGCAGCCAGACTTTTCTATTGGCATGTAGTAGAGGACACTTCAACATATAAGAAAAATCAGGTACGTTCTTCAACACTAAAACAGAACCACACAGAGTTTCTGTTTTCTCTTTCATTTCTCCTTCACTGGTGTGCTGTGCAAGAGAGAGAATATAAGTCCCATGCGCATGTGTAGTACATCATAATAGCAAAGACAATGCAGAAGAAGACAGAAGTAACCGTATACAATCACCTTGTTTAAGAAAGGTAAATAATTTCTTTCTTAAATAATGTTATTGTATAAAAGCAGTAATCCACTCCTGTTTGTGAGTATATCCACACCAGTCATGGGTAAGTCCTGATATACCCATGAACAATCTGGATTATTTTTTTAATAATACTCTTGACAGGAGTAATATGGAAAGTAACCCATATGGTTTGTATCCAAAATGGAAAATGTACATACCCCAGCTTAGTGTTTATGATCTAAGTAATATGAATGCATAAGTGATAATAAAGAAATCAACTCATTTGTATTTGAAGTTTGTATCCTACCTAAAGCAAAAGTAGACTGTAATAAAATTTGGGTCTATATTAGATAAACGAACGCTTAAATGTTCGAATCTCTAAAGGTCGACTTTTAGAAAGTGAACATTTAAGTGTTAGAATATCTTTAAAAATTAAAAAAAAAAAATAAAACTAAAATAAAAAATAATAAAGAGTATAAGCAGGGGGACAAGCCCCTCTGCACCCCCCATGTGGGGGTCTGTGCCCCCCCTCACCCCCATCTACTTAAATATACCAACTCCAAGATTGCACTACAGTGTAGGAAATGGGAAATTTCCCGTTTCCGCTCTGTCGTGCACTGAAGTGCGATCTCGGAGTTGGTATATTTAAGTAGGGGGGTGGGGGTGCAGGGGGGATTGCCCCCCTGCTAAAACCCTTTCATTTTACCTTTTTTTTTCTTTTATTACATTTTCGAACACTTAAAATTTCGATCTCTAAAGGTCGACCTTTAGAGATTCGAACATTTAAGTGTTCATCAATGTAATATAGACCCTAAAATTCTGCATTCTGTGCTATTACCACGCGATATCATGTGGCAAAACAACAATGTATCAAAATCCTAACATTTGAATATTTCATTCAGAAAAAAAATGAATGTATGACACTCAATCATTTGCATTTCATGCAAACAGTGTGTAGCCTGGGAAATTATATTAAGTTTCAGATCCATACATTACTTCCATAATTTCTGTACAGGTCCTAATTCTGTGTTTCTACAGCCAGAGTTGCAGCCTATGTGTCCTACTGTATTGAAAACAATGTTGTGTATGCATGGACAGAGTGGAGTATGTCCCAAGACTGCAGTCCATTTGTGCACGTAGTGTGGTGGACCTTGTGAAGGTGTCACTTCCATTGAAAGAGGCAAGAAACTCTTCCATCTCCATCAGAGGTACTCGACTGACACCCACCTCCCCTCAATCTACCTTCCCCTGCTAGGTAAACTGCTTTTTTTTCTACTTCACAAGTAATGTTGGTGTCCTGTGGCAGACCATTTCATATGTATAGTCCTGCCAACGACAGCATTAATGTCCACTTTATGAGCTTTCTAGACATGGTCTTGGTAGGCCCTTTAGCAACATTCTGGCCAGAAAGCCGCTGGCCATGGAGATGGAAGGCCTGAAACAACATCTCATTCTTTTCCACAGAGAATTTTAATTTTTACTAGCTTTCACAGCAGAGTTAGTGTTTTTTTGTTTGCCATCATTTTTTGCGCTGTTGTAGAGGCATGGAAAACACTGGTTTTAGCATGTTGGTTATCACTGCTTCAGGTAAACCTTTGCCATACTGTCCATATTCTATGCTGCTGGTGTATCTGACAGTCATATTTGCCTATCCAGACTGTTTGCCTAATATCAGGTCCTTAGTGTTGCTGAAAGAATGTCACCCACACTCCCACAGCCATTACGTTCCAATTAAAAAGGTGACATGACTGTTTCCTGTCACTGGTAATCAGATTTCTGCTCATGTGACATACTTAAAGTATGTACAATAGGCAAATAGGTTGACACAAAATGCTACTTCAAGGCCAGTCTGAATATATTCATATATGCCCTGCAGGAGCAGCCTTAGTTCAACGGGTGCCCTAGGCAAAAGGGCTGCACAGCGCTCCCCCCCCCACACACACATATCACCCAGTGCCCCCTATCTTGGTCTACCTAGACCAAATAAATACTGGAAAAGCATGCCTGCTAGAGTGGCGCCCTAGGCAGTCACCTAGTTGGCCTTTGCCTAAGGCCAGGTATGATGCCCTGAGTACTTGCTGGGTGTGGTTCCCAGTGAGCTTAGCCTTCTACTTAAATTTTCCCTCCACCCATTCAATGAGTTTTAAAACTAATGTCAAAGCTACTTTATTATCCTGCTAAGTCACATAGCAGCTAGCACTGACTGCACTTGAAAACGTTAAGCCGAAAAAGTATCACTCACCTTATAGAAGCTGGAGTCACCTGTTGCAAACTGATGCTTTACAGCCCTGTGACTTGTTCTGTGATACAGTGAGGCTCTCTACTTTCTCTCATGCTTAGATTGACCAAATTCAAGTGCCTGGACATGATGATTATACAAATGAGGGCTTAACTAATTACTGTTTCTGAGTAGTGTTTTTGCATTGTGCTGACGGTCCAGACTTCATACTGAATTTTACACAAGACTGTGCTTGTGGCTAGGCATCTGTGGGCAGCACTGCAGGTGTACATTTTATCCTGCGGCTTCAGGGGGCTTGTATAATTCCACATCTAACCTAATGGAAATGGAGTCACTGTACTGCATGGTGTATTCTTAGCATATAAACAGAGACAGGGCTGCCATGTTTCACACCTTACAGTTTAGTGTTCAGACATTGTAATACAGCACACCATAGATCACATAAACAAGGTGCCCTGTCTGCATGCTACTTGGTAAAATGGTCTTCAGGTACAGCTGTGAGGTATCAGCCATATTTCTTTGCAGTTTCTGAGACACTAGTCATGTCCTCTGAGGGTGAAGAGAGTGCACATTTCAAGGCACAGAGGTACTGCATACGAAGCCTTAAGTATTCCTCTACCTCTTCCTCTTTGACTACAGCCAATGCCTACTGGAGGAGTAGGAGTATGAAGGCCCTCAGTATAAGACCGAGGCCTGGAATGCTATAATGCAGGTGGTCTTCTGCAGTGGGCATTCTGCACAGAGGTGTGCAATGTCACTACAGTTACATAGCCATGTGGTGATACTATCCCAACCACTTTAGCCAGTGGATAGGTCAAGCCTAAAGGTGAAGCAACACAAATATCCTTTAAGCAGCCTTTCTGTTACCTAAACATACAAATGACTGTATAAAAAAGACAATAAATGCAGTAGAACACTGAACATAGCTCTACTCTCTTCAAGTTCCTCCTCCTGACACCTCCTGATGCACTTCAAACCCAGTGAACTGTAGTAGAAGGCCCCTTTGACTGAAAAGAAAATTAAATAAATGCACTACTGATATTTATAGCCATGGTCATCATTAATATTACTGTTATTTCTATATTTGTTGTTGCTGATGTCATTATTGCTGTGTATTCATTGCTTACCCACTTTTCAAATTCACTCCTCCAACAATACTACCATAACCCCCACCTCACAAACCAAACTACTAGTTGTTACAATTGACAGCAAGTTAAAATTTGACCTACACCTATCTCAAACTATAAAAAACACATATCAAACTAGGCTCTCTCTACAGAATCAAACCTTTTACTAACAAGCCAGTCTAGACTAAGCGTCGCTAGGACTCACCTGCAATCCACTCTTCTTTACACTGCTCCAGTCTTTACCAACATTAACAAAAGCGACCTTGCTAAATTTGAGTCATGTTACAAAAAAATAGCCAAGTTTGCCACAAGCTCCTCACATAGATCTCACCACTGCTGTGCCCTACGTCAAACAAACTGGCTAGAACTCCCACAACAAATAACCTATACCCAACTCATTTTCTTCCACCAACTAATATACCAACCAAATAGAATGCCAGCTCTACAACAAATAGTCCAACCGTACACCAACACATGCCAACTCCAATCCTCAGACAAAACACTCCTCCAAGTATCCAAAAGCAAGTTGGTAACGCCCTTTACTCCCACCACATTTCCAAACTTTGCAACTTACTTCCCCAACACATCATTAATACTATCAACCTGCATCAATTCAAAAACTTGCTGAAAGACCACCTCACTAGCAAATGGCTCTGCTCCTGTACCAGCCCAGGCTAACAGCACATAATTCCATCTATATCCTTCCCCCTGTGGTAATAGGCACCACCCAGACTCCTATCCCACTTTTTAAAATCTCCCCCCTTCTTACTAACCTAGTGCAACAGAGCTAGCAACACCTACCAGCTGTTTAGACTAACAAAACATCAACCACTATATTCATTATCCACTATTGGATATTCTGGCCACACCTATGCTAACATTAAGGTCTACCCTTGGCATGTAAAAAAAAAAAAAAAAAAAATATATATATATATATATATTGTAAAATTGTAATTACAATTAATGGTCTTTTACCTTTGTAAACTGCTTATCACATAATCTGATGTACAATTCTTTTATTTGTCTTAAATGCTTTTGTAAATGCCTTATAAAATGTACTCTGTAACTTTTTGTGGAGCTTTTCTCCCCGGGCATCCACTGAAAATGGGTTTCCACCCAGCTGGACTATCCTGGTAAATAAATGTAAAATAAAATAAATAAATAACAATTTATCAATTCTGCCTTCATATACTGCTGTGCATTAATCGTGGTATTATGTAGTAGTTTGTAAAAAGACATTGAGAAACAGAATACATGAAACCATGTCATTGAAAGGATTTATTTTCATACGTTAGTAAAAGGCATGCAGTTAAGGTTTGTTTTCCTAATAATGAGGCCCTGGAATGTGTCCATGTTGAGAAAGAAATGTGGAACCTGAGAATGAAACACAGGGTCTCATCTTCTAGACATCTGCACTGAGAATCTGTTTTCAGCACAGACTGAAAGGTGTAGACCAAGTACTAGTTATACAGAAACTACACGCCATCCTGCTTCTTGGCCTTTAAAAGTTTCAACAGGCCAGAAAGGAGTGACAAACCCACAGGGTGTGAAAGGAAGTAATGGTTGCAACCCACTCCTCTTTCAAGCTTGTGGAAAGGAAAACAACAGGTTCAATGACAGAACTTAGCTGCAAAGGCAAAACACAGGAATTCCAAAACCTCTTTGCTGTTAGGGGAAGATAAATATTACAGAGGAACTGATTCAGTCGGTCAGAATTTCAGATATTGTTTCATGCTTCTTCTGATGTACTTGGATGCTGCTGGCTGCCAGCTAACAAGAGGACAGATTCTAGATGAGCTTTGTTGAAGGACTGCAGCTATAGTGTTATACACTCTGGAAAAGGAACCAAAGACTGTGATATCACATCTTGGTAATTCTGGGACTGGAAAATCCAAAAAAGATAGATCCATTCTTGGTGATGGAACGTGAAGTGTGTCCGAGAGGCATTTAACCAGATCTCCTTACAAATGAGTTATACTTCAGCCTACAGGAGGAGCAAGCATTGATGTGCAAGAAATTATCCTCAGTTTTGTAGAGTTAGCTCTTGGTGAGATGGGGCCCTAGGCACGGTAAAGGATCATGGTCCCCCAATAGCAGCCCCCCTTCCCAGCAGCACCCCAGCCATTCCAATGTCCCATTACTTGGCCATTTCTCTCCAATTACCATAAACACTGTTCAAACCTTTTATTGTTCCTGTTTTCTTCTTTGCTTCCACAATGATTAGAGATATTTAAAACTTTTATTTCAGATTTTATAGCAAAATCTCTGATAGCCATTTGTTAAACAAAACAGTCCAGTCTCATCATGAAAACAGACTTAGCATGAACTGTAAGCTCCTCTGGCCTTGAAGCTCACTTTCATTGAAATAGCATTGAAACGTACATTGAAAGAAAGTGCATCTGGCCGGTGGCAGATTGTTTACCTCTGGGCTGTTTTCCAAACCATAGGCTCCTTACACACATTTTAGACCATGCATACATGCATGTGTTGTTTGAGGCACCATCCTGTTTGTATTAAATAATATTCCTTGTATAATATAGCACCACTTGTTAGAGTGTGTTTTAAATTTATAATTTTAAACATTTTTCCAGTAAGAAATGAAACAAAATGTATGAAACAATATTGACAAAACTATCCATGACAGAACATTTCAACCATGAACGGCCACTCAGACTTCTGTCATTATAATTCACCAATGTCAGTCAATGTACATAATCTCTGCAGATGCAAAAGTCATCTTAATAATTCCACATTAAAGAGATCTATAACTAATGAAGAGGTCGATGCTGACAAACAACTTTACATTTCAATGTGTCATGTACAAATTCAGTGCCTGCTGCCCTTGAAAAATAAATTGCCCATGTTACATTAAAAAAAATTTGGTAAGCTGGTAATATTGCTACAGGGAATGGCTGTCAAACAAATAACAGGTTCATAATTACTAGGCATCTAATCCAAAGGTGGGCACACTCAGGAATGCAGCACCCGCATCACCCTTAAAGGCCACAGCAGTATCAATACTCCATTTGCATGGTATGGAAGTAGAACCCACAGCCTTTTGTACCAAAGGTAAGTATGCTACCTGTAATGCTACTAACACTTGCTTTCATATTTTATAGCATAAACGCTGATGATGGCCATTTGCTAAACAAAAGGGTTACACTTTGAAAACAGTATTAACATGAGCAACAGTAAACTTATCTTCCCTTTAAACTCAATATTCCTTGAAAATGCACTACAACTGAACAGTCCTTGAAAATACACGTGCTAATGACAGTTTGGTAGTTGTTGTACAGGATTCAAGCTCTAGTTCCCTATAATCAAGGTTCAGGGTTTGAGCCTGAATAACTTAACCAATCTGCCATCTCTAACTGGGACACACACACACACACGCACACGCACGCTGCACTTTTCCTTTTCCTTTCGCACTCACACACACACTCTCACCTGTCTTGTTCTCTGTGTTTGCTCATCTGTTTAATCTGACACAATGTGTGTTTGCTTGCCTGTTTCGGAATGGTAGCAGTCATTAACCATGTTTAAAAATCCCACACTGATGGAGTTCAACTTTTAAATGTGCATGTATCTTTAGTACAATAGAGGCTACTAAACACGCACGCAGAGTGCATCCTTAAGAAAGAAATGTAATGCATGCAGAGTGTGTTCTTAAAGAAAAAATGCAAGTTTTGTGGCAAGCCACCTGACCAGTGGGCCATCCCAAGCCAGTGATCCCTAGTCAACTGCCTAGGTTGTCAAGCGTTGGATCCGTCTGTGCTTGGGCAACTTAATCCCTAAAGGAAGTGCAGATAGTTTCTACTTTAAAGTAAATATTGAAACAGCTTCAAGCATGAGGCCCTAATAGAATCAGGAGCTGAAGTAACTCTAATGTCAACAGAGTACTATAATAAGCTATACAGAGCAGTAAATGATTCAGAGAGATTGAAATCCTACCTGATGGCCTGCAGATTATAGGCTACACAGGGGGAACAAACAACCTTAGGAAAAAGTATGGCTAAAGCTAACATTTGTGACTATGAAAGTGAGCCATCCAGTATATATCACCAGTAAGTCAGGAGATGATTTCTTAATTGTCAGCAATGTGCCGAAAATATTTAGACCTATAATTTACTATTTTCATAGGGTCTTGTGGTCACAGGTAAATAAGCTGTTTCCCTTTGTAAAGAATTTAGATGTTCATAAGCAAGCAGAATCATGCTATTTGGAAAAAAGATGCTACATGTAAAGTATTTTGTGAGGTATGATGTACCAGATGTGTCAGTCCTTGGAAATTATGAGGATCTGATCCCATGGATACAGAGGGCACATGTGGTAAGTGTGTAAAGGCAGGATGCAGTAAAATATAAGAAATCTGAGACAAATTCCAGAGGCCTAACATTCTTGTTAAAAGAAATAAACCCTGTTATGTCAGAAAGTCAATATTAGAAAAACGAGAAGAAACTGGACAAAACACTCCAAAACCAAAACTCCAGGGTGTAATATTCACTCCACGTATTTATTCATTCTGGTACCTCGGCATTTCGCCTTCAAAGGAATAATAAAACATCACAACACCCTGCATTTATACAAACTCTAATAAATATTAAACAATTTACCAATTAAACTTATACTAATTGTGCATACAGATTTAAAGAAACCCTAATCATTTAACCATGAATTTATACAAATCACCATACACATATTTATTTAGAAAATATCAACATAAATTAACTGTTTTAAATTATGCCTGTAATAAATATCATATTTTTGTCAACTAAACTTTAGTATTATTTAAGAACCATGACATATTTCTAACCACTTAACACAAAATTATTAATGATTATGAGCATTTATAAACATTGTAAACATTCATAAGGTAAGATTGCTATCAATATTCATAGAGTTTGTATAAATGCAGTGTGTTGTGATGTTTTATTATTCCTTTGAAGGCAAAATGACAAGGTACCAGAATGAATAAATACGTGGAGTGAATATTGCAACCTGGAGTTTTGGTTTTGGACTGTTTTGTCCAGTTTCCTTTTGTGTTTCTAATATTGATGATTCATTGGGTGTGTTGCAATTATGTCGGTGGAGCTGGCTTCTACTTCCAACAACTGTTCTTCATTGGATATTGGTGAAGCCGGAGGCATTGGTGGGGTGTTGCTATCTGACATACTTCGTGAATGGGACTTAAAACTTTCAAAGGATGACCTATGGGGCTCCAGTCATGATGACAACCGTATGGAGAAGTTTATTCAGTTGGAATGTCTTCTTTCTGAAGAGGTGACTGTGTTTTATGATATTAAATTATTGGAGAACTATATCTCTCTGAATGTTATCCCTAGAGGTTTGCGTATAACCCATTTACCTGCTGGTGACTTTTCAGATGAAGAGGGGGATTTATTGCTAGAATGGAGAGAAGCTTCCCTTAAATGTACTTTGACTTGGCTTCAGATTTTAGTGAAACGCAACCTAAGGGTGATAGGTTGCGTGCACAAATTACGGAGTTTTAAGATTCATTAATTAATGAAATATCAGAGTGTAAATACAAGGAAATCATATTGGATGTAAAATGTAGTATCCAACAAGTTGAACATAATGTCTTAGCTCATAAAAAGAAAAAAAATTGAGCCGAGACATTGATTTCCAAAACAACATGGTGTACTCCGTGGTGTGGAATAAATGATTGACCAGGTCAAAGAATCAGGGTGGAGCTTCAGAGGATAGAGGGACTCCTGATTCCTCCTTGTCTTCAGTTGATACGAGTGTGAGCAGCAAAAAAGAATGTTTTGTTTGAAGATATAGCCATGAGGGATATGAATAATGGCCAAACAAACTTGGTATCAGAAGTGCATTCCCGCAAACAAAGACAAACATGAAGTTTTTATCGAAAGGTTGGCAGAATGGTGGTCACAGCAACAACAACAGCAGGAAAAAGTAAAAAAGGACTAGGTTTATGTACTACAACAAACTGTTGACTTTCATGTTGAGTATTTAACAGAACTGAAACCTTGTACACTGTTGCAAAAGGAATGTTTGACTTTTGGGGTTGTTGATTTAGCTAATGTTCAGGGGGAATGTAATGTGGATTCTGTTGGGGAAACTGTTGAAGTTGTATATTCCCCTTTCAGGTTTGATGGGGGAACAAAACCAAAAAAGAGCACTTCACGACCCAAGGACGAAACGCCAACCAGAGCAGTAAATAAATCCTTTATTGGAAAGCCACCACACGTAAAAACAAGCGCTTTCGCTCGGTGCAATACCGAGCTTTTTCAAGTTCAATGAAAATGCAAAATATTCAACTGTTATATACCAAACCTGGGTCACATAATATGCATAATTAATTAATTAAGTCATTAATTCATTAAGATGTTAAAGGGATATTCATGAGTTAAACACCAAAGCATGAAATTAGAATACTGATTCCCATATAACATAAAGAATAAAATGCAATAAATGTGAAGCCTAAAAACCATTGAATAAATACATAAATATGTGTGAATCACAACTTGTAAAACACTTCATCGATTAAAAAACGTAGTTCAACCACAATTGAATTTGGTGAAAAGTTCATCAACCAACTTAAACAATCTCATGTTGTTCAAAAACTAAATATTACACAATTACTATTGTAGTTTAAATTGTTATTAAAAATGAATATTTAAAAATAATAAATATTAAGAATAAAATATTAAATAGTGGCTTGTACCAAAGCTTAAACAAAAAATATACGTATGTAAAAAAATGTAAATAAATATATATATAAATAGATGAATTCAAATATATTTAATAACTAGTGCATGTAATAATATGTTGCACGAAGGTCTACATTGGTCTCGTCATGTAAAATACAATTAAACGAATCTATAGTAAACCAGGATGACTTAAAGGCTATAGTCGGGCAGTCCTTAGCTTCAGGACACTACTGATGTTTATACTATAAAGAACAGAAAGACACTGCAACCAAGTAACTCTGGAAAAACGAAGTCAGCTTAAACCCAGCAGCAAATTATGAGACTCCACAAGTTGTTTTTAGCGCTTTCATTCACTTTAATCTTCTGTGAACTTCCTCAGAAACAACTTCACCATCCATACACCTGTTTAAGTACTATTCAATCACAATTAATTTACATACATAATTGATGGCAATGAATAAAATTTAAAGACATACCATAAAAAATTACTGAAAACTATATATAGTACATATGAACTCTTAAAACATCCTAAATAAATACTTCTCAAGTATATGTTTAACACTAATATAACTATATCATTTGAATATGTGATATCACAATAAAAATTATGAATTCATTTCCAGGAAACATCTCATATTTATAGTTTCATTGAGACCTGGAAATTTGTCAGCTCCTAAAAATATTTGCCAAAAGGACTCTTTACATTCTAATAAAAGTTTGAAATTACCACCAAATGTTACACTATTTACACTATCTAGAACAGCAAATGTAAACTTTTTAAATTCATTACAAATGATAGAATGCCTTGCTAATGCATTATTTGTGTCTTTTTTCTTTATACCCAAAATGTGTTCACTAATTCTGACTTTCAAGGCTCTTGTGGTCATTCCCACATAATAACTTGGACATGTTTGGCACTGAGCAAAATAAACAACCATAGTACTGTGACATGTAAAATACTGTTTTGACCAATGTGTTGTTCGTAAATGCTTAAAGTGTACAAAAGATGAATTAGTGATGTATCTACACTGTTTACAACAGTGGCAAGAAAAGGTGCCTTTAGTTTGTATGACACCCGTTCTATTTGTAGTACATCTGTTTTCCTTTTTCTCAAGTATACTTTTTAGATTAACTACTTTTTGAAAGTGAACATTGGTTTAATGCCTAAAATGTTAAGCTAAATCTTGGTTACCCAAGATAATCTTCCAGTTATTTACAATAATGTCTTTAATAAGCCACATCTCATTAGAAATGGGTAGCAAAAAGGAACCACTAAATTCCTTATTGTTCTTAGTTGTTACTTCTGTGACCAGTGACCCTACTGTTAAAATAGGCCTTGCTGTGGTCTCACGAAGAAATGTTACTTCTCTTTCTATTGTTTTTAACCATGCCAACTTATAACCTCTATTGACAAAAAATCCCCTTAGATTATTTGTTTCACTCAGAAAAATCTCATTGTCAGATGTCAACCTACTTAGATGAATGTATTGACCCTTTATAACCCCTTTCTTCATGTGGTGAGGGTGTATACTGTTTTTGTGCAAATACTGATTTGCAAATGTAGGTTTTCTATATATGGAACTTGAAATTTTTTTAAGTACATTGTCATAACTTAAATGTAAATCCAAAAAATTGATGTTAGTTCCAAATTCACCAACAGTGAATGTTAGACAATTTGTAGTGTTGTTCAAATAATGAACAAAGTCATGAAATTCCTGTAAGGTACCATTCCATAGAAAAAACAGATCATCTATGTATCTGGTGTAAAAGATGATCTTGTCTTTTTAAATAGAATTTGCCACGAAAGTGTTTTCCCATTGTGCCATAGTCAGATTTGCATAGGCCGGAGCTACCCTTGCCCCCATTGCCACACCCTGAACTTGCCTATAAAATTTATCATTGAATTTGAAAAAGTTGTTTTGTAATACACATTCCATAAGACTACAAATGGTGTTAACCTTAATATTACTTAAATTTGTGTTAGCAACCAAATATTGTCTTAAATGTTCAATTCCAAATTCATGATCAATACAAGTGTATAAAGATTGTACATCCAAGGAAGCAAGAAAGAATTCAGATGTCAGAGGTTGTAATTCTCTAAGCTGTTCCAGTAGATGCCAAGAGTCTTTTAAATAATATTTAGAACGTTGTACTATTGGATTCAAAGTGTAATCTAACCAAATGGAGATATTTTCTGTCTTACATTTGGGGCTGAGATAATTGGCCTAAAAGGGGATCAAACAGGTTTTTTGTAGTTTTGGGATACCAAACATGTTTCCCATTTTAGGAAATTCAACTAATAGGAAACTATATGTTGCATAGTCTATTTCATCTTGACTAAACATATCAAATAAAGTAGTATCTAATCTTAAAAACTTTTTGTATCATCTTAGTATCTACTTCTTGATAGACATGTTTGTCCATTAACAAAGCTTCCATTGAGTTTATATATTGTGAATTTTCCATAATTACTATTTTGCCCTTTGTCAGCCTTCATAATTCTTATGTCCGTGTTGTCTTTTAAGTTTTTCAGAGCCGTTAACTCTGGCTCACTTAAATTCTCAGGAAAGCTAGTGGCATTTATGTTTCTCATAGCTTCCTCACATATGTTTTGAAAAACTTGAAGTGTGCCCACTAGTGGTGGATTAAAGGTACTAGCTTTCTTGGGACCTTCTTGTGTAGAGATTGTTGTAATGTCTTTCATAATGTATTTAAGATTTAATTTCCTAAGTGTTAATCTGAAATCTATTATGGTTTTTGTCTTATTAAAATAATTGGAAGGAATAAAAGACAAACCTTTCTGTAAGAGACTAGTAGTCTCTTCAGAAATTTCCATATTTGACAAGTTGTGTATCTGTATTTCATATGAATTTAAGGGAACTGCCCCTACCATCTCTTTCTGTTTCTCAGCCTTCCCTTGGGTTTGTTCTGAACCACTTTGTTCCAAGTTGGCCCACGTTTGTTCCCCTGTTTGTCGACTAAAAAAGGACCTCCATTGGATCCATTGTCACCACAGTTATTGTCCGTATTTGTGGTATTAGAAACTGTGTGACTATCATTGTTAGATGCACTAGCAACCTGACCATTCCTGTCACAGTTATTACAATTATCTAAGATAGGGGCTTCGATATTATTTGCCCCACCATTATTGCTCAACCTACTATTAGAGCCAGACACATTTCTTTTGTCATTTGAATCCACAATATGCTTATTATTACAATTAGTATCATGCATATATTCTATGTCAACATGTGATACCAAAACATAAGCTTTTTTGTTAGCATATGCTGTAATGTCCCTTTTTAATTTCTTTTGCTTTCTTGAAATGATTGTCGCTCTTTGCCGGTCTGCTCTAGCAGTAATGCTAGAGTACAAACTCGTAAAAGTAGAAAAACAAGCAAAGTTCTTAATTTTAGAGTCTAAATCAGTCATTTGTTGTTTTAAGACTTGTAGCTGCTGTGTATAATGATTAATCAAAGCCGTCATCAATTTTAGTCCAAAGTTGTTAAATAAACCAGTCAGTTCTTCATACAAACTGTCCCCAAACGCTACACAGTTTGGAAATTTACTGTAGCGAAGACCTTGTGGGACACACTTGCGCTTGACACATTCAGCAAGATAACAGATTTCCAAATCTAGGTTTACATGTTTAAAAGTTAGTCTTTCAAGCTCATAGATACTTTGTTTACAGCTTTTTTGATTCTGAAAATCAGAATCCACCGTGTTACTTACTTCGTCAGCAATTTCAATGTCCTGGATATTTTCAAAAGGGTTTTCTGCATCTTTTGCGATATATTCCACCACACTACTCGGACCCACGAAAGGAACGTCTTGTGACTTGCTGGCACTTCCGTTATCCTGTGTGCTGGCCAAATAACCACGATTACGGGTGTTCGCATTTTGACTTCCCTCACCGAATGAAAAAGTACTTGGTTTGGAAGCATTTTCGATACCCTTTTGAATTGCTGTAGTAATAACACTTGTTAGCTGTTCAGAAAAATGCATAAATCCTTCTGGAACTGGATGGGTGGATAAATCCATCAACGGGTCTTGTGACATAATTCTAGCCAAAGGTAAAAAGCTGAAAACGTACAAAAACTTCAAAGAACAGAAAGACACTGCAACCAAGTAACTCTGGAAAAACGAAGTCAGCTTAAACCCAGCAG
The DNA here is from genome assembly GCF_019279795.1 of Protopterus annectens. NCBI lineage: Eukaryota > Metazoa > Chordata > Ceratodontiformes > Protopteridae > Protopterus > Protopterus annectens. Next base: position 590,244,780 of record NC_056749.1, read on the forward strand.
CAAATTATGAGACTCCACAAGTTGTTTTTAGCGCTTTCATTCACTTTAATCTTCTGTGGACTTCCTCAGAAACAACTTCACCATCCATACACCTGTTTAAGTACTATTCAATCACAATTAATTTACATACATAATTGATGGCAATGAATAAAATTTAAAGACATACCATAAAAATTACTGAAAACTATATATAGTACATATGAACTCTTAAAACATCCTAAATAAATACTTCTCAAGTATATGTTTAACACTAATATAACTATATCATTTGAATATGTGATATCACAATAAAAATTATGAATTCATTTCCAGGAAACATCTCATATTTATAGTTTCATTGAGACCTGGAAATTTGTCAGCTCCTAAAAATATTTGCCAAAAGGACTCTTTACATTCTAATAAAAGTTTGAAATTACCACCAAATGTTACACTATTTACACTATCTAGAACAGCAAATGTAAACTTTTTAAATTCATTACAAATGATAGAATGCCTTGCTAATGCATTATTTGTGTCTTTTTCTTTATAGCCAAAATGTGTTCACTAATTCTGACTTTCAAGGCTCTTGTGGTCATTCCCACATAATAACTTGGACATGTTTGGCACTGAGCAAAATAAACAACCATAGTACTGTGACATGTAAAATACTGTATTGACCAATGTGTTGTTCAGAATGCTTAAAGTGTACAAAAGATGAATTAGTGATGTATCTACACTGTTTACAACAGTGGCAAGAAAAGGTGCCTTTAGTTTGTATGACACCCGTTCTATTTGTAGTACATCTGTTTTCCTTTTCTCAAGTATACTTTTTAGATTAACTACTTTTTTGAAAGTGAACATTGGTTTAATGCCTAAAATGTTCGCTAAATCTTGGTTACCCAAGAGAATCTTCCAGTTATTTACAATAATGTCTTTAATAAGCCACATCTCATTAGAAATGGGTAGCAAAAAGGAACCACTAAATTCCTTATTGTTCTTAGTTGTTACTTCTGTGACCAGTGACCCTACTGTTAAAATAGGCCTTGCTGTGGTCTCACGAAGAAATGTTACTTCTCTTTCTATTGTTTTTAACCATGCCAACTTATAACCTCTATTGACAAAAAATCCCCTTAGATTATTTGTTTCACTCAGAAAAATCTCATTGTCAGATGTCAACCTACTTAGACAAATGTATTGACCCTTTATAACCCCTTTCTTCATGTGGTGAGGGTGTATACTGTTTTTGTGCAAATACTGATTTGCAAATGTAGGTTTTCTATATATGGAACTTGAAAATTTTTTAAGTACATTGTCATAACTTAAATGTAAATCCAAAAAATTGATGTTAGTTCCAAATTCACCAACAGTGAATGTTAGACAATTTGTAGTGTTGTTCAAATAATGAACAAAGTCATGAAATTCCTGTAAGGTACCATTCCATAGAAAAAACAGATCATCTATGTATCTGGTGTAAAAGATGATCTTGTCTTTGTAAATAGAATTTGCCACGAAAGTGTTTTCCCATTGTGCCATAGTCAGATTTGCATAGGCCGGAGCTACCCTTGCCCCCATTGCCACACCCGAACTTGCCTATAAAATTTATCATTGAATTTGAAAAGTTGTTTTGTAATACACATTCCATAAGACTACAAATGGTGTTAACCTTAATATTACTTAAATTTGTGTTAGCAACCAAATATTGTCTTAAATGTTCAATTCCAAATTCATGATCAATACAAGTGTATAAAGATTGTACATCCAAGGAAGCAAGAAAGAATTCAGATGTCAGAGGTTGTAATTCTCTAAGCTGTTCCAGTAGATGCCAAGAGTCTTTTAAATAATATTTAGAACGTTGTACTATTGGATTCAAAGTGTAATCTAACCAAATGGAGATATTTTCTGTCTTACATTTGGGGGCTGAGATAATTGGCCTAAAAGGGGATCAAACAGGTTTTTTTGTAGTTTTGGGATACCAAACATGTTTCCCATTTTAGGAAATTCAACTAATAGGAAACTATATGTTGCATAGTCTATTTCACCTTGACTAAACATATCAAATAAAGTAGTATCTAATCTTAAAAAACTTTTTTGTATCATCTTAGTATCTACTTCTTGATAGACATGTTTGTCCATTAACAAAGCTTCCATTGAGTTTATATATTGTGAATTTTCCATAATTACTATTTTGCCCCCTTGTCAGCCTTCATAATTCTTATGTCCGTGTTGTCTTTAATTTTTTCAGAGCCGTTAACTCTGGCTCACTTAAATTCTCAGGAAAGCTAGTGGCATTTATGTTTCTCATAGCTTCCTCACATATGTTTTGAAAAACTTGAAGTGTGCCCACTAGTGGTGGATTAAAGGTACTAGCTTTCTTGGGACCTTCTTGTGTAGAGATTGTTGTAATGTCTTTCATAATGTATTTAAGATTTAATTTCCTAAGTGTTAATCTGAAATCTATTATGGTTTTTGTCTTATTAAAATGATTGGAAGGAATAAAGACAAACCTTTCTGTAAGAGACTAGTAGTCTCTTCAGAAATTTCCATATTTGACAAGTTGTGTATCTGTATTTCATATGAATTTAAGGGAACTGCCCCTACCATCTCTTTCTGTTTCTCAGCCTTCCCTTGGGTTTGTTCTGAACCACTTTGTTCCAAGTTGGCCCACGTTTGTTCCCCTGTTTGTCGACTAAAAAAGGACCTCCAATGGATCCATTGTCACCACAGTTATTGTCCGTATTTGTGGTATTATTAGAAACTGTGTGACTATCATTGTTAGATGCACTAGCAACCTGACCATTCCTGTCACAGTTATTACAATTATCTAAGATAGGGGCTTCGATATTATTTGCCCCACCATTATTGCTCAACCTACTATTAGAGCCAGGCACATTTCTTTTGTCATTTGAATCCACAATATGCTTGTTATTACAATTAGTATCATGCATATATTCTATGTCAACATGTGATACCAAAACATAAGCTTTTTTGTTAGCATATGCTGTAATGTCCCTTTTTAATTTCTTTTGCTTTCTTGAAATGATCGTCGCTCTTTGCCGGTCTGCTCTAGCAGTAATGCTAGAGTACAAACTCGTAAAAGTAGAAAAACAAGCAAAGTTCTTAATTTTAGAGTCTAAATCAGTCATTTGTTGTTTTAAGACTTGTAGCTGCTGTGTATAATGATTAATCAAAGCCGTCATCAATTTTAGTCCAAAGTTGTTAAATAAACCAGTCAGTTCTTCATACAAACTGTCCCCAAACGCTACACAGTTTGGAAATTTACTGTAGCGAAGACCTTGTGGGACACACTTGCGCTTGACACACTCAGCAAGATAACAGATTTCCAAATCTAGGTTTACATGTTTAAAAGTTAGTCTTTCAAGCTCATAGATACTTTGTTTACAGCTTTTTTGATTCTGAAAATCAGAATCCACCGTGTTACTTACTTCGTCAGCAATTTCAATGTCCTGGATATTTTCAAAAGGGTTTTCTGCATCTTTTGCGATATATTCCACCACACTACTCGGACCCACGAAAGGAACGTCTTGCGACTTGCTGGCACTTCCGTTATCCTGTGTGCTGGCCAAATAACCATGATTACGGGTGTTCGCATTTTGACTTCCCTCACCGAATGAAAAAGTACCTGGTTTGGAAGCATTTTCGATACCCTTTTGAATTGCTGTAGTAATAACACTTGTTAGCTGTTCAGAAAATGCATAAATCCTTCTGGAACTGGATGGGTGGATAAATCCATCAACGGGTCTTGTGACATAATTCTAGCCAAAGGTAAAAAGCTGAAAACGTACAAAAACTTCAAAGAACAGAAAGACACTGCAACCAAGTTACTCTGGAAAAACGAAGTCAGCTTAAACCCAGCAGCAAATTATGAGACTCCACAAGTTGTTTTTAGCGCTTTCATTCACTTTAATCTTCTGTGAACTTCCTCAGAAACAACTTCACCATCCATACACCTGTTTAAGTACTATTCAATCACAATTAATTTACATACATAATTGATGGCAATGAATAAAATTTAAAGACATACCATAAAAAATTACTGAAAACTATATATAGTACATATGAACTCTTCAAACATCCTAAATAAATACTTCTCAAGTATATGTTTAACACTAATATAACTATATCATTTGAATATGTGATATCACAATAAAAATTATGAATTCATTTCCAGGAAAGATCTCATATTTATAGTTTCATTGAGACCTGGAAATTTGTCAGCTCCTAAAAATATTTGCCAAAAGGACTCTTTACATTCTAATAAAAGTTTGAAATTACCACCAAATGTTACACTATTTACACTATCTAGAACAGCAAATGTAAACTTTTTAAATTCATTACAAATGATAGAATGCCTTGCTAATGCATTATTTGTGTCTTTTTTCTTTATAGCCAAAATGTGTTCACTAATTCTGACTTTCAAGGCTCTTGTGGTCATTCCCACATAATAACTTGGACATGTTTGGCACTGAGCAAAATAAACAACCATAGTACTGTGACATGTAAAATACTGTTTTGACCAATGTGTTGTTCGTAAATGCTTAAAGTGTACAAAAGATGAATTAGTGATGTATCTACACTGTTTACAACAGTGGCAAGAAAAGGTGCCTTTAGTTTGTATGACACCCGTTCTATTTGTAGTACATCTGTTTTCCTTTTTCTCAAGTATACTTTTTAGATTAACTACTTTTTGGAAAGTGAACATTGGTTTAATGCCTAAAATGTTCGCTAAATCTTGGTTACCCAAGATAATCTTCCAGTTATTTACAATAATGTCTTTAATAAGCCACATCTCATTAGAAATGGGTAGCAACAAGGAACCACTAAATTCCTTATTGTTCTTAGTTGTTACTTCTGTGACCAGTGACCCTACTGTTAAAATAGGCCTTGCTGTGGTCTCACGAAGAAATGTTATTTCTCTTTCTATTGTTTTTAACCATGCCAACTTATAACCTCTATTGACAAAAAATCCCCTTAGATTATTTGTTTCACTCAGAAAAATCTCATTGTCAGATGTCAACCTACTTAGACGAATGTGTTGACCCTTTATAACCCCTTTCTTCATGTGGTGAGGGTGTATACTGTTTTTGTGCAAATACTGATTTGCAAATGTAGGTTTTCTATATATGGAACTTGAAAATTTTTTAAGTACATTGTCATAACTTAAATGTAAATCCAAAAAATTGATGTTAGTTCCAAATTCACCAACAGTGAATGTTAGACAATTTGTAGTGTTGTTCAAATAATGAACAAAGTCATGAAATTCCTGTAAGGTACCATTCCATAGAAAAAACAGATCATCTATGTATCTGGTGTAAAAGATGATCTTGTCTTTGTAAATAGAATTTGCCACGAAAGTGTTTTCCCATTGTGCCATAGTCAGATTTGCATAGGCCGGAGCTACCCTTGCCCCCATTGCCACACCCGAAACTTGCCTATAAAATTTATCATTGAATTTGAAAAGTTGTTTTGTAATACACATTCCATAAGACTACAAATGGTGTTAACCTTAATATTACTTAAATTTGTGTTAGCAACCAAATATTGTCTTAAATGTTCAATTCCAAATTCATGATCAATACAAGTGTATAAAGATTGTACATCCAAGGAAGCAAGAAAGAATTCAGATGTCAGAGGTTGTAATTCTCTAAGCTGTTCCAATAGATGCAAGAGTCTTTTAAATAATATTTAGAACGTTGTACTATTGGATTCAAAGTGTAATCTAACCAAATGGAGATATTTTCTGTCTTACATTTGGGGGCTGAGATAATTGGCCTAAAAGGGGATCAAACAGGTTTTTTTTGTAGTTTTGGGATACCAAACATGTTTCCCATTTTAGGAAATTCAACTAATAGGAAACTATATGTTGCATAGTCTATTTCATCTTGACTAAACATATCAAATAAAGTAGTATCTAATCTTAAAAAACTTTTTTGTATCATCTTAGTATCTACTTCTTGATATACATGTTTGTCCATTAACAAAGCTTCCATTGAGTTTATATATTGTGAATTTTCCATAATTACTATTTTGCCCCCCCTTGTCAGCCTTCATAATTCTTATGTCCGTGTTGTCTTTTAAGTTTTTCAGAGCCGTTAACTCTGGCTCACTTAAATTCTCAGGAAAGCTAGTGGCATTTATGTTTCTCATAGCTTCCTCACATATGTTTTGAAAAACTTGAAGTGTGCCCACTAGTGGTGGATTAAAGGTACTAGCTTTCTTGGGACCTTCTTGTGTAGAGATTGTTGTAATGTCTTTCATAATGTATTTAAGATTTAATTTCCTAAGTGTTAATCTGAAATCTATTATGGTTTTGTCTTATTAAAATGATTGGAAGGAATAAAGACAAACCTTTCTGTAAGAGACTAGTAGTCTCTTCAGAAATTTCCATATTTGACAAGTTGTGTATCTGTATTTCATATGAATTTAAGGGAACTGCCCCTACCATCTCTTTCTGTTTCTCAGCCTTCCCTTGGGTTTGTTCTGAACCACTTTGTTCCAAGTTGGCCCACGTTTGTTCCCCTGTTTGTCGACTAAAAAAGGACCTCCATTGGATCCATTGTCACCACAGTTATTGTCCGTATTTGTGGTATTATTAGAAACTGTGTGACTATCATTGTTAGATGCACTAGCAACCTGACCATTCCTGTCACAGTTATTACAATTATCTAAGATAGGGGCTTCATATCATTTGCCCCACCATTATTGCTCAACCTACTATTAGAGCCAGACACATTTCTTTTGTCATTTGAATCCACAATATGCTTATTATTACAATTAGTATCATGCATATATTCTATGTCAACATGTGATACCAAAACATAAGCTTTTTTGTTAGCATATGCTGTAATGTCCCTTTTTAATTTCTTTTGCTTTCTTGAAATGATCGTCGCTCTTTGCCGGTCTGCTCTAGCAGTAATGCTAGAGTACAAACTAAATAAAGTAGAAAAACAAGCAAAGTTCTTAATTTTAGAGTCTAAATCAGTCATTTGTTGTTTTAAGACTTGTAGCTGCTTTGTATAATGATTAATCAAAGCCGTCATCAGTTTTAGTCCAAAGTCGTTAAATAAACCAGTCAGTTCTTCATACAAACTGTCCCCAAACGCTACACAGTTTGGAAATTTACTGTAGCGAAGACCTTGTGGGACACACTTGCGCTTGACACACTCAGCAAGATAACAGATTTCCAAATCTAGGTTTACATGTTTAAAAGTTAGTCTTTCAAGCTCATAGATACTTTGTTTACAGCTTTTTTGATTCTGAAAATCAGAATCCACCGTGTTACTTACTGGCCAGCAATTTCAATGTCCTGGATATTTTCAAAAGGGTTTTCTGCATCTTTTGCGATATATTCCACCACACTACTCGGACCCACGAAAGGAACGTCTTGCGACTTGCTGGCACTTCCGTTATCCTGTGTGCTGGCCAAATAACCATGATTACGGGTGTTCGCATTTTGACTTCCCTCACCGAATGAAAAAGTACCTGGTTTGGAAGCATTTTCGATACCCTTTTGAATTGCTGTAGTAATAACACTTGTTAGCTGTTCAGAAAAATGCATAAATCCTTCTGGAACTGGATGGGTGGATAAATCCATCAACGGGTCTTGTGACATAATTCTAGCCAAAGGTAAAAAGCTGAAAACGTACAAAAACTTCAAAGAACAGAAAGACACTGCAACCAAGTAACTCTGGAAAAATGAAGTCCGCTTAAACCCAGCAGCAAATTATGAGACTCCACAAGTTGTTTTTAGCGCTTTCATTCACTTTAATCTTCTGTGAACTTCCTCAGAAACAACTTCACCATCCATACACCTGTTTAAGTACTATTCAATCACAATTAATTTACATACATAATTGATGGCAATGAATAAAATTTAAAGACATACCATAAAAAATTACTGAAAACTATATATAGTACATATGAACTCTTAAAACATCCTAAATAAATACTTCTCAAGTATATGTTTAACACTAATATAACTATATCATTTGAATATGTGATATCACAATACAAATTATGAATTCATTTCCAGGAAACATCTCATATTTATAGTTTCATTGAGACCTGGAAATTTGTCAGCTCCTAAAAATATTTGCCAAAAGGACTCTTTACATTCTAATAAAAGTTTGAAATTACCACCAAATGTTACACTATTTACACTATCTAGAACAGCAAATGTAAACTTTTTAAATTCATTACAAATGATAGAATGCCTTGCTAATGCATTATTTGTGTCTTTTTTCTTTATAGCCAAAATGTGTTCACTAATTCTGACTTTCAAGGCTCTTGTGGTCATTCCCACATAATAACTTGGACATGTTTGGCACTGAGCAAAATAAACAACCATAGTACTGTGACATGTAAAATACTGTTTTGACCAATGTGTTGTTCGTAAATGCTTAAAGTGTACAAAAGATGAATTAGTGATGTATCTACACTGTTTACAACAGTGGCAAGAAAAGGTGCCTTTAGTTTGTATGTATAATAATGAGGCCCTGGAATGTGTCCATGTTGAGAAAGAAATGTGGAACCTGAGAATGAAACACAGGGTCTCATCTTCTAGACATCTGCACTGAGAATCTGTTTTCAGCACAGACTGAAAGGTGTAGACCAAGTACTAGTTATACAGAAACTACACGCCATCCTGCTTCTTGGCCTTTAAAAGTTTCAACAGGCCAGAAAGGAGTGACAAACCCACAGGGTGTGAAAGGAAGTAATGGTTGCAACCCACTCCTCTTTCAAGCTTGTGGAAAGGAAAACAACAGGTTCAACGACAGAACTTAGCTGCAAAGGCAAAACACAGGAGTTCCAAAACCTCTTTGCTGTTAGGGGAAGATAAATATTACAGAGGAACTGATTCAGTCGGTCAGACTTTCAGATATTGTTTCATGCTTCTTCTGATGTACTTGGATGCTGCTGGCTGCCAGCTAACAAGAGGACAGATTCTAGATGAGCTTTGTTGAAGGACTGCAGCTATAGTGTTATACACTCTGGAAAAGGAACCAAGGACTGTGATATCACATCTTGGTAATTCTGGGACTGGAAAATCCAAAAAAGATAGATCCATTCTTGGTGATGGAACGTGAAGTGTGTCCGAGAGGCATTTAACCAGATCTCCTTACAAATGAGTTATACTTCAGCCTACAGGAGGAGCAAGCATTGATGTGCAAGAAATTATCCTCAGTTTTGTAGAGTTAGCTCTTGGTGAGATGGGGCCCTAGGCACGGTAAAGGATCATGGTCCCCCAATAGCAGCCCCCCTTCCCAGCAGCACCCCAGCCATTCCAATGTCCCATTACTTGGCCATTTCTCTCCAATTACCATAAACACTGTTCAAACCTTTTATTGTTCCTGTTTTCTTCTTTGCTTCCACAATGATTAGAGATATTTAAAACTTTTATTTCAGATTTTATAGCAAAATCTCTGATAGCCATTTGTTAAACAAAACAGTCCAGTCTCATCATGAAAACAGACTTAGCATGAACTGTAAGCTCCTCTGGCCTTGAAGCTCACTTTCATTGAAATAGCATTGAAACGTACATTGAAAGAAAGTGCATCTGGCCGGTGGCAGATTGTTTACCTCTGGGCTGTTTTCCAAACCATAGGCTCCTTACACATTTTAGACCATGCATACATGCATGTGTTGTTTGAGGCACCATCCTGTTTGTATTAAATAATATTCCTTGTATAATATAGTACCACTTGTTAGAGTGTGTTTTAAATTTATAATTTTAAACATTTTTCCAGTAAGAAATGAAACAAAATGTATGAAACAATAATGACAAAACTATCCATGACAGAACATTTCAACCATGAACGGCCACTCAGACTTCTGTCATTATAATTCACCAATGTCAGTCAATGTACATAATCTCTGCAGATGCAAAAGTCATCTTAATAATTCCACATTAAAGAGATCTATAACTAATGAAGAGGTTGATGCTGACAAACAACTTTACATTTCAATGTGTCATGTACAAATTCAGTGCCTGCTGCCCTTGAAAAATAAATTGCCCATGTTACATTAAAAAATTTGGTAAGCTGGTAATATTGCTACAGGGAATGGCTGTCAAACAAATAACAGGTTCATAATTACTAGGCATCTAATCCAAAGGTGGGCACACTCAGGAATGCAGCACCCGCATCACCCTTAAAGGCCACAGCAGTATCAATACTCCATTTGCATGGTATGGAAGTAGAACCCACAGCCTTTTGTACCAAAGGTAAGTATGCTACCTGTAATGCTACTAACACTTGCTTTCATATTTTATAGCATAAACACTGATGATGGCCATTTGCTAAACAAAAGGGTTACACTTTGAAAACAGTATTAACATGAGCAACAGTAAACTTATCTTCCCTTTAAACTCAATATTCCTTGAAAATGCACTACAACTGAACAGTCCTTGAAAATACACGTGCTAATGACAGTTTGGTAGTTGTTGTATAGGATTCAAGCTCTAGTTCCCTATAATCAAGGTTCAGGGTTTGAGCCTGAATAACTTAACCAACCTGCCATCTCTAACTGGGACACACACACACACACACGCACACGCACACGCACTCGCACTCGCACTCGCACTCACACACACACTCTCACCTGTCTTGTTCTCTGTGTTTGCTCATCTGTTTAATCTGACACAATGTGTGTTTGCTTGCCTGTTTCGGAATGGTAGCAGTCATTAACCATGTTTAAAAATCCCACACTGATGGAGTTCAACTTTTAAATGTGCATGTATCTTTAGTACAATAGAGGCTACTAAACACGCACGCAGAGTGCATCCTTAAGAAAGAAATGTAATGCATGCAGAGTGTGTTCTTAAAGAAAAAATGCAAGTTTTGTGGCAAGCCACCTGACCAGTGGGCCATCCCAAGCCAGTGAGCCCTAGTCAACTGCCTAGGTTGTCAAGCGCTGGATCCGTCTGTGCTTGGGCAACTTAATCCCTAAAGGAAGTGCAGATAGTTTCTACTTTAAAGTAAATATTGAAACAGCTTCAAGCATGAGGCCCTAATAGAATCAGGAGTTGAAGTAACTCTAATGTCAACAGAGTACTATAATAAGCTATACAGAGCAGTAAATGATTCAGAGAGATTGAAATCCTACCTGATGGCTTGCAGATTATAGGCTACACAGGGGGAACAAACAACTTTAGGAAAAAGTATGGCTAAAGCTAACATTTGTGACTATGAAAGTGAGCCATCCAGTATATATCACCAGTAAGTCAGGAGATGATTTCTTAATTGTCAGCAATGTGCCGAAAATATTTAGACCTATAATTTACTATTTTCATAGGGTCTTGTGGTCACAGGTAAATAAGCTGTTTCCCTTTGTAAAGAATTTAGATGTTCATAAGCAAGCAGAATCATGCTATTTGGAAAAAAGATGCTACATGTAAAGTATTTTGTGAGGTATGATGTACCAGATGTGTCAGTCCTTGGAAATTATGAGGATCTGATCCCATGGATACAGAGGGCACATGTGGTAAGTGTGTAAAGGCAGGATGCAGTAAAATATAAGAAATCTGAGACAAATTCCAGAGGCCTAACATTCTTGTTAAAAGAAATAAACCCTGTTATGTCAGAAAGTCAATATTAGAAAAACAAGAAGAAACTGGACAAAACACTCCAAAACCAAAACTCCAGGGTGTAATATTCACTCCACGTATTTATTCATTCTGGTACCTCGGCATTTCGCCTTCAAAGGAATAATAAAACATCACAACACCCTGCATTTATACAAACTCTAATAAATATTAAACAATTTACCAATTAAACTTATACTAATTGTGCATACAGATTTAAAGAAACCCTAATCATTTAACCATGAATTTATACAAATCACCATACACATATTTATTTAGAAAATATCAACATAAATTAACTGTTTTAAATTATGCCTGTAATAAATATCATATTTTTGTCAACTAAACTTTAGTATTATTTAGGAAACATGACATATTTCTAACCACTTAACACAAAATTATTAATGATTATGAGCATTTATAAACATTGTAAACATTCATAAGGTAAGATTGCTATCAATATTCATAGCGTTTGTATAAATGCAGTGTGTTGTGATGTTTTATTATTCCTTTGAAGGCAAAATGGCAAGGTACCAGAATGAATAAATACGAGGAGTGAATATTGCAACCTGGAGTTTTGGTTTTGGAGTGTTTTGTCCAATTTCCTTTTGTGTTTCTAATATTGATGATTCATTGGGTGTGTTGCAATTATGTCGGTGGAGCTGGCTTCTACTTCCAACAACTGTTCTTCATTGGATATTGGTGAAGCCGGAGGCATTGGTGGGGTGTTGCTATCTGACATACTTCGTGAATGGGACTTAAAACTTTCAAAGGATGACCTATGGGACTCCAGTCATGATGACAACCGTATGGAGAAGTTTATTCAGTTGGAATGTCTTCTTTCTGAAGAGGTGACTGTGTTTTATGATATTAAATTATTGGAGAACTATATCTCTCTGAATGTTATCCCTAGAGGTTTGCGTATAACCCATTTACCTGCTGGTGACTTTTCAGATGAAGAGGGGGATTTATTGCTAGAATGGAGAGAAGCTTCCCTTAAATGTACTTTGACTTGGCTTCAGATTTTAGTGAAACGCAACCTAAGGGTGATAGGTTGCGTGCACAAATTACGGAGTTTTAAGATTCATTAATTAATGAAATATCAGAGTGTAAATACAAGGAAATCATATTGGATGTAAAATGTAGTATCCAACAAGTTGAACATAATGTCTTAGCTCATAAAAAGAAAAAAATTGAGCCGAGACATCGATTTCCAAAACAACATGGTGTACTCCGTGGTGTGGAATAAATGATTGACCAGGTCAAAGAATCAGGGTGGAGCTTCAGAGGATAGAGGGACTCCTGATTCCTCCTTGTCTTCAGTTGATACGAGTGTGAGCAGCAAAAAGAATGTTTTGTTTGAAGATATAGCCATGGGGGATATGAATAATGGCCAAACAAACTTGGTATCAGAAGTGCATTCCCGCAAACAAAGACAAACATGAAGTTTTTATCGAAAGGTTGGCAGAATGGTGGTCACAGCAACAACAACAGCAGGAAAAAGTAAAAAAGGACTAGGTTTATGTACTACAACAAACTGTTGACTTTCATGTTGAGTATTTAACAGAACTGAAACCTTGTACACTGTTGCAAAAGGAATGTTTGACTTTTGGGGTTGTTGATTTAGCTAATGTTCAGGGGGAATGTAATGTGGATTCTGTTGGGGAAACTGTTGAAGGTGTATCTTCCCCTTTCAGGTTTGATGGGGGAACAAAACCAAAAAAGAGCACTTCACGACCCAAGGACGAAACGCCAACCAGAGCAGTAAATAAATCCTTTATTGGAAAGCCACCACACGTAAAACAAGCGCTTTAACGGTGCAATACCGAGCTTTTTCAAGTTCAATGAAAATGCAAAATATTCAACTGTTATATACCAAACCTGGGTCACATAATATGCATAATTAATTAATTAAGTCATTAATTCATTAAGATGTTAAAGGGATATTCATGAGTTAAACACCAAAGCATGAAATTAGAATACTGATTCCCGTATAACATAAAGAATAAAATGCAATAAATGTGAAGCCTAAAAACCATTGAATAAATACATAAATATGTGTGAATCACAACTTGTAAAACACTTCATCGATTAAAAAAAGTAGTTCAACCACAATTGAATTTGGTGAAAAGTTCATCAACCAACTTAAACAATCTCATGTTGTTCAAAAACTAAATATTACACAATTACTATTGTAGTTTAAGTTGTTATTAAAAATGAATATTTAAAAATAATAAATATTAAGAATAAAATATTAAATAGTGGCTTGTACCAAAGCTTAAACAAAAAATATACGTATGTAAAAAAATGTAAATAAATATATATATAAATAGATGAATTCAAATATATTTAATAACTAGTGCATGTAATAATATGTTGCACGAAGGTCTACATTGGTCTCATCATGTAAAATACAATTAAACGAATCTATAGTAAACCAGGATGACTTAAAGGCTATAGTCGGGCAGTCCTTAGCTTCAGGACACTACTGATGTTTATACTATCATTGAGCCCTGGTGGTTTACCTGCATCCAGTCTCAATTGCCACAAAAGTTCTCGGTACTCAAGTGTAGTCTCCCAGTCACCACCTCTAGCCTCAGGCAAAACTTGTTCTAACACCATAAATTTAAGGCTCATATTAGGACAGGAAACTGTGTGCTTGAAAAAGGCGTTTGTTTCTTTTTGTTTAGAAATGTCGTATAAATGTTCATAAATACGCCTTCTAATGGGTCTCTCTGTCTTTCCAACATAGAAACTTGTACATACTGTGCATACCCCTAAATAGACTACCTCTTTTGTTGAACAGTTGGAATAACAACTAGATTTAAAAAGAAATTTCCTAGATGGAATATATAACTTACAATCATTAATTATAGCGTCACATTGTTTACAGGCACCACATTTGAAGGTGCCTAATTTACGTCTGTTTGTTGTGAAAGTCAAACTGTCTTTCTTCTCAAATAGTTGTTTAAGATTGGTGTCCCTTTTCCTAATGAAACTAGGTTGTGCCTGTACTAGCTCATTAAGTTCATCATGCAACGTGAGTATAGGCCAGTGCTTCCAAATAACATTCTCGATCTCAGGAGCATTAAGTGAATAAGTATAAATGAAACTATTCTGCTGCTTTAGACCACTATCTGTTAAAGGAACTGGGCTTAAAGAAAGTCCAGTGCCTAATAACGGGGGGTATTTGGTGTCTCTGTTAGCAATAATCTCATCAGCCAACCTTGTTAATAAAGATTCAGGGTATCCCCTTTCCAAAAATAACTTCTTCATAAATTCTACCTCATTAATGAAATCATCACTGTCACTACACATTCTGGTGGCACGAATAAATTGTCCCTTCACAATCCCCTTCTTTTGGTGAAAAGGATGCCCACTTTGGAAATGCAGGTAAGAGTTGGAAAAACTTGGTTTTCTTAAAAAGTTTAGAAGAAAACACCTTTTTGGAATTGTCTTTGTATAAAGAGACATCTAAGTAGTGCAGCTCTCTTTCACTAATATTACAGGTGAAAGATAAAAAAGTGGTAGTAGAATTGAGGTAATTGAAGAATTCATGAAACTGTTCTAACGGTCCGTTCCATAAAATACATATGTCCAAATATCTTTTATAATGGGCGATAAAATGTGTCCAGTCTGTAGCAAAAATGTGTTTCTGTTCCCATTTATGTAGTACTAAATTAGCATAAAGGGAAGCACAAGGGGCACCCATAGCTACCCCTTTTCTTTGCTTAAAGAACTCACCGTTAAAATAAATGAAATTTTTCTGTAGAACTATTTCCATGAATTCTGTAACCAAATTGGTTACTTTGTTGCCTAAGTTTGTTTCTGTAGCTAATACTTCATTGAACCATTCCAAGCCTAAGCTGTGAGGAATGCTTGGAAAAAGTTCGACAACATCTATCGTGACCATGTAAATATCCATCATGTATAATGAAGGTTGAATTCCTTTAAGAAAGTCCCATGAGTCTTTACAAATGTGACTTAAGGTATAGACAAAATTTTTAGTAACATGGTCAATAAATTTAGCAAGAGGTTCTATTATACTGCCAGCTCCAGATACAATAGGTCTGAATTTTAATGGATTCAGTCCCTTATGTGTTTTTGGGATTCCAAAAATGGCAGGTATTCTAGGTCTACTAACATGTAGATAGTTGAATAATTTTTCGTTTATTGCTCCTTGTAGTAAATGATCAATAAGTGTAAAATTAATTTTGGATGCTGCCAAATTGACTTTGTTCCTGGAAACTGTCTCATACTGATCAACATCTTGTAACATGACATGTAAATATGAGTCGTAGTCAGAACTGTACATTAAAACCACACCCCCTCCTTTGTCAGGTTTCATGACTCTTTATGTTTTGACCTTTAAAAGTGTTCACTAGTTCCATTTCTTCTTTGTTCAAATTAGTAGGTGGAGGAAATGTATTATGAGAATGTAAATTCCTCAAATCTTTTTCTATTAATTCTTCAAACACCTTAATGGAAGGTTGCATGGAGGGATTAAAAGTACTACTTCTACACAGTTCATTCTTAATGCATGTCTGCCTTTTGAAGGACAATGATAAATTTAACTTTCTTGTGAACAATTTAACATCTATAATTGCATGGGTTAAATTAAATGGACGTAGATGAATGAACTGAAAACCTCGAGTGAATAAGTCGAAGGAGGATTTGTTCACTTCTATGTCTGTGTAATTGTAAATAATAAAATTGTCTTTTTTAAAAACAGCGTATTCTTCGGTACTTTCAATACAAAGATCATCTGGTGACCTACTATCTACATTGATGAAATGTGCATCTAATTGTGTCTGGTATTCCAACCTTGTTGGTGAAATCTCTGCCCCCTTCCCCCTACTCTGTCTGGGAGTTGGTGAAAATCCTGGGTGGAATTCTTTCTTCCCTTCTCCGCCAGCCTTTCGCTTCTGCGTAGTGTTTGTGCATAGGAGTCTGGTTGGTTGTTGTCTCTAACACCATGATTAACACCCGTATCAAAATTAATGTAATCTCTACGTGTTTTACCAGGTTTAGGGTAGGCCAACCCTTCCCTGTATTCTACTAAATCTCTTTCAAGTTTACGAATTTTACGCTCTACAATTTTTACACAGAATAAATCTACTTCTTTAAACACACTGTCATAATTCTTTTTCACAGAAAAAAAGTTACTGTCATTGACTAAAGAGTTGTTCAACAAGTTCAGTTCCTTTAAAAGAGTATCAGCCTTCGCCTCATACTCAAATATCATAACATTAAGCATTTCAAGACCAGCCTTATCAAATATTGTGCATAACTTGTCATAATAAGCCGTTCCCTGTTATACATTATTGGGGAACTTGTAAAAGCGCAAACCCTTCGGTATACTCTTAACTGCTACACATTCTTTGAGATAATTAATCTCAAGCTGGTTACTTTTATATGCATATAACTTGTCCTTTAACATGTGAAAGTCACTATCCATGTTCTTGTTCTGATTAGGAATAACAGTACCTTTTTTAAACAAAAACTGCCGTTCAGCTCAGGCGTTGAAATTGAAATTGTGGGATTGTTCATCTATTGAGTCCGTTGACTCCGTTTGCAATCTCGGTGTGTTCGACATCCTTGTTTGACATCGAATACTGTTGACTGTGAATGAACCGGACGTTCTTGCAATGGCTCAGGAGATCTTCCTGTGGCCATGTTAGGAGCACGTTTCTTTCTCTGTTCTAGCCCTAACTGTTGGTTGCCTGGCAACGTAAGTGGTGTGTTGCTCTGCATAGCGTTGAGCATATTGGTAAGCTGGGAAATAGTAGTCCAAACCTTGTTAAATTCTGCACGGGTGATCGGGCTGTCATCACCCTGGTTCCTCAACACTTGAGGAGTGTCCGCAAAGTCAGTTGGAGCAAGTCCTTCAGCCATGTCAAGCAAAACCAAAGAAGCAGAATGTGATCAAAACCAAAAAAGAGCACTTCACGACCCAAGGACGAAACGCCAACCAGAGCAGTAAATAAATCCTTTGATGGGGGAACAATAACAATGGATCAACTCAAGATAGTAAATATGTCAGAATTAGAGCTAACGGAAGTATTTGAGAAGGTATTACTAAAGGGCCCTAAATTTGTTCCTACACGAATGTCTAGTTTAGCGGACATCATTTTAGATGTGAAACGTTTTTGCAGAAAGTTATATCTGAAAGCATTTTTTAATACTTTGAGTAGCAATAATCAAGCTTCTGTATAAACTGATTTGGAAATGATGATTTATTAAAGTTGATCATGTGTGATATAGATCCTTGTTTTGATTTGTTTAATGATGTAACTGATGATGTTGTGAATAATGATAATGCCAGTAATCCACACTAGCACCTCTGTCAGGCGAAGCAATAAAGCCATGGATAAAATCTTCAGTGAGCACTCGTTTATTTAGCAGATTCCAACAGTTGCAGAGCCACCAGCACTAACGCACAACACATAAACGTCTCAAAGTCTCCGTTTTTGTTTGATACACTTCATCAGATGTGGGCCATAATTAGACTGAGCTGCTCAGCAGCTGGTTGCTTGCTTTCTTGGGAATAATGATGTCATTTGTTACATGTTCAGGTTCGAATGCATTATTTATACAGGTTATGGCCATCTTCATGTTCCTTGTTTTTCATCTAATAAAAGTACATTTATGCCACCAAAACAGTCAATGGGTATAAAAATGTTTGAAAAAGAATTGAGCATTAATTTGATAGGTTTCTTAAAAGTGAAAAAACATTTAACTTGTCTAAGAAGGAATGGCTTGAACTGCAAATGGTATGCTCTAAGCTAGAT
Source organism: Protopterus annectens (assembly GCF_019279795.1). Classification (NCBI taxonomy): domain Eukaryota; kingdom Metazoa; phylum Chordata; order Ceratodontiformes; family Protopteridae; genus Protopterus; species Protopterus annectens. The sequence continues at coordinate 590,263,149 of NC_056749.1, forward strand.
TAATTTGTTTTCAGGCAAGCAGACAAGGAGGCAATTGGGTAGTGATAAACAAAAGAGACTATAAGATGATCAAAGATTTGATTTGTGAAACTGATGACTATATTGAATTGTTTAATAGTCCTTTGTTGAAATTTAATGAGGAATTGCTTGACATTGTGGAAAGAGGTGACGGACTAGGTTTCTTAAACAACAGAGATGTACAAAGATTGTTTGTGAAGGAACCCAGGGCAACAAAATTTTACCCTGTACCAAAAATTCATAAAAACTTAAGATTTCCCTCGGGAAGACCTATTGTTTCTATGCCAGGTTCTTATTTGGAAAATGTTGGTCTGTTTTTGGATTTTCATCTTAAAAAATATTTGGAAAAAGTGCCATCCCACATTAAAAATACGGGTGAGTTGTGTGAGGGACTTAGGAAAATTAAATGGCAGGAGAATTATTTCTGGGCCACAGTGGATGTGAGTGCATTATACATGAATACTGACACTGGAAGGGGCCTAGAAGCTATGGGAAGAATGATGGGGAAGAGTCCCCATTCTTAATTTTTATTACTCCTGCTTGAATTTTGCCTGACACAGAATTACTTCAGATGGGGAAAACAATTCTTTCTGCAAAAAGAGGTACAGCAATGGGGGCAGCTTTTGCCCCCACTTATGCAGTGGTATTTATGGGTGACTCAGTTTATGTATCATAACGCTTATTTTGTGGAGAATGTAGTTTATTATGGAAGATTCATAGACAAATTACTTTATCTATGTAAAGGTGATGAACAAGTTTTTTAAGATTTATGAAAGATCTGAATATTACAACACATGATTTAAAGTTTCCTTACCAGATAAGTTATGTTAGTATTACTTATGTGGGTGTGGATTTGTATGTAGATGAAGACAACATGATACAATTTAAGCCACACAAGAAACCCACTTTAGTTAACAATTTTTTACATGCAGATAGCATGCATCCTCCACATTTGATTAGGGCATTGCCTTATGGGGAATTCAAAAGGGTCCTTAAAATACATCTGAGGAAAGATTTAAACAGGTATTTTTAACTGATGTTTTTGATAGACTCAGTTGTAGGGTTATTCTAAGGGCCTTTTGATGGAAGCCAGGAAAATAGCTATGGGTGAGAAAAAGAAACCTAATTACCAAGGTTGGTCAAGGATGAGAAAAAATAAAGGGAATGATATAGAAAATAAGGAGAATACAACAGTGATAGAGAAATAATTTTTTTCGTGATGAAATTATCCCCTTTTTCCAAAATATTGGAGGATATTATTAGGGAATTTTGGTATATGGTTATTGAAGATATGAATGTAGGCCAGCTTTTTCCGAAATTTGTGCCATTCTCTTATGGAAAATGTAATTGAAAGAACTACTTAGTGGAAATAGTGGACAGTTCACGAGGGAAGGTGAAGTGGGTACTCGTCCATGTGGCAATGATAGTGTATTTATTAGGGTCAGAAACCTGAATGGTTCCAAGATTAATGGGAAGTTATACAAGGCTAGAGAAGGTTTTCATTGTAATTCACAGGGAGTTAGGTTGTGGTTGTGAAAAGGTGAAATGGTACATAGGGCAAACAAAGGGGAACGTGAAAAAGAGGGTGATGGAACACCTAGGGGATATTAGGAATCAGAATTTTTTGAGCCCAGTGGGGGAACATTTTATTTCTGTTCATAGAGGTTGCTCAAAAAGTTTGTTTTTTAGTGCATTGGCACATCCATTTTTGGATGTAGAATGATTATAAATTTTAGAACATTACAGCCTAGACACACTTCCAGTAACTATTTCAGATCATGTGCAAATAATGTCTAAGATAAAAATGCAAGGTAATGAAGTAAGAATGAGATACTGGAGCTTCCGCACCTACCTTTTAAAAAGAGTGGAGTTTAACAAATGGGTAGTGGAAATTGAGAGTTTTTAGGGAATATAGAAACTTCTTCAGAAAGTTGTAGCTAATGAATGGGATAAAATGAAAGTGGAATTCAGAAATAGAGGAGAAATTAAATAAAAACAGATATGGTTAAGAAGTAACAGGAATTATGTAAAGGGGTTGACAAAGGTTAAAATATTGTAGAATAAGGGGAATCTTACAAAACAAGAAGAAATACAACTGCAGAGTGTTTAAGAGAAAATAAGATAGTATCTGGATAATAAGCATGAGCTTGGAAAGATTGCTCTTAAGCGACTGTTTTGGTAATTAATCCAGAGCAGAGCAATGTTTAGCACAGTGACTTATGCAACAGAAAGTAGAAAGTGTTGTTGCCAAATTTAAGGAGTCTGTAACAAAAATAACCAGAGATCCTGCAGAGGTGTTACAGATATTTCATAAATGTATGAAAATTTGTATAAATCAGAGACATGTGGAAATCAAGAAAGAGCACAAATGGAAATATTTAGGGAAAACTTATTATGTATGCCAAGGTTAGAGATAGAAGAGGCTCAACAATTAACAGTTAAGATAGGAGGAGATGAGATAAAAATGGTGATGATTAATCAGTCGTCATTAAAGTCTCCAGGAATAGATTGTATTCGTATGGAAGTTTGGAAGGAAAAAGTTGAAAAAAGATCTGGAAGGTTTTGTTTAACAGCATTTTAAAGTAAGAGGAAGTACCAGTGTCCTGGAAGGAAGTTGTGGTTGCTGTAATACCTAAAGACAGTAAAGACCCATCAGACCATGGTTGTAAAATATTTAAGTCTGTAATAGCTAAAGAATACCAAAGGACTTGCCAGAATTGATAGATGTGGTTCATTGTGGCTTTGTGGAGGGGAGGCAAACATTTGACAACATTATTAGAATGATGATGTGCCTTCTGTGGAAGGCTGGGTGCTGGGCTGGCAACCTGACACCATAAAACTCCACTGCCAAACATGAGCGGACAGGTGATCTGCTGTGGTGACCCCTAACCGGGAAAAGCCGAAAGAAGAAGAAGACAGCCTAGAGGTATGAATATAGATAGCAACCTTACCTTATGAATGTTTATAAATGTTCATAATCATTGTTAATAATTTTATGTTAAATGATTAGAGATAAATCATGGTTCTTGAATAATAAAGTTTAATTGACAAAAATATGATATTTATTATAGGGATAGTTTAAATAGTTAATTTATGTTGATATTTTATAAATAAATGTGTATGGTGATTTGTATACATTCATGGTTAAATGGTTAGGGTTTCTTTAAATTTGTATGCACAATTAGTATAAGTTTAACTGGTAAATTGTTTAATTGATATTTATTAGAGTTTGTATAAATGCAGGGTGTTGTGATGTTTTATTATTCCTTTGAAGGCGAAATGCCGAGGTACTAGGATGAATAAATACTTGGAGTGAATATTGCACCCTGGAGTTTTGGTTTTGAAGTGTTTTGTCCAGCTTCCTTTTGTGTTTCTAATATTGTTGATTTGTTGGGTGTGTTGCAATTATGTCAAAGTCATCCAGATCATAGTCATGGCACATGCTGAACATTCTACCTCTGATGTTGAAAATGCAAAGGATAGTTTGTGCAATGTGATCAGAAGGAAACAAAACATGTAATTTAAGACAGAACACTTGCAGTTGTCTAAAACTATGGTGTGCTTAAGATATGAAGAACATTTTATGAGCAATCTTTGTCATACAGTGCTAAACAGATAAAGGCCTGATATGAAGTTTGGTAAAAAAGTCAGAATTTCTAAAAGCTCCATATCATGTCAAAATTTAGAGTATAGGAATTTGTGCTTTGAATCTCCAGATAGGATAAAAGACACTGCAGCACCCTGTGGAGGCAGTAAGGGGAGTAACCTTACCTGTTTACATATGGCTGGATATCCTGGTGCATCTAGATGCATATATGGATCTGGTCAATGATATTCTCTGGTCGCATACAAAGGGGGATTCAGTACCTCTCAATATGACTAGAAAGAAAGTCATTAGCTGTCAAGCACTTATAGTCAGGGACAAGGAATATTTGCACAAGTTTATTTACGTTATCTAACAGTGTGTATGTACCATTGAACAGGTCTATCCTAATGAGGGAAATCAGATGAATATCAATAAATCTAAGAGAAAGATGAATTCTGAGGCTAAAAAATCATAGTGCTATGCTTAAATTATATCAGTTGAGGGATATGGCCCAATTGATGCAAGGTTTCCACCCCTTTTGAAGTTAAGTTAGGCAAAATCACTATCACTGTCACTATCAAACTCCCACTCAAGGGAGAACAAAAATGTTATGTCTCACATTATCGGACCCTGCTAGATAGTAATAATTCCGTAATCCTAATGTTAATGATTCTTTTTTCTAAAATCAGGGACACTTTCCATTTCAAGAGGATAAGCTATGATGTGACACTATCTTGCCCAGATGGGGGATAACAGTGGCAAAAAGTTCCACTGAAAAAATGAAGTTAACTGAATGTAACATTCATCTGCCACACTTTTAAGCATGTATTGCAATGGAAAATGGTCTCTCGAACTGAAAAAGGGAATGATATTCAGCTGTACATGTTTCCTTGTAAAGAAATGGAAGACAAGATTCTCAAATAGCAGTAACTGTGGCACTTAGATGGCTTTAAAGTGTTTCATATTTTCCATTCTTGTTGAGGATTTGGTAGCACTGATAACAGGGAAATATGCAGCTTGCTGTTTAAGAAATTATAAATCCATGCTGTGAAAATCTGTGCATGGCTTACATACTGGCTTCTGTTATGTGTCACTAACACAAGGCTTGATGAACACTGACTTGGAATATGTCAAATCTAGAAAAAGTAACTTCTGTTGCCTTCCTGTTGATGCTGTGTGCTGCCTGTCCAGTTTAAGTTTCAGTCCTGTACACTCTGTAGTATCATTATGGGACATTGTTGGGCTTCTGCTGAAATAAGTGCCAGAGGCAGCATATGGATATTCCTACCCTGATATATTTATTATCCACCTTATGATCCAGCATCTTCTCCATCCAGGCCATCAGCCACATGTTGGTCATTATCGTTGTCTTAAATATCCCATGCTATACAAGAGTCATTTCTTAGTACAGCCCCTTGATCTTTCCAGTTCCCATGATTCATCAATTATTTTACTGTATTCCATTCAAAAGTTCCCTCTGGAGGCTGTGGTTGCATTTGCATTCAACAAATGCAGTCCCTTACCCCTCAGTACAGTATCTAACTAAGCTATATTTAATGACTCGAGATGTCCACTTGGTCTGAGGAGACCTGATTTGCAGCACATCATTTTGTTACATAATCTAGAAAACTGAGACCAGATTTTCTTGAAGTAAGCAGAGTTCAAGAATGCATCCTCAAAAGGCAATTAGCCTGGTAGGCTAAATATGTGAAGCTACTATAAGCTGCATCTCAGTGTATTCATCATTCTCACTGCTGCTTTTGGCTCTATGGGTTGTATCCTGCCCAGGATATAACAACCGGCCAGCATCATAAAGCTCTGGCTACTTTCCACACATGCAATCTGGCTGCTCTTTGGTAAATCCATTGAAGGAAAGTCCATAGTTAGAGTAAAGAAAACTTCAGTACTTTCTTGAGGCATCGAGAAGAAGCAGCTCTGAGTTTTCGCAGGAGTAGCAATTGACCTTCAAACTTCATTTTTGGCAGATAACCCTGCATAGAGTAACCCTTCCACAAAAATGCTGCTCTTTAAAAATTGTTATAATTGATTTAATAACTAAAAGCTGTATTTCCTCTTTAAAAACCCTGTATTTTTTCACAATATTGGAAGTTTCCTGTCAGGCACTGCTATTTTGAATTAACAGGTTATTGTATTTGACTGAATTTAAGGATTGAGAAGTGTTTTAGATGAGTAAAAAGTGAAAAGTCAAAGTAAACTTTGTCATTCAGAAATCATGCAAGTGCAAAAACTGAAAGAAATTATGTGTCTCCGGACTCAATGTGCAGACAACATATAGACTATTTTCACAGATATTTACACATATAACACCTAGCTATTATATTATGGACATACGAGTAGACAGACTAATACTGCACATAATTAGAAACACATTCAACACTATTCGCAATGAACACTTACTTGCATGAGACTTTAGTATTGCACAGGTACTTGGTTAAGACATTGCATTGATCCTTGCACATAAAGAGACATTTGAGTATTGCACTGTGAACATTGGAGTATTGCACTATGGTTAATATATGAATTCGTAACATGTATAGCACTGAAAGAAGAGATGTTTCACAGCATTACTACAGCTCTAGAAAACCTGTAAGTAAGTATTAGATAAAACTGGTAACCAGGTTAATGCACAATTTGAGACAAGCTATTACAGTTTCTACTAACCCAGATGGCCATCATGGAGCGTAGTTGTTACTAGAGTTCAGCAGGATGACACTAGGGAAGAAGCTTCCTGAATCTCATAGATGTTAAGTTGTCTATCTCGCCTTCATTCTTACTGGATGGGTTCGGAGCCGACCTCGGCTCCGACTCGGCCACTCTAAAAGCTCGAGAGTTGGTTCCACCGGCTCGAGACTCCCCTTATATCCCACAATGCTAGGCGTGAGTTACCTCAGATCTCGTTTGCCGCTACAGCGATCGAGGTGTGTTTTCTACCGGCTCCAGGTTAGTGAAAGTTAGACTAGTTTAAATTCTTTAGACTTGAACTAGCTTAGTGTATTTCTCTTTCCCCTTAGTGTAGTGGATATTTATCCCTTCTACTTTTTATCCAGCCCCTTTTTTTCTAAAGAACTTATAAGTTCTTTCCCTAGGCCTTCGGGCCCTTCCTTCCCTTCCTTAGGGTGTGTATGTGTTTGATTAGAACTTAGGAATTTTAACTTAACTTATCCTTTAGTTAAATAATTCCTTTTAGACCCCTATCAGTGTAATCTGTGTGTGTGTGTTTTCTGTGTGTGATTACACTTCGGTTCCTTGAGTATGTCCAAGGATGCAAAGGTCTCAGGCTTCAAGAAGTGTGACTCGTGCTGTCAGAAAATGTCTCTGACAGACGGTCACACTTCTTGTGTGTATTGCCTGGGACCTTTACACCTGCAGGACTCTTGTGCTGTATGCCATGGCTTCAGCCCTAGAGTCCTGCAGGAGAGAAAAAACAAACTCATTTTAAGGGGTTTGATTAAGCCTGAAGGTTCCCTTTCTGTGACATCGGGGAAACCTTCTAAGGCTTCCAAGACCTCGGCTCCAGCTTCAGAGACGAGGCCTAAGGCTTCGAAGCCTACTGCTTCATCGGCTCTGGCTGGAGCCGATGAGTCTTTGACTGCAGTATCTGTGGTTCCCTCGGCTTCGGCCGGAGCCGAGGCATTAGAGATTCCTGGGTCGGCTCCGATCAGACCATCGGAGCCGACATCTAGAAAGAGATCGAGGTCGCCGTCCCTTGGCTCCGTTCATTCGGCTCCAGCGTCTCCCCTGCTGTCTGAACGGAGCCACAGATCTCACTCCTCCAGGTCATCGAGGCTCTCAGATCACGACCTCCAGAGGGTAGTGAGTCGACTTTTAAAGTCCAAAGCACTGGCCCGAATGCTCCAGAGTCCGACTCATCAGTCGATGCCTCAACTTGTTCCTATAAATATTCCTCCTCCGACTCCTTTGAGCTCAGAGCCGGGGTGTCTCGGGACCGAGACTGTGGTAGCGTCGGAGCCGATGCAATTGTCTTCGGCTCCGTCGTCGGCTCCGATTTCTTCTTTTGAAGAATCTCGGCGCCGGGCTTCCCTCGTCGGCTCCGAGGGGGTGAGTGGCATCGGACCCTTGTCCGACCCCCCTCTCCCTCTCGGTGCTTCGGCGCTGGTGAGCTCGGCTCCAACATCGGCCTCGGAGCCATCTCTGTCGGTGCCGAGGGAGGTTCTCAGCTTCTCGGAGCGGGGACCTCTGACTCTGCCAGACAGGGGTGCGTTCGAGGTCATGCGGAGTGTGTTGGAACCTTGTTCGACTCCACAGTTGGCTCCGACCTCCCCTCCCTCTTCGGTGCCTTTGGTTATGTCGACTCACTCCCTCATCCCAGACCGCAGAGAGCCAGCTCCTCAAGAATCCCCTGTGGGGATCTCATCCTCTTCCGAGGCCTCCCCTGAATTGGCAGGGGAGCCCCCTAGGAAGAGAAAATGTAAGAGGAAGCACATAGACTCACCTGAGTCTGTCACCTCTGACACAGATTTAGAGGATTCCGAGGGTTCCCCACGTTCCCCGTCTGAAGATGTCTCTTTCGCAGACATTCTAGAGATCCTGAAACAGAGGGGAAATTGGCCAGCCCTTAACCCTTCGGAGGATGAATCTGTGTATCTTGAGGCGTTTGGCTCTCGCCCTTCCACCTCCTGGGTGTCCCCCCCTTTGATCCCCTCATGCAGGTGGTTGCAAAGAAGGCCTGGACGGCTCCTGATTCAGTGGACCCTACCCCAGGAGACCTTCCAAATTTATAACAGCACCAACTGACAAACAATTTCTCACAAAAGGTGTTTCTGTGGATGCTATGGTGGTAGCTGCTGCCACCAAGAAGGAACTAGCTGATCCTTCAGTGCCTGTTCATCCCCCTAACAAAGAATCTAGGTCTATGGACAGGTACGGGAAGTGGATGTTCTCGTCAGCGACCTTTGCCATGCGTTCGCTGAACTACCTATGCCATTTTACTCGTCTTCAAAGAGACTTGATCAAAGAAGCGAGTGATATGTTGAAGGATCCTATGGCTGTGGGTTTTCAAGACAAGATGAACACTCAGCTGGCTACCCTGAACTCCATAGCTAACTCCTCCATGCGCCTACTTTCTTATGCGGCTGATGGAGCGAGCAGGGCCGCAGGGACAGGTGTGGCCTTACGCAGGCATGCCTGGATGCGGCTATGCAATTTTGCGGACCCCTTTAAAACATCATTCACTAATTCCCCGTTTGATGGATCATCTCTTTTTGGTCCTCAAGTGAAAGAAACCTTGACTAGGTGCGAGACGGATGGCAAGACTCTTTCTGCCGTCGGAGTCCATTTTTCTACTCCTTCTAGGCCTTACCCCAAAGGCCAGAAAAGTGGGAAAATGTGGTTCCGCAAACAATCTCAAGGGACTTCGCCTGACGCACAGAGTCAGTTCCCCGCCAGAGGCAAAGGGGGGAACAACAATGGTAGACATCGCCCTAGAGGCAGGGGGGGTCCGCAGAGCCAGGGCAATCAAGAAACCTTCTCTGATAAGCCCTTTCAGCATCCCTGAGGTGTTGCCCGACTGCCCACCTTCGGAGGCAGTCGGGGGAAGATTGTCACTGTACCCAGAAGCCTGGCTATCCCTGACTCAAGACAAGTGGGTACAGTCCATCATTTCCGAAGGCTATTCCATTCCCTTTGTTCACATCCCAAGCCAATCAAAAAAATCCCTTCCAGATGTTCCACCCGCTCAAAGGGATCTTGCAGCTTTAGAAATTTCAAAGCTGCTTGTAAAAAGAGCAATTCAACCAGTTCCAGCAGACCAACTAGGATCCGGAATCTACTCCAGGTTCTTTTTAGTTCCAAAGAAAACAGGGGACTGGAGACCAATTTTGGATCTCAGTATCTTGAACAAGTCAGTCAAAAAAACAAGATTTCGGATGGTCACGCTGCAGTCCATCCTCCCCCTATTGGGAAAGAAAAGCTGGATGTGCTCTATAGATCTTCAGGATGCGTACTATCACATAAAAATGAGCAGACGCTCCAGAAGATTCCTCCGCTTCAGGCTGGGAACCAGTCATTTTCAATTCAGGGCCCTGCCCTTTGGTCTCACCACTGCCCCCCGGGTGTTTACCAAATGCATGGCAGGGGTAGCTTCTCACCTGAGACGTCAAGGATTCCAGGTGTTTCCATATTTGGACGACTGGCTCCTCACAGCTCCCACCAAGCATCTTCTTCTAATGGCCAGGGACTACACCTTTCGCATTTGTCAAAAGTTAGGCATTTCAATAAATTGCGAAAAGTCTGTTTTGTCGCCTTGTCGTACTATTACCTTCATAGGCGCAAATCTAGACACAGTCAACATGTCTGCGAGACTAACACATCAGAGAATAGCAGACATACACAAACTGGTCTCGCTCCTCATCAGCAGCAACAGAATCAAAGCCAGGTTAGTTCTGAAAGTGTTGGGAATTATGGCGGCTGCCATACCTCTGCTTCCATTAGCCAGGTTCCACATGAGAATCCTTCAATGGATGCTCTTCACGCAATGGTCATACCAGCAACTTCCGATGTCCCACACCATTATGATCACGCAAACATGCAGAAATCATCTTCTGTGGTGGATGTCTTCCCCTCAGCTCTTATTGGGAAGACCTTTTGTTCCTTCCCCTCCGGTTGCTACTTTGACAACGGATGCCTCCCTGATCGGGTGGGGGGGGGCATTATCAGGGCAGAACTGTCCAGGGCACATGGCAACCAGACGAATGCCACTTGCACATAAATGTTCTAGAGATGAGAGCAGTGCTTTTAGCGTTGCAAGCCCTTCAAGACTCTCTTCCCTTGGGAACGATAGCAATCCAGACGGACAATATGTCTGTAGTGTGGTATATCAACAAACAAGGCGGAACCAGGTCCTACCCCTGTGTCGAGAAGCACTCAGACTGTGGCAATGGGCGATTTCTTCTCAGCGGTTTCTGATAGCAACGCACATCCCCGGGAAGTCCAATCAAATTGCGGACAAGTTGAGCAGAGCTATCCTCATGCCTCACGAGTGGTCTCTGAAAGACTCTGTTGTGAGAGAAATTTTTCTCAAGTGGGGTCAGCCTTGCTGCGATCTTTTTGCTACTCCCCAAAACAGCAAGTGCAGAGATTATTTCACCCTATTCCCGTTACCAGGCCAGCCCAGCAGAGACGCTCTAGTCCAAGTTTGGCCCCGGGAACTTCTGTATGCATTTCCTCCCTTCCCACTAATCTCTCAAGTGATACAGAAAGCTATCGCTCAGAAGGCCTCGTTGATCCTCATTGCTCCTTACTGGCCTCGACAAGTTTGGTTCCCCTTTCTACATCACTTTCTGTTGGAGCGACCTTGGCATCTGGACCTAGTTCCAGATCTTTTGATCCATCAGTCGGGTCAGTTTCATCGCTCCCTTCCCTCTCTGAACCTCACTGCTTGGTTCCTCCTATTCCAACCTTAGCCAGGCTTCCTCAAATGTCTCACTCTGTTCGAGATATTTTGGTAGCTTCCCATAAATCTTCCACTCGAAAGATTTATTTGAGTAAGTGGAAACGTTTCGCCTATTGGGCTCAAGGAAGGGACATAGATCCTTTCACTGCTTCCATCCAAATGGTCCTTGATTTTCTAGCTGAACTCTTCCATGCAGGTTCATCTCCTTCTACTCTTAAAGTTCAATTGGCAGCTATTTCTAACTTTCATGTGGGCATTTCAGAGTCTGCCATAATGTCCCACAAGCTTTGCAAAGCCTTTTTGAAGAGAGTTTTTCTACTCAGACCTCCTATAAGAAATCCTCCTCCTCCTTGGGACCTAAATTTAGTTCTTAGTTCTTTGATTCTTTCCCCTTTCGAACCTGCAGCCTCCTGTTCTTTAAAATTGCTATCATGGAAGACACTCTTTCTGGTAGCTATTACTTCAGCTAGAAGAGTTTCAGAACTTCATGCACTCAGCTGTCGACCTCCTTATCTGTTGTTCTATAAGGACAGGGTATCTTCTGAACCAACCCGTCCTTTTACCTAAGATAGCCTCGGCATCTAACCTGAATCAAAGCATTGACCTCCCTGTGTTTTTTTCCAGAATATTCTAACAGGTCTGAACAAAATTGCATTGGCTAGATGTTCATCGTCAGTTAAGGTACTATTTGGATAGAACCAAACAATTCAGAAAATCTGACCAGCTGTTTGTCTCTTATGCAGAAGGCAGAAAGGGACTTTCAGTTTCAAAGGTATCATTATCTAGATGGCTAACATCTCTGATTTCCCTTGTTTATGAAATTAGACACCAAAAGCTGCCTAACAAACCTAAAGCCCATTCCACCAGAGCTTTGGCTACTTCTATAGCCTTCCAAGACAGACTGCCTATTGACACCATTTGTGCAGCGGCTACTTGGGCTACTCCTCACACTTTCATTTCTCATTTTAAGTTGGATTTAGCTTCTAGGCATAGAGCTAACTTTGGTTCCACTGTTCTCAAGAGTCTGTTCCGTTAGGCCACCCGGGACAAGGTGCTAGGGACGCGGTCCCATCCAGCAAGAATGAAGGCGAGATAGACAACTTAACATATAGAAGTTATGTTCTTACCATAACGTTCCATGTTAGTTGTCTTCTTCTCACCTTCTTCTTGCGTCCCACCCTCCTTCCCCCTGGCCTGGACAGACCTAGAGGAGTTTGATTGTGACCTCTCTTTCTACCACCTCTTTACTTTAGGTATATGCTTCTGTGCATATTTTCCTGGATCAGGATGTACGTCACCCTTCTCTTCTCCCTTGTTTATAGAGGTGGACTTTGTTTCTAGTTATTCTATTATTATTATAAGCTGGGCCTAGCTTACAAACGAGATCTGAGGTAACTCACGCCTAGCATTGTGGGATATAAGGGGAGCCTCGAGCCGGTGGAACCAACTCTCGAGCTTTTAGAGTGGCTGAGTCGGAGCCGAGGAAGAAGGCGAGAAGAAGACAACTAACATGGAACGTTATGGTAAGAACATAACTTCTATTTCTGCAACATATGCTTCGGAAGTGCTTTCCGGATGATAGATGTAGGAACAGCCTGTAAGCAGGGTGAGTGCAGTCTTTATTTCTCTGGCCCTGCCAAGACATTTGGATAAGTACAAGTCATGGATAGGTGGTAAGGTGGTCTTGATGATCCTCTTGGCTGTCTTACCACTCTCTGGAGGAATTTGCGCTCAGAGGTAGAGTAGAAAATATTTCTAATTTTTTTTAGTGCTTATGTACACTTTGTGACAACGTGTCTTAATTTTTCTGTCAGGATAAACAGAACAGGGATGCTTTATTTCTTACAGGATTTTTTGTGCTATACTTATGTTTTTATACAAAAGGAGTTGTACATGTTTGTGCGCTGCATGTAAGTACTTGTTTGACAACTTACCTTCCAAGCAATTCATTCCAGCATTGCTTACTGCCATTCATACCTCTTCCTTGGTCACAGCATGGATGCTTGATCTGGTCTCGCTGGCTCTTCTCCTGCTGTACCTAAAAAGAAGAAACAGCACAATAAAGCACACTTGCTGCTACCATGGGCTCAGGCAGTGTCTCAGTGTTCCAGTGTCCAATTCAGGCATGAGAAATTCAGGCATGAGAGAACCATCTTATTTGGGTCTGGGAGACCATTTAGGGTAGGTGGGGAAGAGACCGCCTGACAGGGCTGAAGTGCCATCCCTTCTTCCATGTTGTTATCTGTATAAAAAAAACAGAAGGTTAGACATTGTTCATCTGTAGACGTGGAGTGTGTTTGTAAAGACTATTTTCTTAACTTCGACAGGCAATTATTACAGGATGTAAATCCTGGTGTTCAGAAATCTTTACCTGAGGGCTGTGGCACTAAAGAAATTTCTAAGGAAAATTTGTCAGAGAATTCTGACATGGACAGAGACAGATCTTGTTTGATTCCTAAGCCCATAAGTCTTACTCTGAGGAAACTTGGTCCTCTCTACTTCCTTTGGTGGTATTCTCTTTCTCTCAGACTATTTCCAGGATGAGTAAGATATTTTGTGGGAACAGATGGATGTTCCCCCTGCACTGCGGGGATATTAATGATATATTACAAGCAGATATACCTCTGTACCAGTCCCTCCCATTTTGCCAGTCTTGGAGAATGTGTTTAATGCTTCCTATGATAATCTTGACTCTCAGCCTTTAGTCCCCAGAAAGGTAGACAATCTAAGGTATTTTATATTTTATACAGTCTAACACATTTTTGATCTTAGTCTTTCAGTCGTTCTGATTCGACATAGTGTCCAAGAAGACGCTCTTTGTATCTGATCCAACATCAGAACTTTACCTCTTATATTACATCTGTCTCCTAAATAGCCTCAGTTCTCATTTGCCACCTTTGTGGATGTATGCATATCTTGGCAGCTAAGAGTTCTTCCTCATTCTTTCGATTTTTTCACTGAAATGATTGCTAGTTTAGAATTTTATCCGTATTAGTGCAACTCTTAAGGCTATATTTCTGTTTAGTTTAGATAATGAACTTTGTTTTCCTTCCCATTCCTTTTATCTTTTCTGTCCGGGTGTTTTCCTCCTGTTGTGATTATCATTCTTAGTACTTTTAGTTAGGATTGCCACATACAATATATACAGTTATTTGTCTACTGCTCCTGTAGACATTTGATAATTATTAATCATGTGTGAGATATTTTTGCAAAAAAATTTCTACAGTTTTGTTAGTATTAGACTTTCTACAGATATAGATAGCCTTTTATAGAGTGCTGTTATTAGCCGTTGTTATATTGTGTTCCTAGTAAACACTATAGATTGTTTCATAGTGTGTTTAAGTGTTTTGAGTGCTATTTTTTCTACTTATATAGGGACAAACAGCCAAACAGACAACTTTTGAAAAGTGTACTTTGAGTGTGCACAAGATCCCATTGCAGGATTTGCATAGTTCAGTTGACTGTGAGATATGCAAAGAGTTGGACCCTAGGGCCTGTACGGACAGGAGGAACAAACTCATTGTTAAAGGTTTTCTCCCTACAGATCCAGAAACTTCCAAGGACAAAAAACGACTAGAGAATCCTACTAAGCCCTGAGACTCGGATCTCAAAAAGAGGCATGTAGATCTGCTGACTTCTTTTGGCTATTTGTCTAATATCTCTAACCTCTTCATACACCTCATGCACAATACGGATGATGGAGCACCCAGAGCAGCTAGGTTGGACATTGCCATGTGACCCCATGCTTTGCTGTGGTTGTGTGACATTGTGGACAACTTTAAGCTGTCCTTCATGAATGCTCTATATGACAGATCATCCCTGTTTGGTCTGTCTGTGAAAGAAAGGATAGAAAAGTGTGAGCAGGATGGCAAAATGTTATCTGCTGTCAGATTCAAGTTCAGAGCCCCTCAAAGAGCTAACAGCAGGAAGCAAAAAAGGGTATTTTTCATTTTGTTCTGAAAGTCTTAATGCCAGCAGTGTGGCCACAGCAGAGGTGGAACCTTCAACAGATGTTGCTCAAGAGGCAGAGGAGTCACCAAATTTAGGGATACCCCACCATCCCCTTTTGGATAGGAAGCAGCAGTATCCTTGAAGGGTTGCTTGACTGCTCCACTCTGGTGCAGTTAGATGTGATCTCTCCCCCTATTCCTGTGCATGGCAGGCCATCATGCAGGACTGGTGGATAAGAGGGATCATATCCAGAGACTATATTCTCTAGATATGCGCAGTGGTGCAGCAGTTTGTGTTGTTGCCTCACAGCAAGAGGTTATCCAGTTTGATTCTCAGCTGGGGTGCCTTCTGTATGGAGTCTGCATGTCCTTCCATCATTCATGTGGCTGCACCAGTTTCCTCCCACATTATAAACACATGCATCTGGAGGGTTTCTCCCCAGCCTACACTGAAAATTGGCTAGTTCCATGTTGGACTTTCCTAGTAAACTAATGTTAAATTAATAAAAATATAAAGAAAATATTCCATTTCCCTCACACCACCCCAGCTCACCAAGCTGTTACCGCACATCCCACCCCATCAGGTAAAGCAAGCCACAAGAGAGGTTCTTGGTCTGATAGAAAAATACATCTAAGAAATCCCACTGTACCAGAGAGGGTCTGGGTTCTGTACAGGATTCTGTTTGGTTGCCAAGAAAATTCGGAACCTCAGACCAATTTTGGATCTGAACCTTCTGAACATATTTGTTCAAAGTCATGTTGCAATCGGTTCTTCCATGTATCATGGAGAATGACTGGATATGCTCAATGTAGCTCCATGATACCTACCTTCACATTAAGATTGCAAAGGATTAAGGATATTCTTGCACTTCTGAGCAGGAGCCAATCATTTTCAGTTTAAGGCTCTGCCATTTGATCTCATCACTGCCCCCAGGGTGTTCACCAAATCCATGGCCATCATAGCTTCTCATTTCCATCTTCTAGGATTCAGGATTTTCCCATACCTGGACAGTTGGTTCCTAGCTGCCCCCTGAATGGAATCCCTGATTTAAACCAAGGATTAGCTTCTCAGTCTGTGCCCCTTCCTGGGGTTATTAGTCAACCGTCAGAAGTCAAATCTGATTCCTTCCCAGACAATCACATTCGTAAGATGCAAATGGGATACTACTTGATGCATAACCTGTGTTTCACATGGAAGAAAACATACTCTGAGAGTGACAATTCAATCTCTTCTTATCAATCCTCCCCCTCCTGGTGCTATGATCTTGGAGGCATTGAGTCTCCTCTGTTCTAATGGTTCACTTTGCTTGCTTTTACATGAGAATCCTACAGTGGCTGTTGCAAGCTCAATGGTGTCAGCGTATTCATCTTTTATCCAAAATCATACTCATCAGTGATTCTTGCAGATCCCCTATAAGATGGTGGCTCAAAACTCCTCCGATGTTAGTGGGGAAACTGCTTGTAACTCCCACTTCTTTCACTATGGTGTTCACAAATGCTTTTATCCTTGCAGTTGGGAACCATTATAAAGGTAGACTAGACCAAGTCTAGTGGTCAAATTTGGATACTACGTTTCACACAAATGTCCTGGAGCTGAGGGTAGTCTTCTTTATGTTGCAGCAACTTCAGTCCACAGGGTAAGATCTACATTGAGATAGACAGCATGACTGTTTGGTATGTCAAGAAGCAGTGAAGAACTAGATCATGTTCATTATATCAGGAAGCAATGAGGGTATGGCAATGGATGATGGTCTCAAATCATGTTTTTGTAGCAGCACACACCCCAGAGGTTCCATTTGTCTAGTAGACAGGCTCAGCAGGTCCTTCTTTGTGCCTCATGAGTTGTCCCTCAGTGCAGTGGTGGCCAACCAAATCTTTGATTGTTGGGGCATGCCTTGCTGAGATCTCTTTGCTTGCACCTAGAATACCAAATGCAGGAGGTACTTTTCCTTAATTCTTCCTCTGGGACAGTCACCTAGGGAGGCTTTGTCACATCAGTAGCTTCCTGGGATATTTTATTCCTATCTCCCTGCCCAGTTGCTTCCCAGATTCACTGAGAAACAGTGAGGTGCCAGACAAGTGTTATCTTCATAACCCCCTTCTGGCCCAGACAAATCTGATTCCCTCTTCTGTAACTTTATATTCTGAAGTCCCCATTTCTTCTGGATCCCATTCTGGTCACTTACCCCTCAGGCAAGGCTCATCTGGGCATCTCAAGTCTAGAGCTAACTGCTTGGATTATCCAGTTCCAGTGATGGCCAGAGATCATAATCTCATTGATTAGGTTGTCAAAATACTTATGGTTTTCTAGAAGGATTTCACTTGCAAGATCTATTGAAATAAATGGAATTGCTTTACTATCTGGGTGGATAGTCTAAGACATTGACCCCTTTTGTACAGTTATGTTAGACATGCTCTGATTTTTTTGCACTGTATTTCTCAAGTGGGTTCCAGTTTTTCCACTATCAAGGTGCAGTTTATGGTCATGTCTAGCTTTTTTTTTGTTCAAATAATTTTATTAATTTTTCAAACAATATAATAATAAACTTTTATGTTTCAAGCAAGAATAAATTCTAATGAACTATTTACAAAATGTACAAATGGCCTCAAACCAAATATGTAAAAAGGAAAAATAATTTAAAATACACAAACAGAGAAAGTTACACATTATTAGAAAAAGTCATTTTACTTCTTCATCACTTAAGAAGGTAAAATTATGTCTGTTTTAAGTGTCTCAATAAGGAAGAGAACTTTCTCCCAAGGATTATTAATCCATTTCCTAGGAAAGATTCTCATTTCATTGACTCTGATTTCCAGCAGTGCTACATATTTTAATAGAATTAGAAAATCATCAAAGGTTGGAATGGAGGAGGTCTTCCATTTCCTTGTGTTGCATTTCTTAGTAACTGCCATTGTAGTTCAAAGAAGGTAAAGGTCTTTGTTTTTTGTAACAACAGTTTCATTTTCATTTAGAAGAATTAGTGACTTTGACAAAATAAAGGAATCTGTAAAAATGGCTTGTAGAAATTCACCAATATCTTCCCAGAATTTCTTAATGTGAGTACATTCATACATAATATGAGACCAATCAGCGGTACATTTTGAAGAACATCTCCAACAAGTTATGTCATTAGAATTGTTGAATTTAGTAATTTTGTTGGGTGTATAGAAAGCTCTATGCAAAAGCTTCCATGAAAAAAATTCCAAATTTGTATATTGGATGTTAATTTAATAGAATATAGTAAACTAGTTTTATTCTCATTTGATAACAATAATGGATATTCTTTAGTGATAAAGTTCCAGAACTTCTGATTAGGGTTGGCTTTGTAATTAATAATAATTTTATATAATTTTGAGGTTAAATTTGTCCAAATAAAATCTGTATATTACTTACTAGTTTAGGAATGGAAGTAAAATATGAATTATCTATTGTTCTGCATAAATCTTGTGCATAGGGAAATAGACTGCTAAGAGCTAACCAGTCTGAATTTGATAAATCAAATGTATTAATTAACTGCCTTGCATCCATGACTATCACATTTTCCATACACTGGTACCAGCATGTAAAACGTTTTGCTTTCCAAGTATTAAGAGTATTTGTAGGAATGTTACTGAAAAAGTTTTTTGTAATTTTAAAGGGAATTAATAACTGTAACCATAGATCTGAAGTAGTTGACTTCATTCTTTTTGCACATATGGGTATACGGATCCGATTCGGATCCGAGCCGGCAAAACTTTTCAAGCATCAGCTCCGAGCACCAAGCTCCTCCCTTATCTATATTACATCACTTCCTCCTATCTAGCCCCAGATCTCATTTACTGCTCTAAGAGTCGTGGTCTCTGAGCTCTAAACAAGGTGGTAAGGGTTTTTGGTCTTTTTGTGATAGTTGTGTGTGAGTACCTTTCCCCTTTTCCTCCCTTCATGTTTGGTCATAGTGTTAGTTGTAAAAAAAAAAAAAAAAGTTAGGTATAAGTGTTTTGTTTGTGATACTGGTTTCCCGCCTAGGCCCAGTCCCTGTTAAAGTGTGTGTGTGAGTGGGCCGTTAGGGCTTTTACTGTCTCTACTATGGCTGAACAGCCTAAGGTTCTATTTAAGAAGTGCACAGAGTGTGGTCATAAGCTCTCACCAGCCGATGGCCACACTCTGTGTGTTCTATGTTTAGGGGTCACCTATCTGTCTGCATCTTGCGACATTTGTTCAGGCTTTAACCCTAGGGCATTGAAGGATCGTCAGGCTAAGCTTGTGGCTAAGGGCCTGCTACCAGCTTCTTCCCTGGAGTCTGCCTTGGTTTCCTCCCCAGCCAGTGACACTGTGCAGGCAGGGACTCAACCTCCCGCCAGGCCTGCTTCATCAGAGTCATCCTAGAGAGGTAGGGACAGAAGGGAGAAGAAGTCCTACAAAGAGAGGGACAGGCCCAGAAAAAGATCACTGGACAGGGAGTCTTTCTCCAGCCCCTCTTCAAAGGCACCCAGGTCTCATTCTCCTTGGCTCTGCTCTCCCCGTTTCTCACCTGAGCCGACAGAGTCATCGGAGCCAAGGCACTCCCCTCAGATCTGGCCCAGACCCGAGTTGGTTGCTTCCTCCAGGTTGACTCGGAGTGTCTCCGACCTTGGTATGGACAGGCTGATGAGGAGATTCATCCAAAACCAGATTCAGATGGGGGTCTTACCAGGGCCCTCTCCCATTAGAGAGGGTCCTTCTTCAACTATGTTCCACCCTATTGCTCCTTCCCCGATCCGACCCGACGCTTTGGGGATCTCGGGTCCGAAACCTTTCAGAGCTGTTGGGTTGGCGCCGATTGTTTTAGTGTCCTCGATGCCGGCCATCATCTTGAGTTCCTCGGATCTGATCTCGGATCCAGGGGACTCTCGGAGCCGTGGTCATGGAGTCGGACCCGAGGGTCGAGATCTTGCTCTTTTGGATCCCATCCTCGGTGCTCGGACTACCTTGCCGTCGGCTCCGATCCCTGCTTCGGTGCTGGGGAGAGCCTCATCCTTACATTCTACGGAGGTGTGCTCTCCATCGGCATTTGGGGCAGTGGAAAGGGTTCTGTCTCAGGGGTTGAGACCACAGCTCACCTACTCGGATCCTACCCAGACCCCTCTGATTTTGGATTCTGCTCCTATTACCTTGTCTCAGGGACAGCCCATGCCAAAGCAACCCCAGATTGTTCCCCTCAGGGAACTCCCGGAGGCTTACGAATCCTCTCCAGTGAGTCCCACTGGAGAAGAACCTCGTAAGCGCAAGTGTAAGAGGAGGCACTTGGACTCCCCTGAGTCCATTACCACTGATACGGACTTGGATGAAGGAGAGGGTTCCCCCAGATCACCTACCGAGGATGTCTCATTCGGAGACATTATGGAGATCCTCCACCAAAGAGGAGGTTGGTCAGCCCCCAAACCCTCTGCAGATGAGTCCGTATTCCTGGAGGCCTTTGGCATGGGCCCATCTACTTCCTGGGTCTCCCCATCCAGTGGGCCATTTGGTGGACCTCATCACCACTAGGGCATGGAAGGATCCTGACACCATAGAGCCTATACCCAAAAGGCCAGACAAAATTCTTTCCCTGCTGTCAGACAGGCAGGCATGGTCCAAAGGAGCCCCGGTAGATGCTTTGGTGGTTGCAGCTGCCACAAAGAAGGAACTGGCACAGGAGAGTTCCTCAGTTCATCCACCAGACAAAGAGTCCAGGTTGATGGATCGTTTCGGGAAGCATATGTACTCATCAGTGACATTTTATATTTGTGCGCTGAATTACTTGACACATGTTATCCGACTGCAGTGAGACCTTATATCGGAATTAACTAAGTCGCCCCCGGAGTCTCTGTTGCAACAGGACATGCAGTCTTTCACTGTGAAGATGACTACACTGAAATCAGTGACTAATACCTCTATGCGTCTCCTCTCTCATGCTACGGAGGGAGCCGCTAGGGGTGCTGGTACAGGCATTGCCTTGAGGCATCACACCTGGATCAGACTGCATCAATTTGCGGACCCCTTTAAGGCGTCTTTCATCAACGCCCCTTTCGATGAATCATTCCTCTTTGAGAAGACTGTACGTGACACACTAACCCAGAGTGAGAAGGATGGAAAGACTTTGTCAGCCGTCGGAATCCGCTTATCTAACCCCCAGAGGTCCTTTCCAGGAACCAAAAGGGGCAAAAGAAGATGTGGTTCCGGAAATCACAGTCCTTTTGTGACACTTAGGAATATTCATGCCCCAGAGGCAGAGGGGGACAAGACCTATGCCGTCCCAGAGGCAGAGGGGGTCCCAGAAACTTCGGGTCTAGGGAATCTTTTTCTGACAGACCCGCACAGCAACCCTGAGGGATTGCCTGGCTGCTCTACTCTGTAGGCAGTCGGGGGAAAATTTTCTTTACATCCAGCAGCATGGGAGTCCATTACTGCAGACCGCTGGGTGTTAAACATCATATCCAGAGGATATTCTATCCCCTTCATTTCATGTCCCATAACTCCAGCATGCCTTCCATATGTTCCACCCACTCACAGGGAGGCTGCAGCTTTAGAGGTTTTGAAGCTACTACAAAAATGAGCCATCGTGCTGGTCCCCCCAGATCAATCCGGATCAGGCATCTACTCCAGGTTCTTTTTAGTGCCAAAGAAGACGGGGGACCTCAGGCCTATTCTGGACCTGTCTATCCTCAACCTGTCAGTAGAGAAACAAAAATTCCGGATGGTCACTCTACAGTCCATTCTACCGTTTCTGAGAGAATGCAACTGGATGTGCTCGTTAGACCTCCAGGACACTTACTATCACATCAAGGTCCACAAGAGCTCCAGGAGGTTCCTACTCTTCCATCTAGGGGCCAGTCACTTTCAATTCAGAGCCCTACCCTTTGGTCTCAAAACAGCCCCCAGGGTGTTCACCAATTAATTTCATTAGCTTTAAAGTGAGTTTCCTGCAAGAATATCACTTGTGCTTTATTTAATTTTAGATACTTGAGTAAGTTGGATCTTTTCCTTGGGCTATTTAAACCATTAATGTTCAAAGAGAGCAACAGTATGTCCATCTTAGTTATTTACTATTGAAGAGTATTTGAATTGGATATAGTGACAAGATATTTTTTTACTTAAATGCTGTGTAACTTTCATATATATATTAAATCTAATAGATTATTGATTCCTTTTGAATTATATAATTTAGAACTGAAAGGTGGCCAGTAAGATAAGAAAGCATGTGTATAGTAAATAATCTCAAACGTGTAGAAACAGATACATAAAATAACCTTTTATCAAACATGGAATGAAAATCATTCCCAATCTGACAGAACTAAAAAGTTCAGTCAGATTAACCCTCATTACTGAAAATAAACCAAACTCTATTGAAAGGTAAGAGGCTACATTATATGTTACTCTGGAGAATATATGGTAGATTATTCCCTGGCATAAACAAGTAATTTTTAACCAATAACACACATGAATAAATGCTCATGGTGTAAAAACACAATATAGAATTCTGACTATAAAGTCTATCATAGTTAACATTTGTGTGTGATAAACCAGATACACAGTTTCATATTGAACAAACATTTGTATAGTACAGCTAGAACATCATGAAAAAGTGTTACGATAATCCTGTTTCCTTCCATCACTTGTGGATCCCTATACACCAACCATTTCATTCAGTATCTGGGTTATAGGATACACTATAGCTTGCATTGTGAGGTATATTAACAGTAGTAACAACTATAAGCCTGGGCTTTTACTTTTTGTGGTAATATTTTGGGAATGATATCTTCTACTGTCTATATGTCATATCCAGAACAGTAGTGTGCAAGTGCTTTCCCCACAACTCTTTACTTTCTGCAATACTACTAACAAAAGAGGAAACAGTACAATCACTCTCCCCATAAACAATGAACCAGTATATTTTCTAAGATGTCTACATTCACTCAAATGAATTAGTTTAAGAACAGAGATCACAGTAATCTGTGTATAAAGAAACCCCTTGATGTATACAGTTGCTACTAGAACGTTGCTGTCAATGGTATCTAGCATGTAAAAGAAGCACGCATCTTGCTTATTACATTACACAGTGCTCCAAATAGAGTTAGTTTGTCATTAATTTAGAATGAACCCTGAACAGTTTAATGCAAATGATAAAATGTTAGACTTTTAAACTTAATATAAACATGAGTCACAGGGTCCTAATTCACAGACATACAGTATTTAATCATAAACATCAGTACATTTTAATGCTGCATTGCAGAAACAGAGCATTGACAGTAAAGTGGTCACTGAAATGATACCACCCTTTGAAAAGGAAGTGAGATGTCCACTCTGTCAAGTTCCTAATAATAGTGACTTTTCAACACAGTCAGTTCCCTAAAGGGGTAACTGTACCATGAAATATGCAATCCTGCTACTTAAAATGATTTGTCTAGAAGAAGCAGCATACATAAAACAATCTCAGCTATGTACTCTACACCTGCAATGCTTAGTTATGATACAATACTTCAGATATAAGTATTCTCATGGTACATGCCACAATAGAAGATCAAAAACCAGCTAATACCTTACACACCCTTTTCCACTTGAGGATGTAATTGTTTCTCAGTTCATTACAAAACATTCCTTATTACAATCTGGCTATGTTAAAACACAAGCATCATAAGGTCACATTCTTATTTTATTTGTTGACCAAGTCCTGTGTAATTCATGTCAAACTTTGAATATGTCTTATAAAGGAGCTATTGTTATATAATTCTGCTTTGCCCTCAATGTCTGTATGGCTTCAGATGTATACATATTGTTCATTTTAAATTATTTATCTGGATTCCTTAGCTGAATTATTTATGTGTGATGACCAGCGTATATATGTGTTGACAAATAATTTTAATCCTAATACACTCATGTACCTTGGAATTTCTTTGCTTCATAACTTTAAAAACATTTTATGTTCAACGAAGTTAAGGTGTTCAAGAGGTCTACTGTCTCTTTAAGGCAATGAGGAAGTGTATAGGGGCATGTACCATAACGTCGTTAACAATGTTTTCCTTCAGACTCATATAGGAAGTTATGTAGGACAGAACACTGTTCCCTCAGTATTTGGAATTATATTCATTGAGAAAATAGAAAGAGAGTGTGGATTACAAAACAAGTTATGCATAAGGAGGTTTCCTATGTTTTACAAACAAAAGAAAGTAAGTAAATGGATTTAACCATTAGGCATCATCGTAACCTTGCTAATGCCTTTTAATTTTTTTATTAATCTACTTGCTGACATGCTAATTGCTTAAACGAGACACTGGTAACATGTAAGGGGGGAATCTAGTGAGTGAGAGAAAGAAACAAGCATTCTCTGTGTAAACTAATGCGATATGTGCATTTGCATGCTCGCGGTTTATGCAGGAGTGACAGTTTACAAGTCTCGAGTACAAGAAAGTCATTTTTTGAAAAGAAAAGTGGTTTAACTGAAAAAAACAAGAATGCACTTGATATAATGCTTACACAGACACTATAAACAATCAAATTTAACC
The DNA here is from genome assembly GCF_019279795.1 of Protopterus annectens. NCBI lineage: Eukaryota > Metazoa > Chordata > Ceratodontiformes > Protopteridae > Protopterus > Protopterus annectens. The sequence goes on from NC_056749.1 coordinate 590,287,636, forward strand.
AAAGGGGCTTGTTTCATTATAACATTAAAATAAATATATGCTTAAAGCTCATATGCCATTTAGCAGTAAACTACTTAATGAAATTAAAACCATTCTATGTAGTTCCACTGTTACATTTCAATGTATAGGATGTATTATCAGGCATCTTTCCCAAACATCACTTTTCTGCACTTTCCCATCGCAAATTAGTGTTAAATAGCAGTGTCAGACTATTGTTATCAGACTATTGTGTATAAGTTAACAAACAAACTAAAAGTATATATATATAAAGCAATGACTATAGTGAAAGGAAATTAGCAAAATACTTGAGAAATTAGATGGACAATACATACTGTATTACCTTTAGGAAGGACTTTTAGTTTGAGTTGATTCTTTGAGAGAAGCTGTAGAGGTAATACTTTTTGTATCAGTTATTTGCTTTTTTTTTCACATCAATCCAAGTATTTTTCTCAGGGGACCTTTTCAGTGAAGTCATTGAAGACAAATCCATCTTTTCTAGAAGTGTCATTATGTTATTGTTTTTGATGAAAGTAATTGCTTCCTAAATGTCATTAAATGACCTCATTTCATTTGAAAAAAAAAAATCCTTATTTTTGCAGGATATGCAAGTCGAGCTTTTTATTTTGTTTTGCTTGAGTAACTTCACAAGTGGCCAAGCTTTTTTCCTCATTTCTGGGACTCTGGAGGAATAGTCATTATCAAATCTGATTAGATTCAGATTATACTTCAGTAAGCTATTCCTCCAAGCACATTTAAGAACTAGTTCTTTGTCAAGCTAAGAAAGGAATTTTACTATAATAGATCTGGGTGTGGATGTAGAAGCTGAAGGAACAGGTTTCCCAATAGCTATATGAGCTCTTTCTATACCATATGAGAGTCCTTCTTTTAGATCTAGAAAGTCAGGTAGCCAGGAATTAAGAAATGAAATAATATCATCTCCTTTAGTCTTCTCAGGTAACCCAAAGATTCTATATTAGATCTCCTTTTTCTATTTTCCAAATCATCCATCTTGTTGGTAAGCCACTTACTCTGTTGCTGAAGAAATTCACCCTGGATTTCCTCCTCTTAAAGCCTTCCATTTATATCAGACAAAGACTTTTCAATGTTTAATATTTTGGTTTGATGTTGATGTAGTAGTTCTTTGAAGGTTTCAGTTTGTTTATGACAACTTTCTCGTAATTTTTCCAAATTTGTCCTTGAAACTGTCCATTTTCAAAGATAACTCTTGTAAAGTAGAGGACATCAACTGGATTTCTTTCCTCAGAGTAGTTTCTGCATGATAATTCTTTGAACTACTCATTTTCCAAGACCAGTTTTAAACTCCAGATATTTCTGACAGGAAATTTTTGAAGAATATATTCCAAAGTTAGTATATTGGTAGTAAAGAAGTTAAAGAATGTTAATTAACTTTTTTCTTGAAAAAATTAAATATTTTCCTGTTATTTAAAGTATTTTTATGGAGCTCTAAAATGTGCTGCTTTCAGTCTGTCATCTAGGCTTGCCATGTCTAGCTTTCATGTGGGATTTTAAGACTATTCTCTAGCCTTGCATAACTTGTATAAGGCCTTCCTGAAAGGGGTCCTTCTTAGAACTGCTGTTAAGGATCTAGTACCTTCTGAAGATCTGAATTTGGTGTTGGAAGCTCTAACTAAAGCTCAGTTTGAGCTGACTTCCACTCTTCCACTCTTCCACTCAGCTTTCTCTCCTGGAAGTCACTGTTTGTGGTAGTTATGACTTCAGCCAGGAGAATATCAGAGCTGCAGGCTTTTTGTCTTCCTATTGCTAAATAATTTCATAAAGACAGATAGTCTGTCAGAACAAGTCATTCCTTTGTTCTGAAAGTAGCTACTAAGTCTGATCTGTCCCAACCTATACATTTACCTGTGTTCTTCCTGAATTACCCCAACAGGAGTGAATACATTTTGCATACCCTAGATGTATTCAGCCAGTTATGTTTTTTTTTTTTCTTTACAGAACTAAACCATTTATAAAACAAATCCTCAACTATTTGTTTTGTTTGCTCCTAATAAGTTGGGGAAAAGGTACTTGAAGTTTTTCTTTCTATGTGGCTGTCTGATTTGCATTACTTTTATTTACATTCACTAGAAAACAGCCTTACGAAGTAAACCAAAGACTCACTGTACTAGAGCCTGGCAACTTCTACAGCCTTCTTTATATCCTCTTTGATTAGTGATATTTCTGGTGCTGCTACTTGGTCCTCCATGCATAGCTTTATCAGCCATTATAAATTGGATTGCCTCTCCAGAGCCTTACCTTCCTTCGACTCTACCATTCTAAAAGGTCTTTTGTTACGAGGCCATCCAGGAAGTGTTTTAGATGGGGATTCTGACTCATATGTCAGAATTGATAGACTGAAAGAGTAAGATGTAAAGGTTATGTACATACTGTATTGATAGATCCTTTCATTCATGTTCATTCAAAATGACCCCCCTCATCATTTTCCATTTTCTGTTGTAAGACTTGAAGGATTGTCTCATTATCCAAGAGTTTGTGCTTGGGGAATTTTTTTAGTCTTAGTAATCAGGTACAGTTGAGCTCAGAGGTAACTTAGGGACAGATGCATTATGTAATGGAATAATGTCCTTCTATTCATATGCTGAGGGAGTCCACCTCAGGTTGACTCGTATGTGTGGCCAGTATACAAAAATCTTAATGCTACTGTAAGGTATGTGCAATGCCACACATCATCCAATATAAGTCTGTCATAAAGAGACGTTGGGTACAAAGTGGACGTCAGCACGTACTAACCTAAGAACCTTTCTGCCACCTATCCAGTCACCTGCTCCAGATGTCGCTCGCCAGATTAGTCACAAACTTTGGTTCAGGTAATACTCTGTTGAGCTTTTTCTTACAATTTTGGCTACTGTAGTGTCTTTTTGTGATTTCATGTCAACTAGGAAGGGCAAGTGTCAGTGTGGAAGGCAGATTCCACATAAGGACTCACACAAACTCTGTTTGCTCTGTCTAGGCCCAGACCATGACCATGCCACCCATGTTATCTGTAAGTCCTTTGTACCCAAAGCCCTTAGGAGCAGTGTGGCTTCAATTAAACTTTATCTGGAGAATCAATGCCTTAAGCATTTAGCACGTGAAATGGAGGTGGCATTGGGTCCTAAAGATGAGCCACAATCTAAAAAGGCCAAGAAACCTTGACTTGATCTTCCTGCAGTTCCCTCTCTTCCAGGCATCACTCCTGAGGCTGATGTGGGCCTGGAGGCTGTCCCGGCGTTGGTAGATGTCCCTTCAGTGGGTACCGCTGTGAAAGCCCAAAAAGACCCTACCAGCATATACACAAACGAATCGCAGGTGTCTGATTCTGGTGAAGGGGAGAAACCATGGCTTGTTATTTCTGAAGGCCTGCGTGGAGTCACCCAAATCATCATGCAGGAGGATGTGCCTACGGACATTGTGGAATGTAGGCTGATGTTTGGCCCATTCACCTTCCATCACATGGAAGCTCCAAAGAAGAGAAAATGAAAACAAAACATGTTTCTCCAGCTTCACAGGATCAAGCACTGGATTGATGGGCCTTTTCCCAAGGCCTCTTCAATGCTTTTATGCATTACGTCTGTCCCCAGCTATCTCTGGTCCTTTTCCTAACTTCGCTCCTTTTACTCCTTTAAAGAGGACTTCTGAAGACACTTCTTCAGATGAGGAGGAATCATCAGAGTTATGTCTCTCCAGAGGAGGAATGTAATGGTATGGATTTCCCTGGAGAGGATATCTCCTTTGGGGGAAACTATTCTGAAGACAAAAGATTTCTTCAAATGGGATGGTTGCCAAGTGTCTGACATACAAAAGAGGTACTATGACCTCCTTCAGATGGACTCTCCATCCCCATCTGCCATTCTCCTTGTCCTAAGAGCCTTCTTAGATGCCTTTACAGCTGCATCTAAATACCCGGACTCTCAGCCTTCTGCTCCCAAGTGCTCAGATAGATTTTATAAGGTGCCTGAGAACTGCAAATTCCTCTTCAAAGCTTCCTCTGCAGGCCCTGCTACTATATCAGTCTCAGCTGACAAGGCATTCAAATGATTGCCTTCCTCCTCCTTACTTCACTCAGATAAGGAGAGCAAAGTCATGGAGAGACTGGGGAAAAAGGTATATACCTCTGCTACTTTGGCCTTCAAGGAAATTATCAAACCCATATGACCAAATATTCCCTAACTGTCTTGTCAGATGCAGGAAAGTCCGTGTTGGAGCTCCCTGACTGTCCCACCAAGGCTAAGCTCTCCTCTATTCTCAATTCCTCTGCCCAGGTTACAAGTCACTTTATCAAGTGCAGTTATGATGCCCTGGAAGCCTCAGCTAGGGCAGCTGCTTCTGGGTCAGTCTTGAGGAGGTATTCATGGCTCAGGTTTACAACCCTTACCTGATGATATTAAAGCCAGTCTAATGGATGCTCCCTCTGGACAACAAAGCGTTATTTGGTAGCTCACTGCAGAGCTTTTTAAATCACTTCAAGAGAAGGACAAGGAGCTCCAGGACCTAAAACACATCCTGGTTTCCTGTGTTCCCAGGTTCCAGAGGAATTACCCTGCCAAAACCACCTTTGTCAGAAAGCCAGCTAGGCCTCCTCCCTCCAAAGGTGAGAGGGACTCCAGAAAACAAACCTCTTCAAAATCTGCTTTATCCACTCCCTGAGAAACAGCCCTTTCAGGCCAAGCCTAGTAGTCTGTGACTACCTGCCTCCAGGGCCATCTACTTTGTCTCTTCATCTCTCTCTTTCTGTACGTGCTTGGAATCAGATAACCCAGGACTCTTGGGTCCTTTCTATCATCAAACTAGGATATTTCATAGGTTGGTATTAGGCTATCTGCCCTAGGGCCTATACAAGCCTAGCCATAACAATTCCCTGGCTATTTCTTTCTACAGTATTTACTTCCCTGGCACCACTTTCATGGTGTGGGAAACTGTTTCCTCCTTCAGAGGCATTCTACAACCACCAAAAGAACAACTGGAACTTTTTCCTCAGGTCATATCCACTCTTCTCTCTCAAGACACTATTCAGAAAGTCCCGTCCTTTCATCTGGGAAAATAATTTTACTCCAGGATGTTTATGGTTCCTAAGAAGGATGGCCCCTTGAGGCCCATTCTGGACCTTTCCCATTTAAATACCTTTCTGAAAGTCCCCACCTTCTGGATGTTGACTTTACCTACCCTTCTTCCCCTCATACTTCCTCAGGCTTTTTTGGTGTCATTAGACATCAAAGGTGCCTAACTTCACATCCCCATTCACCTACAGTTCAGAAAATGTCTTCGCTTTTCTGTTGCTTCCTCACTTTTTCAAGTCTGTGCTTTGCCCTTTGGTCTGTCTATGGCACTGAGGGTCTTCACAAAATGCTTAGCTCCTGTCATAGCTTACTGCAGACTACAGGGTATACAGATATTCCTTTCCTAGACAATCTTCTCATCCAGGCCCCATCCTCAGGCATTCTTCAAGATAATCTCTCCTTCATGATTTCCCTTCTGAAGAGACTGAGCTTCACAGTAAACTATCAGAAGTCCCCTCTGATCCCTTCACAAGACTATATTTTTCTTTGCTGCAGGATTCAAGCAGACAGGATGCTAGCTTCTTTGCCCACAAAAAAGGTCCTGGTCCTTACCTCCTATCTCCAGGGCCTGTTACGCTTTCAATCTCTGACTGCCAGGGATTTCCTAAGTCTCCTGGGGTTCATGGCTTCAACAATTCCTATGCTCCCGTTGGCCAAGTTGCACATGAGAAAATTCCAGTGGTTCCAAAGGGCAGTTTGGCTGCTTCACTCCCATCCTCTGGACTTTGTCATTCCACTCCTACCTTGCTTAAAAAGGGAATTAAATTGGTGGATTCTTCATAGGTTGGTACTAGGCTATCGGCCCTAGGGCCTATACAAGCCTAGCCATAACAATTCCCTGGCTATTTCTTCCCACACTATTTACTTCCCTGGACCCCTGTCTAGCAGGGCGACTGACGTGATCCCTGGGGTGAATTTCCTTTCTCCCATCCAATCGTCAAGGTTCCTTTTGAAGAGAGCCAAAGAGGCACTCTGCTTGATATGTATGGGCAGTCTATTTCAGAGTCTGGGGAGTCTCTGGGTCAGGAACCTATCCCTCCAGCATGTTTTGTTTATTGTGATGACAAGGTTTAGAACCCTGGAGCGTGTGGCTCTGAGGGATTGGGATTTCTTTAAGTGTAGCATGTCCAACAGCTCTGGGTTTGACATGGCCTTGTATATTAAGCAGAGATCGCCTCTGAATAGACAATATGCGACAGACTATAGCTGGAGTTTTTTAAGGCAGTCAGCGTAGGGCATCTGCTTTAGGCCTGTGGTTCTTTTAGTGAGGTATTTCTGCGGCCTTTCCAGTTGTTGCAGATATCTTGAGAGGTACATACCAAATGGGGCATTGTATTCTATAATGGATCTAATGAGGGATGAGTACAGTGGGACAATGACCTCCTTTTATCTAGGTGAAAAGCCCTTATTGATGAGGTGTGCCACATAGAAGGATTTCCTGACTGTTGTGGCGATGTGGTTATCGAAGGTGAGACCACTGTCCACCTGTGTCCCTAAGTCTCTTATCACACTTTCGGTGTTTAGTGTACTGCCACCTATGTGGTAATTCATGGGTACATGTTTTTTCCCAAAGGGGATAACTCTACATTTCTTGGCATTGAGTTGAGCCCATGTTTCTGGCACCAAGCATCTGTTTCTATAAGGCCTTTTTGTAGAGTATCCACATCATTTGGGGATTCAATAATGGCTCCCAGTTTGCAGTCATCTGCAAACTTTGTTAGCCAGAATCCCTTAGTGTTGGTCTGTACTTCAGAGAAGTAGATGCCAAACAAGACCGGTCCCAGGACGGAACCCTGAGGTACTCCACTTGTCACTTGTCTGGAGCTGGATTTGGAGTCAGCTACTTTTACAGTGTGGGTTCTGTCAGTAAGTCAGTTGCTAACCCATCAAGTGTAGTAGGGATTAATGCCCAGCTTAGCAAGTCTATCTATGATTCCAGAGTGGGGGATGGTGTCAAAGGCCTTGGCGAGGTCCAGATAGGCTGTGTGGACTGCCTTACCCTCGTCCACGGCTCTGGAGACTGATTTGAAGAAGTCAGTCTGGTTCAGGAGACAAGATCGGCCATTCACAAAGCCAAACTGGGTGGGGTCCAGTGTTTGAAGGTTGCCAGTGTCTTTGTTTATAAGTTCCATGATAATACGTTCCATGGCCTTACAGATCAGACTCGTCAGACTGATGGGGCGGTAGTTCCCGGGATCCAAGGTGGATCCCCTTTTGTGGAGTGGGATAACTGTAGCTGTGTGCCACTCAGTGGGCACAAAGCCTGAGGTGAGGCTATGATTAAACATGACACTTAGGTGAGGTGCCAGTTCATTTTTTAGTTCATGTAGTACACAGCCCGGAATGTCAGGTTACAAGGAATCCCGGGCTACCCCTACAACCACCACTTCCCACGCAAGAGATCTACACTGATGCTTCAGACACAGGATGGGGTGCAACACTGCAATCCTGGAAGGTCAGAGATGTATGGTCTACATCCCAAACAAAGGAGACATCAACATAAAAGAGATGAGAGGCTTGATTTTTTCTCTTCAAATCTTCAAACCAATACTTTTCCCAGGGGTCCTGAGGTGGTTCACAGACAACACCATGGCCCTCTGTTACATCAGCAAACAAGGGAGGACAAAGTCTTAACTCCTATGCAGACTAGCCTTACACACCTGGGAGGTAGCCTTGCAGAGTTAAGTCTCTCTTTAGACTGTTTACCTTCCTTCAACTCAGAATGTTGTGGCAGATACACTCAGCAGGTCCATGACTCAATCTCACTAATGCATGTCACACAGGGATGTGTTTCTGGACCTGGTCCATCGATGGAGTACACCTCATCTAGATCTCTTTGCCTCCCCCATGAACAGACAACATCCCAAGTTTTGTGCCAGGATTCCACATCCCCCGGCATGGAAGGTGGACACTCTATCCTTTTCTTGAAAGGGGATGTTTCTGTATACATCCTCCTCTTCCCACTTCTCCAAAAGGTCCTACTGAAAATTCAGCAGGAACAACCAAAAATCTTGCTGGTGCCCCCCTTTTGGCCAAGACAGCATCGGTTCCCCCACCTTCTGCATTTAGCCAGAGGCAATCATCACAGGTTACCCCACAGGTTGGACCTATTTACACAGGACAAGGGAACCCTAGTACATTCATAGATGTCAACTCTGAACCTGACCCTATGGGTGATAGGGTTTTAATTCCCTTCAGCTACCTTTTTTTCTGAGGACATGCTTCAAGTTCTGCAGGAGGCCAGAAACCCACTATTAAGAAAGCATATGTTTCCAAATGGAAGACGTTTTTCATATGGTGTGTCAAAAAGGATTTACAGCCACTGTTAGTGGATGTCCCAGTGGTTTTGTCCTATCTGTGTGAATTGTTGAAGAATGGGCTGCCTTACTCTTCAGTGAAAGCCCATCTCTCAGCCATCTCTGCATGTCTGCCTATGTCACCTCCTTTAGCTTCTAGGTTAGAAGTTAAACTGTTCCTAAAAGACGTCCTTCACTTTAGACCACCGAGGAAACCAGTAGCTCCTTCTTGGGATGTCAAATTTGTTTTAGAGAAACTTACCCTGGCCCCATTTGAACCAGCAAGTTCCTCTTCCATGCAAAATTGCACCTGCAAAACTGTTCTGCTAGTGGCCATCACTTCTGCCAGAAGTGTCTCTGAGTTACAAGCTTTAATGTCTAATCCTCCTTCTCAGTCTTCCAGAGGGACAGTGTCTCTGTTCGTACAAGTCCCTGTTTTATGCCCAAGGTGGTTAATGAATTATCCCTCAATCAGTCTTCCAATGTTTTTTCCTTCTCCTCAATTCTCCCGTGAGAGGATTCTACACACTTTGGACATGCACAGGCAACTCAGATATGGATAGGATTAGTTTTGTTCAGGTAGTAAGTCTGAATGCCTGTTTGTTTCTGATCACCAAAGGGCCCTGGGTCAACCTGTTTCCAAGCAAACTATCTCCTCTTGGATTTCTAAAGCTATTTCTTTCTGTTACTTAGCCAATGGAAAGAGTCTTTCTTCTCCTGTGAGGGCACATTCAGCTAGGGCACTTGCTCTGTCCTGGAGGCAACTACCTGGTCCTCTGTTCATATATTCACTAAACACTATAAACTAGCTGTCATCTCCAGGTCCAGGACTAGGTTTGTCATTTCTATTCTGCATGGATTTGAGGAAAATGGTTCTGCTTCCCTGTCTAGTTTTTCCTCTCCACGAGCTTTGGCACTCTCCCTCATGTTATAAATACTGCAGCATATGAATAGAAGGACATAGAATAGTTGTGTAAAATCTTACCATAACCATAGATGTCCTTCTTCTCTATATACTGCAGTATTACTTACCCCCCCCCCCCCCGCCTTCCCCTTTAATACTTGCCTGCTTCCTGGTGGCATGTTTTCTTCACCTAAGATCAGGCTGGTGCTTGGTGGAATTTAATTCCAAGGGTGACAGTGCTGACGTCCTCTTTATACCTGATGTCTCTTTATGACCGATGTACATTAGATGATGTGTGTCGTCCCACGTACCTTACAATATCATTAAGACTTTTGTATACTGGCCAGATATACAAGTCAGCCTGAGTTGGACTCCCTCATGTTAAGAATACTGTAGCATATAGAAGAGAAGGACATCTATGGTTATGGTAAGATTTTACACAACTATTCTTTCTGAAGGGGCTGAAGACTGGAGTACTGATGTTACCAGATTGGATCTGACTAACTGCTTTGAGGTCCCTTATGTCATATTGGCTAGACATGAATAAAAAGATCTATTATTGTGGTAATGACATAGGATCATAGGAAATTACTAGGTTATTGGCCCTGAGGCCCTTACAAGCCCAACCAAAAAATTTAACCCATGTTCTGACAAGTCAGCACCCGATGCCCCTGTCCAGCAGGGACACAGGTGGAATCACAGGGCTGTATTGTCTGTTCCACATCCAGTTATCCAGGTTGCACTTAAAAAGGGATAATGAGGTACTCTGCTTGACGTGGAGAGGGAGTCTGTGCCACAGATGGGGGAGTCTGTGTGACACAAATCTGTTCCGCCAACAAGTTCTATTGATATCTGACTTCAAACCAGTGACAAGTGGAGTACCACAGGGTTAAGTCCTGGGACCTCTCCTGTTTGGTATCTACTTATCTGAAGTACAGGCTAACACAGTAGGCCTCTGGCTAACAAAGTTCGCAGATGACTGCAAACTAGGAGCCATAGTTGAGTCCCTGCATGATTTGGACATCCTACAGAAGGGCCTCACTGAGACAGATGCCTGGTGTCAGAGGCATGGCCTCAAGCTCAATGCCAAAAAGTGCGTTGTCATCCCCTTTGGTAAAAACTCTGTATCCATGAACTACCACATAAACAGCAGTCTACTTAATGCTGAATGTGTGATGAGACCTGGGACCCAGGTGGACAGTAGTCTCTCCTTTGATAATCACATAGCCACAGTAGTCAGGAAATCCTTCTGTGTGGCACACCTCATCATAAACGGGTTCTTATCCAGTAAAAAAGAGGTCATTGTTCCCCTCTACTCGGCACTCATTAGACCCATTATAGAGTGCAACGCCCCTTTTGGAATGTACCTCACAAGACATCTGCAGCAGCTGGAAAGGCCACAGAAATACCTCACAAAGAGGATTACTGGCCTCAATCAGATACCCTACACTGAACGTCTCAAAAACTCCAGCTTTACTCTGTAGCATATCTCCTACTCTGAAGAGATCTCTGCCTGACATATAAAGCTATGTTAAACCCAGAGCTGTTGGACATGCTACAACTTAAGAAATCCCAATCCCTCCGAGCTACACACTCTAGGGACCTAAACCTTGTCACCGCAATAAACAGGACATGCTGGAGGGATAGATTCCTGTCCCAGAGACTTCCTATACTCTGGAACAAGCTACCCATGTATGTCAAGCAAAGTTCCTCATTAGCACTCTTCAAGAAAAATCTTGATGAGTGGATGGGAAATAGGAAATACACCCTGGGGATCACTTCTGTGACTGTGCTCGACAGGGGCACAGGAAATTAACTTTCTTGGGTGGCATAAGTCAGGGAATGTTGTTGGCTAGGCTTACTTAGGCCCTTGGGCTGATAGTCTAGTTCCTACCTACCTACCAGTTTGAGGTCGCTCATGTGGGTTACTCGAGTGGAGCTTGACTTGCGGATATGCAGCAGTCCCATCAAGGTAGGGTCTGAGATTGCTTTGTATGCCAAACAGAGGTAACCTCTGAGGAGTCTGTATGAAACTGAGTAGAGGGACAGGGCTTTTAGCTTATCTGTGTAGGGTAGATGTTTGAGGCCCTGGATTCTCCTGGTGAAGAACCTCTGTGGTCTCTCAAGCTGCTGCATGTGCTTTGCAAGGTACATTCTGAAGGGGGTGTTGTACTCAAAAATTGGCCTTATAAAGGAAGAATACAGGGATGTTATGACCTACTTGTCCCTGAATAAGATACCTTTACTTATGAGGTGGGCCATGTAGAAAGCTTTCTGTACAACTAAAGCAACATGGTGGTTAAATGTCAGGTTGCTGTCAACCTGGGTACCCAAATCCCTCACGACTGATTAAGTGCTTAGGAAGTTGTTATTAATGTGATAAAATGTGGGGATGTCACTCTCCCCAAAGGGGATGATGATGATGCATTTTTTTGGCATTCAGCTTGAGGCCATGTTTCTGGCACCAGTCATTTGTTTTGGTAAGACCCTCTTGGAGGACGTCCACATCACTTGGGGAATTGACTGCACCCAGCTTGCAGTCATCTGCGAATTTGGTCAGCAATAGCCCACTGGTTTTGGCCTGCACTTCAGAGAAGTATATCTTGAATTACAGAGGCCCTAAGACTGGTCCCTGGGGTACGCCGCTCATTATGGGTCTACTGTATGAGGTGGCTTCCCCTGTTTTGATTATATGGGTTCTATCAGTTAGCCAGTTTGCTACCCATCTGGTAATACATGGATTGATGCCTAGTTGATATTATATAGAATAGATTGCTTGATTAGATGGACTGTAATTAAATAATTAACTAATTGAAATAGATATATAATGAAGAGACTATCAGGTGATATATAGAAGTCTGATGAAATGTTTTTTGTAAGTGAAAGCGCTCACTTTGGATCCTGTGTTTTTATTTTATTAAAACTTTCTATGTGTGTCTTGGAGCTCTATTTTCAGCTGTGGCGAGCCTCTTTTGTTTTCTTTGCCTAGTTGAGAGAGTTTATCTATTATGCCCGAGTGGGGAATAGTGTTGAAGGCTTTGGCCAGGTCAAGGTAGACGGTGTGCACCATCTTCCTCACATCCATGGCTTTGGTGACTATCTTAAAGAAGTCGACCAGATTTAACAGCCATGACCGCTCCTTGACAAAACCAAACTGTGTGGAGTCGAGTGTTTGGAGGTTGCCAATGTCCCTGTTAATCCATTCCATGGCCTTGTAGATCAGGCTGGTTAGGCTGATGGGTCTATAATTTCCTGGATCAGTGGATGTTTCACCTTTGTATAAAGGGATGATAGTGTGTGTTTTAAATTTGTAATTTTGAACATTTTTCCAGTGAGCAATGAAACAAAACATATGAACCAATAATGACAAAACTAACCATTAAAGATCATTTCAACAACAAACATCTGAATAATTCAACATTAAAGAGAGCTGTAACTAATGATGAGGATGCTGGCAAACAACTTTATATTTTAGTGCCTGATGCTGTTGAAGAATAAATTGTCCATGTTACATTAAAAAAATGGTAAGCTGGAAGTATTGCAATTGGCTGCCAAACAGACAACAGGTTTATAGTTACTAGGCATCTTATTCAAAAGAGGACACACTCAGGAGTGTAGCACCACCACCCCTCTTAAAGGGCCCTGAAATATCAGCACTCCATCTACATGGTGTGGGAATAGAACCCACAATCTTTTGCACCAAAGACAATTATGCTACAGGTTGTGCTACTAACACTGTTTTCAAATTTTGTAGCATAAACATTTATCATGGCAATTTGCTAAACAAAGCAGGTACACACTGAAAACAGAGCATGAGCAACAGTAAATGTCTCTTCTCTTGAAAGTGCCCATAAACTCAGCATTCCTTCAAAATGCATTGAAACTCAACAGTCCATGAAAATGTAGCTGCTAATGACAGTTTGATATTTGATGTAGAGAATTCAGGCTCTACACTCCTGTAATCAAGGTACAGGGTTTGAACCTGAATAAGTTAACCAACGTGCCATCCCTAACCAGGGCATTACACACACACACACACACACACACACGCACACACACACACACACACACACACACACACACACACACACACACACACACACACACACACACACACACACACACACACACACCCCTAAGCCATTCTTCATGTTCTCTTGTCTCTTTCATCTGACACATTCTGTATGTTTACTTGTGTCCTTCAGAATGGTAGCAAGAATTAACCATGTTTAGAAATCCAGCACTCATAGAATTCTGTTTAAATATGTATACATCTTTAGTATGACACACACACAGAAGCTACTAAAGACACATGCAGTGCATCCTTGAGGAAATGTAATGCATGCAGAGTATGTTCTTAAAGGAGAAATGTAAGTTTTGTGGTAGCCCCCCCCCCCCCGGCCAATGGGCCCTCCCAATCCAGTGGGCCTTAGTTGACTGCCTAGGTGGCCTAGTGCTGGATCCAACTCTGCTTGGGCAACCTAATCCCCAAAGGTAGTGCAGATAGGTTCTAGTTTAAAGTAAATGTGTAAAATAGCTGAAAGCATGAGGCTCTAATAGAATCAAGACCTGAAGTAGCTGTAATGTCAACAGATTTTTATAATAAGCTAAACAGAGCAGTTAAGGATTCAGAGAGACTGAGATCCTACCTGATAACCTGCAGGTTATAAGCTACATGGGGTACACACACATTCTTACAGAAAGAATGGTTAAAGCTAACACTTGTGAATATGGAAGTGAACCATGCAGTGTATATCACTGGTAAGCCAGGAGATGATTTCTTAATTGTCAGCAGTCTTCTAAAAATATTTAAACCTGTAATTGACTATTTTCATAGGGTCTTGTGGTCACAGGTAAATAAGCCACTTCCATTTGTAAAGAGTTTATAAAGGTTCATAAGCAAGCAGGATCATGCTATTTGGGGAAAAAAGCTATAAGTAAAGTGTTTTTGTGAGGTCTAATGTGCCAGTTGTGTCAGTCCTTGGAAACTCTGACAATCTGACCCCATGGATATGGAGGGCATATGCCGTAAGTGTGTCAAGGCAGGATATATTAAAATCTGAGATAAATGCCAGCAGTCTAACATTCTTTTCAAAAGAACTAAACCTTGTTGTCTCAGAAAGTCATCCAAATACTGGCATATTCATGCCATGTGCTAAGCACCCTACCTCTGACGTTGAAAATGCAAAGGAAAGTTTGTGGATTGTGATCAGAAGGAAATGAAATGTGTCATTTAATTCAGAATACTTCCAGTTATGTAAAGCTGTGGTGTGCTTAAGATATGAAAAAACATCCTATAAACAAACTGTGCTATACAGTGCTAATGAAATAAAGGCCTGATCTGAAATTTGGTAAAAGTCAGAATTTCTACAAGATGTTCCATATCAAGTCAAAAATGTAAAGAGTATATGAATTTGTACTTTGAATCTCCATATAGGATAAAAGGTACTGTACAAGTGGTAAGGAGCTTAAACTTACGTCTACATATGGCTAGATGTCCTGGTGCATCAAGGTGTGGTCACATACATAGGGGGTATTCAGTATGACTGCACACTTTCTAAAAGTCATGACAGGCCATATTTCAGTTATGCCCACTTGTGGCTTAAACTACTACAGTAATTCCAGCCAATGTCAAAGAATTATCCTTGAGAGCTAATATTATGAAAGGTCAAGAAATGCCTAAAGAAACTGCAGTAGTTGCTCTAAACACACATTTGAAAGACACAGCATTAAAATTGCACTCTATACCCCACTTAGACACCAGCTGCAGAATATTGCACAAGCCAAAAGCAAATATCCTTGCTGTAGAAGCTCACCTTGCACTAGGTATACTAAAACAGATTATTTCTATGATTTAGAGTTAGCTGTTCCAGTTACATATGAGTTACCAGAAAGTATTATGCAAAACAAAGTATTATACAAACTAGACACCAGCTGCTGAGTGATGCATTTATTGGTGCACAAGCCAAAAGCAAATCAAAACCAAGTAAGTCTAAAGATGTTACTGCTCTATACCAGGAGTCTAAGCAAGAAACCACTCCCACACCAGATAAGTAACTCCTCCTAACCTGAATTTGCACTTCTGAGGATTCAGTATAACATTCACTTCACATGCCCTATCCAGAACTTTCTTGAGGTTTCTATCATGTTCAACTTCACCATTGCCTCCTATTAGAATATCATCTACTACAATAGCACATGGATAGCCAGAAAAACATTTGTTCCATTGCACACTGAAAGTCTTCACTGGCAGAATGTATTCCAAATGGCATTCTCAAAAATCTGTAGCTCCCAAATGGTGTACCAAATGTGGTTAGCAATGAAGATTTTCAATAAAGCAAAATTTGCCAAAATGAACTCTTTGCATCTAAGACAGAAAAAAACAGTGGTGTTTGGCATGAGGGCAGCAACTTCCTTGGATCTGTATTACGAAATTGAAAAGACCCGTAATCAAATGGCATTTACAGTGAAAATGCCATGTATCGAAGTCACTCTTGTGGGGGGCTGCACCCCCCACTAATTATATATACTGACTCCGAGATCACACTACAGTGAGGAAAGGGCAAATCTTCTGATCTTCACTGTACCACGATCTCACTATAAACGCCTCAATGAATGGCAGTTCGATGTACAGTGCCGTTCAATGAAATCACTTTCCGATACCGTTATATAGACCCACTTCCTCAACTGTGTAACTATGATGATGAGGTCTTTTTAGTGCTTTGTTCAAATCTCTCAGATCAATACATATTCTGATATCATCTGAGCTCTTCTTGTCAGCTACTACCATGGAAGATACCCATTCAGTTGGCTCTTCTGCTGGACAAATTAATCCTAGCTGTACCATGTTATCTAGCTCAGCCTTGACTCTGTTCTGCATAGCTATTGGAACTTTCTGTGATGGTCTGATAATGGGGGTGACCTCTGGGTCTAACTTCTTGGATTACACAAGTGGGAGTTTGCCTAGTTTGTCTGCAACAATATCAGTATTTTCAGACAAAAATAGTTTGGGCAAAATTTGAGCTGTTCTCATTCAAGCTTATATGGTTAACCTCTTTGTTAAATGAAAGCAGTCTCATTTTCAAACTGTCTGTGAGACCTAATAATGACCGACTACAATAAACTGCAAGTCATAGCTATTCCCAGCAGAGTAACATGAACGTACTAAGCCTTCAGTTTGAATCTCCCTGCTACCATAAGCAGCATGTTTTGCACACTTTGTCAAATTAAGCTGTTCTGCAGCTTTTACTCTAGCATACTTTTCTGCTGACATAACATTGCACTTTGAGCTCAGCAGGACTCCCATTAATCAAACAGTACAAAAGATTTCATTCTTTGACCACAAATCTACTGCATTGACTGTTTCACCAAGCAGAGACACATCAACATAAAAAGTAGGGTCGCAGCTTTCTAATTGATCAACTTGCCTCTTTCAGTGCTCTCTTTTAATAAAAGAATGTGCCTTGTTGGATTTACAAAACCTTTTGAAATGATTCCACGTATTTCAAGAGACTCTGTGTACGGCTTCCCCTATATGGCCTGTTCACAAACCCACAGGTAAATGGAGGCTCACGACTGACTTACCAAAGCTAAATCAGCAGGTGCCCTTATCTCATTGGCTAATGACAAATATTGATCTTGACTAATATTAAGGGTGTAAAACACTTCACAACAGTGGATATCTTAAATGGATTCTGGACCCAGAAAGTCCATCCCCGACACCAGTGAACACTCTGTCTATTACATTCAGTAGAAAACAGCACACCTAGAATAGATACCCTTTTGAGTGCCTGAACCCCTTCCTGCAGAATTTAGTATCTTCTTGCATAATGCCACACCTGATGCATAAAGAGGGAATCTGATTCATGTGGATTATATGCTAATCAAAAGAAATACTTTGAGGAACATCTTGCTGAAATACCTTAATTATTAAATCAGCCAAAGAATGCTGGAATGAAATTGTGCCCTCCACAAATCACAGTGGTTCAGATACAAGACCAACTATCTAGGGTATGAAATTGGAACAGATGGAATATGCTTTCAAAGCAGCAAATAGAGGCTATCAAACATGTCAACCCTCTGAACTGTCTGAGGGAGCTAAGACGCTTTCTGGTGATATGCAATTACTCTTGACAGTTTATTCAGGACTGTGGAGAAGTGGCATATCTCCTCACCCAGCAGCTAAAAATTCAGAACTCTGGGTATGGGGGGGGGGGGGGGGGGGCAGAAAAAAGACATGCAAGCTTTAAAGGATGTCATGAGACAGGCTGCATGCCTGGCATATCCACACATGGATAAGATTTTCAGTCTAGAAATATGGTGTACTGACAGTAGTGTCAGTGCTTTTCTTTATCAAAAATATGATTCTGATCACAGTGTTATTGCTAATGCTAGCAAGATATTATGTGAGGTAGAGAAAAAGTTTTGTGTGTGTGAAAATCCTCTTTCTTTCTACTGTATGAACAGTACAGAGATTCAAAAAATATATTTGTGGTAAGAATGGTAAGAATGTTGTGGTACAGACACAGTATTAGCCCATTGCCCTTTTGGAAAGCCAGAATTTGAGATAGCAATGTGTCCAGCAGTCAAATTGTGGCCTGGACCTTAGCCCTCTAGTTCCAAACTTTATAAATAAAATATGCCAAAAACAAAGAGCGTGATAGCCCAGGGACTGGCATATCTGCAAATGCATGGTAGCACAGAGTCTGAAGGGCTTAAGCAACCACCTTAGTAGGACTCAGCATCAAACCTTGGTAGGCATTAAAACAGACACTGCCATTATGATGAAAATGTATGTGAAGACCTTCAGCATACGTTGAAGGCTGCTCTTTTAGTCCAGATGGAAACGGGTATTGTGGCTTGGGGGTGGTATGGCATGAATGTAAACTATGTATCCAAATCCTGTCAGGTACCAGGTTGAACATAAAACTAATCAGTATGCTGAGTTAGCAGCTGTATGTGTGTCTGTACAAACAGCAGTCCAGTCCAGTTCAGTTCAGTTTGCAGAACCTTGAGATACATGCATTCTCTGATTATGCTTGACTTAACTTCCTCACACATTTGCCAGACTGGAAGGTAAATGGCATGCTCAAATCTAAAGGAAAAAATAGTTATGCATACTGAACAAAATCTAGCGGCAGAACAGTTAGTGTAAGATCATGGCTTAACAGTGTACTGGAAAAGGTCAAAGGTCACTCAAAAGTGCATGGAGTAGGCAAAGCTGGAAATTACCCAGTTTATACTCTGGTTTAGGAATATGCCTTAAAACTTAAAACCTGGGACCTTACTTCAGACCAAGGAAGTGCAGATTTAGTTACCCATCAGTAGAAAAGTCAGCAACAGTACCATATTTTGCACTTTTGTCAAGCCTTGATCTTGACTTGGTAAAAATGCAGCAGGAAGACAAGACTGTAAGGAAGTTTTATTGTTTCTTTCAGGATCCCAATGTGAATAAACTTGATGAAAGTTATCTACAAAACAGCAGTGACCATAAGGCCATACATAACCAAAAACACAGATTTGTGATGGTCTCCTTGTAAGGACTAGTGATACCTCACGTAGACTCCAGTGGGTAGTACCTTTGGAGTGTAGCGGCATTACAGCATGCTTATGATGAAGCAACAGGAGCCCATGGGGAGACAGAATGACTTATTGGACACTGAAGAAAGTAGCTTCCTGACCTCACATGTTTAGTGATGTTATTAACTACTTGCATATATGTATAACCTGCTGCAGGCTTCATCCTGATTCCCCTAGACATTAGGCACACCTTCAGGCAAGAGGAATCACAGTACCTTGTTCTGACCTTTAGATTAATTGAAATGGCCCATTAACTAGGTCTTTTTAAGGCAATCAGTACTTATTTACTGCTGAAGGAATGCTTTAGTGATCCATGCTCTCGAAAAGGAACCAATGGCTGTGATATTGCATCTTGCTAATTCTGGGATTGGCAAATCCAAAAAAGGTAGATCAATTCTGGGTGAAGTAAAGTGAAGTGTATTAGAGAATGACATTGACCAGGTCTCCCTACAAATGGTTTGGATTTTAGCCTACAAGAGGTGCCATCATTGATGTACAAGAAATTATCCTCAGTTTTGTGAATCTCTCCAAAAGGGAAAGTGCTTTGAGAGCACAGGACTATTTCACAGTGCTTTTCAAGGGCCAAAAGACTCTTAAACAAGAAGAATCTGCTAATAAAAGACTCATACACTCTTAATTCTTGTTTGGATTGATCACTGTTTATGTTGCATGCCTTACCATGCTGACAGAAACTAATGTAAGTGATCTATTTTTTTCTGCTCTACTGCAATCTCAGTTTTTCTTAATCAATGCTTACTTAACTATTAAATTATTAATGTAATCTTATTGTCATAATCCATTTTATTGTATACAAAATTCAACCAGGTGCATGCTTGCTGTTTTAATTTTAGCTTGCTTATAATCTAGAGCAATAGGTTTAGAAACAGGACAAATAAGTGTTGGGCCAGCTTATTGTTACCTACAGAGAAAGCCATATATGATGCTACAAAATACTATATTCCACCCTAATTGTTCTGACAGAACTTGTATATACTATCTCTGGAAATGGCATACCTCAGAGAAAGGGGAATGTTCTGAGAAATGGCTATCTCAGACTTAGTATATGTAAGTCTGGATTTTCAGCCATTTGGTATCCTCATTTTGGGATTTAGCAGTGGGATTCTTGACATTTTAATTGGTTATCCTTACAAACAGCCAGTGGATGGTATCCACATCTTATACACTCCTGTTTTCTTTCCATATCCTCATAAGCTATAGCAGAGAATGTGACGCTGCACAGGAAGAAGAAGATGGACCACCTTATATGGTACTAGGGTATGTACATACCAAAACTTATTTGTATTTTGGTACTTGCAATTGGTTTTCTACAGTACAAGCTGAAGTTTTTTTTTTTTTTTTTTCTCTTTACTGAAGAGCTGAAAGAGGTGTGGATTTGCCTGCTATAGGAAACTGATTGGCACAGAAGTACTAACTGACTTTGTACAGTAAAAACTGAAGTCTTTTTTTTCATTCTTCACTTAAAAATCTGGGGAGTGGAGGTGTGGATTTGGCTGCTGTAGGAAGCTGATTGGTACAGAAGTACCAATTGACTTTCTACAGTAAAAGCTGAAGTTCTTTTTTTTGGGGGGGGTGGATTTGGCTGCTATGGGTAGCTGACTGGTGTAGTAGTAACAATGGGCTCTGTACAGTAAAAGCCTACATCATTTTTTTCTTTTGATTTTAAGGGCTAAGAGGGGTGGGGGTGCTATATTGTGGACCAGCACCAGGTGCTATATGAGCCAGCTACAGCTCTGTTTAAATGACACAGTGGCTAACAGTCTTTCAGCCCATTTCTTCAGTAGGACACTGTAGGCATTACTGGAATTCATTAACAACTGAAGTTGGGGACCACTATATTCATCAAAATAAAAACAATGAATTCATGAAAGATCACAAATGCCTACATTATGCAGTTCTTCCAGCACTCAGGATAGGGTCTGAAAAGGTATGTAGAGTTTTATGCGTATCCATGAGATATAACCAGACATAGACAACAAGTAATATATAAAAAAATGACAGAAAGAGGATCAGGTAGCATAAATTCCTGAGATAATACAGACTGAGTGTTCATGGATCAAATGCCAAGGTGGTAAACTTAGTACACATTTCCAACAACACTTAGAAATTCTGAGTGGTAAATGTTATTCATGGAGGTATACAGTAACTCACTGGTGGCACAGGTTTGATTACTGATGCTGCTGGTTATTGAATAGTATAGTAATCCCTGAAAATGCAATCATTTTCTTGGATGTTTTACACTATTGTCTACAGGCAAAAGGAGAATCTGGCATTTTAAAGGTTAACATTGCAGAGAAATAAGGTGTGTACCTATTCCGCATACTTGAATTTCTCATTTCTGTCTGCTGTTTCTCAGAAGCAAGTCAATAGGATGAACAGGAAGACATTTTCTATCCACAACCACTAACTTGCAGGGACTGTGATGCTACAAAAATCCTAAGACCTGAATAGTTAGTAAACAGTGTCTGTGCATCTATTAGTGTACCTAGGGTTTGTGAGTATAATGTTACAAGTTGTTTAAACAGCTAGGACAGATCAAGAAAATCTCATGTTGATTGACTACTACATAATAGTGAAAAGATACCAGCAACCATGTTTCATAAATAGAAATGTTTCTTCCAGCTGTCATGGATTGCCAGTTATGCTAGACTTGTTTACTCTGCATCAGTTGATCAGCATTCTGAATGTCCTGTGCACTGTTTGGCACCTCAAATATGAACTGGAAAAGAGGCGCACTTGCAACAACTGCATACAGGAACCAAAAAAAAAAGTCAGTACTTGCTTTTGATGCTCATTTTTAATAAGCTGTGTACTACTAAGTGTAAAGATGGATGAGCAGGCCATAAAAGCCAGTGCAATTTCAAAAGAGTTATGTTGAGATGAATGGTTAGGTGAAATAAAGCACCAGAATTAAGAAGAAACTTATCATTCTAAATTCTAATGCAAAAAACAGTTATATGTGGTGCTCAGAACCTCCCTTCATAGGACACCAGGACAATGATAAATGAATAATAAAACAATAAAATGTTACTTTCAAGCTTTCTAAACTTCCACATTCACAGTGGTGCTAACGTCATGAAACACTACTTTGACTTTGCAAATCAGAATGCTACTTATAGGTCCAAGATCATCCAGAATGAAATGATAACTGTCATTGCCCACATAATTCAAAGGGGCATTACTGTAGATGTCAAGAAGGCTGGTAGTTGAATTTCGTGATATATGTGCAGTAAGGAGATGCTGTTTTTGCTCTTTATATAGATGAGCACTTCCTAATATACAAAGATTTTGTAACATACATTGATATCTGCAGTGACAGTTCAGGTGAAACAATTTGCAGAGATGAAGATCTTCCTACAACTTGAAAAACTAACCTTGGGTCCCCAGGCTGGCAATACAAGTGGGAAACACAAAGCTGAATGATTAAGAACTGAAGCACATTATCCAAAAGCTTTGCAGTTTTGGTATGGACCCTATTAGCTGAAAAGAGCAGAAGATGAGACTCAGAGATTCTATTACTATTAACCAATGAGAAAACCTATACTACAACAAAAGGCCACAAATGGGATGCCAAGAAATTTAAACTGAGTTTTGCTGCACCAGATGATTTGAATGACATGATGTCTTTGTAATCTTTATTTCCTTGTACCAAGTCATTATCTGCCCCTTGCAACAAATTGCTTAGCAGTCTACTCAGTGTGAGGACATTGCAAAGGAAAGTGTCACGGTAAAGAATATCACTAGTTTAGAATTTGTGGCATGTGTTTTTATCACAGTAATGTGTCTCCACTGTTTGTAAACCTTGTGCACTGCAAAGATCAGCACTGGATGTAGTGAAGCCCCTGAGTTCTGTCATTCTGTCACAGGCTGTCTTGAGAGATGTGTCAGACAATAATGAAGAGCATCATTGTTGCACTAGGAAGCCATGGCACATGCATCCAAGTGGGAGTCCTGCCAAGTAAGCTCAGAATAACATCAAGGCAAATGGAGAAAACTAATGTAATCACAGAAGACCCTGCAGTAAAATACCCTGAAGAGTATTACGGCAGGATATTACTATTCCTTTTGTAGACCATCTAATTTCAGAAATTGATGACAGGTTTTCTCAGCTGCATCAGAGGGCTACACTTACTCTACAGCTTGTTCCAAAAATGATGCAGTTTCATTGCAACATCAATGTGAGATCACTAGATATGTGCATGTTCTAATATGACCTGCCTCAGTGTGAAGGTCTGCAAGTAGAACTGTAAATATAGTACATTCAGTGTTGACAATCTGATATGCTTCCAGATAATGTTCCTTAAAAAGCCGTGACCCGGGTCTGTTCCCAAACATAATCACAGTGCTGAAGATCTGTGAAACATTCATCACAAGCCATGAATGTTAATTTGCAGTCAGCAAACTGTGATTTATCACGGCATAGACACATTCAACCATGACTGAACAGATGCAAACTGATCTGGCACTGACATTTGCAAACACTGACAAAATTCCAACAGCTGAGAACATTGTACATGAATCTGGCAGGAAACATCCAAAAATACTTGACCTGTCTGACATTTTGAATTGTAATGTTGATTAGATGAGGGCATGAAACAAGACTAACACAGAGTTGTGACTTGGCTTAATGTATGCAGTCACTGGATCCACTGTTCACAGATATGTCTATGTACTTTACTTCCATAGTTTACAAGCAATGACTTTGATGTGCTACGACACTAGAGCCACAGCTTACAGATGTAAACAATGGATTGAGTGTAAGCTGATATACTGAGTTGTGTTATGCCTGACTGCCCCCTTTTTCACCTGCATTAATTTCCCTTTCTTTACTTCTCTTAGCTTGCTACAATACAGATAAAAGTTATTAATTCTTTACAGCATCTCTGCACATTTTGTTCATAGTTAATTCATGCAATAGTATTACTATTCGCTGTTTTTGTACAAATCACTTGTTCAACTTCATTGCATTTCCAAACAGAAAAGAAAATCCAGGTATGATGTTTCCTTGAACCCAGGATGTCTAGAAATGAGTATTGTGCTTTCCTGTGTCCCCCCCTTTTTTCCTGCATTCCACATTTTCCTTTTCTTCTTCCACTGTTTGACTATACTAAACTAATCTATTATTTTTTTTTTTTTACATTTTATTTGATTTTAAAATAAAAAAATTCAAACATTCAAAACAAAACAGATGAATAACCATTTACAGAAGTCCATAACAAGAGTTGCATATATATATATATATATATATATATATATATATATATATATATATATATATATTAACCAATTAGGTTAAATGCGGCCACTCCCCCAGGTTTAAATTAATTTATACCTACTAAACCTCTTATTAAAATATAATCTCTCTATACTACTTTAGTACTGTCATTTTTAATATTACTACCTACACTGTAGTATTATATTTTAGAGAAGTATACTCATCAAATATACCTATTAGATGGTACATGGTTCAATATACAGAGGTCACTACATAATACAAATTGATCAGGTATATGTTATTGTAACCGAAATTAGATACAGCAATATGTTAATCAATACATGGGGAACATATATTAGTTTCTATTACTTGGATTAACTGATTTTGTATTAGTTGTCCATTTTATGTATTTTATACATTTTAATCATTTTATTGTTTTATGTATTATTTTGTAGTTGTAAATAACCTTTTTTACATCATATAGTAGGGTAAATATATAATGAATGGAGATTTGAGCTATAGAGGCACTTCAGGATAAAGTAAAGTCTGCACATTGATTTTTGTGTGTATATATTTTTAAGTCAGTGTGTATTAATTAATTGTGTTAATAAGGGCGGGAATTTGCTTGTGTAAATGGGCTTGATACAATGTAATAGTGTTCTGATGAAATCTACAGATGGTAGAAGAAAGCGCTCAACCTGTTTTGTTTGTTATACTATATTAAAGTAAGATTTTAACCAGTTGGAACGTGGCACTCATTCATCTTGGAACTATCATTTGTGTTTACATTTTGGCAACTGTCGAGTTCCTTGAATTTTGTTTTTGGTAAGAGTTGTTGTGTCATGGATTCAATTGATGAACTTCCTTCCATGTTTTCGCCGGTTCGGAGGGAGGAAGTACACAAAATTCACTCTGAACTGGGTATTCTGAAAGGAGAGATTACCCGGTTAATTGAACTGATGACACCGCCCACAACATTACTTTTGAACCCAGTCAATGGATGTGCATCACTACGCTCAGATACGGAAGCGGCAGCAGTGGGGAGATACCTAACGGATAGCGAGTACTCGAACTAAGGCATTCAGCCAAAAAAGCAGCCTCTAATAGGAATGGAGCCAATATATCAGGGGAAAAGCAACATAACCATTCTACCCATATTGGCAACATTTCGGAGGACGTTTATCTATTATCCTGGGCCAAACCAAAACGCCAACTACCTACCAGGACTTACTCGGCTACCGTGGGGTCCACTGTGGGAAACAACAATAGAAATAACAGTAATTCCTGTACCAGACACAAATCCAATGAGCATGGTAATACTATTAATCATACCTTGGACAATTTTTTACGTTTACCTTATGATTTTCAACAGATTAATGTTCATAAAGAAAAACGTATAGATGATGATAATGTTAAACATGGAACCTTAAAAGAACTGATTTTCAGTTTTGGTAAAAAATTGAATATTATCAAAGCCTTACAAATGGATAACTTATATTTGAGGAAATGTATTGATAGTCGCATTATACCTATGGGACTGCGCTTTTTCAAACAACTGATGGGAATTGAACTTGATGACTCTAATATACATGCATGTAACAAAATGTTTGATGAGTTTGGTATCCAGTTTATGGAGTTTATAATTACATGCAATGATAGTAAACTTAGTAATTTACTAAGAGAGGTTGAAGAAATGAATGAGTCTATTATGAATGATCTAATATATACACAATGGGAAACATTACATAAAAAACAGTTTGAATACGCTGAATCTAGTTGTAAAAAAATATTTGACCGTAAATGTAAAAAATATTTAAGAGACTTAAAGCAATACAAGAATAACTCAGCTTACAAATGGAATAATACACATAGAACTAAACCCATGTATAGGTCGAATCACAGGGTTTATAATCATGAACATAATATACAGTTACAAGGAGGAGGAAACAACAACAATAATTTTTTAGGCCAGAGACAGGAATGGACATGGGAAAACAGACAGGGCAGTCAAAGGTGGAAACAGGGAGAAAGAGGGAGGCAAGTTTGTTAGAACAACAGGAAACTAGTGTATCAAGGGACCCTGTTTGTGGACAAGATGGTATTCCCATTAATGGTATTATACATAGTATGGGAGACTTCAACATATACAATTATACTCAACACCAGGTTAATATTGAACATTTTAACATATTTCAGAAGGGAATGAAATATGTACCTAAGAGGAGATTTAACCTGGTGGATACTTTAGTAGAATTCAAATTGTATTTGAGGAAGTTAAATTTGGGTTTATTTTTTCATCAGCAGACTGACAGGGGATTAAGAGACAACAGTCTAAGAAAAAGAAATGATTTCACCCCACCTATGCATAATACTTTAGCTACATTTGACAAAGTAGTGACCAAAAAAAATTATGAATTATTTAAGAACACACAAGGGGCCAAAATTAACAGTAATTGGAGAAGAGATGAAGATAAAGCCCTTCGAGAAATATGTGAATCTCACAACATCAGGATTATGACGCCGGAGAAGGGAGGGGGTATAGTCCTATATGATGTAGATGAGTACATTCAGAAAATATATGAGATATTAAATCAATCTGGAAAATATGAGACATCTTCAATCAATCAAATTAACATAGCACATAAAAGGATTGACCTATATTTGGAAGAATATTTATTGGATGAACGTATTGACCCAGATTTATATAGATTTTTGAAGGTCAAACACCCAGTATTAGCCACCATAGTGGGTATACCTAAAATACATAAAAGTATTGATAATCCACCTTTTCGTCCCATTATATCTGGTAGTAAAAGTAAAACATTCCCATTTGGAAAGGTTATAGATCACTTGTTAAATCATATTTACAAGAAGGTCCCTCATTTAGTTAAAGATTCCTGGGACTTTCTGGGAAGGTTTAAAGCAGATATTTGGGACAGTGATCTTACTTTTCTTACCATAGATATAGTAGACTTATTTTCATGTATTCCCAAGATGGAAGGTATGCTGATATTTACTAACAGTGTCAACAGATATTCGCATTTTGATTGGGATAGAATTGACCTCATATCTGAATTAATGAATCTTGTTTTGGATAACAACTACATTTATTTCGAAGGTGAATATTATAAACAGTCTCAAGGTGTAGCTATGGGGGCGGCATGTGCCCCTATCTACGCCAACTTGGTGTTAGATTAGGAAGAAGAATTTATCATTGGCACACACTGGAATGACAGTATTGTGTGCTATGTCCGATTCTTGGACGATATGTTCTTGTTGTGGAAAGGAACTGATGACACCATAGTAAATTTGTGTAATATTTGAATCAAACTAGTTCCTGTTTAAAATTCACTTGTAATTTTAGTACGACGGGTATTAATTACTTGGACACATGCATATTTAATGATGGGTATAAATTTCAATCTAGAATATATAGAAAAGATACAATGTGAAGTTGTTCTATCTCGCCGTTTTGTTCTTACGTGTGGGTTCGGAGAGTCGGCCGCTTTTCAAGCTCAGACTCTCAGAGAAGCTCAAGACCTAGTGTATATCCCATGATGCTCTACTGTAAATCCCCAGATCTAGTTTGCTGCTGCAACGGATCTACAGCTCGTTGGAGGAAGCTCGGGCCAGTGACTTATTTTTCTATATTTATAGAGAAATTTTTGTTGATAGTTTTATCTTATATGGTTAAAATAGATGAGATTTTTCTATAGTATTAGGGTTTAGTTAGTTCGTTTAGATCTAGTTGAATTTTGAAGTGTTTTCTCTTTAAAGCTTCTCTAGGCCTCTCTTTTTTTGGGCGTGACAGGGCTGTGTCAGCCCTTGTGAGTGTGTGCACATTTAAATAGTCTTAGATTTAGATATATATTTATATATATAGTTACATATATCCTTAATGGCTTAGTCCATAGTTAATAACTATAGTAGTTAATATTTAGATACTTAGATACTGGTGTGTTGTTACTTTGCCTTAATATTGAGATTCAGGGACCTGATTTTTGTTGTGTAAGATGTCAGAAAAACAGAAGTCAGGTTTTAAAAGGTGTGAGTGTGGTCAAAAAATGTCTGTTACAGACAACCACTCCACCTGCATGTACTGCTTGGGTTCTGTTCATTTGCAGGAGGTGTGCTCTATCTGCCACTCCTTTAGTGCCAGGGTTCTTCTAGAGAGGTGCAGGAAACTGGTAGATAGGGGACTCCTGAAGCTTGAATTTCAGGCTACATTGGACAAAGCCGACCTTTCTTCCAAGGCTTTGAAGGGGTCGAAGTCGTCCAAGGGGTCCTCGGAGCCCAAGTCATCAGCTCCGAGCTCCTCTGGTATGGTTCGTTCATCAGCTCCACAGCCCTCAGAGCCGTGTATCGATCCGTTACCTCGGAGCTCAGTTGTGGATCCAATATTGGAGACTCCTCAGTCTCCAATTCTTCAATCGGTACCATCTTCGGCTTCTTCGACCCATCCCTCGACACATTCTTCGAGGCTTTCTGATGTGGACCTGGACCGAGTGGTTAAGAGGCTGTTAGAAAACCAGGCCCTGACCAAAATGCTGTCCGCTTCGAGCCACTTGGCTTCGAAGCCTGAAATCCCAGCCATAATTTCTTCTCCTCCTCCGAAGCCAGTCGAGCTCTTGGAGCCGGGTCGGACAGAACCGATGTTGGTAGAGCCTTCGGAGCCGAGGTTTGATCCACCTCCCTCGGCTCCATCAACCTTGATCTCCTCGGTTCCGACCGGGGAGTCTCAGGGCCGACAGTCCCTCGCTGGCTCCGGGGTGGAGAGTCGGACCGATACTTCAGTTCCGACCCTTCCCCTCGGGGCTTCGGCGCAGGTGGCTTTGGCTCCATCCTGTGGATTGGAGTGGGGGGGTCTCAGTTCAGGGAGAGCTGCTGGCCTCTTCGGAGCCGACAGACTTCTCGGACCGGGATTCTGGTGCCTTCGATGCCATGAGGAAGGTCATGTCTGCTAAGACCGCTACCTCCTCGGATCTTTCTTCCCCTCCCCATAAAGGGCCTCGTTCTACCTCTTCCCCACAGGTCCCTACCAAGCATCGAGATCCAGGGCCTCAGGTATCCCCATTGGGTGGCCCCTCCTCTACAGGGACTTCATCGGACGCTCCCCCTGATGAAGTACCTAGGAAGAGACTGTGCAAGAAGAGGCACTTGGATTCCCCACAGGAATCCCTGACATCGGACCTGACTTGGAGGAATCAGAAGGGTATCCACGATCCCCCTCAGAGGATGTCTCATTTGCAGACATATTGGAGATCTTAAGACAGAGCGGTGATTGGCAGTCCCTTGCCCCTACTGAGGATGAGTCAGTACTCCTGAAGGCCTTTGGGTTTCAACCATCCACCTCCTGGGTTACTCCGCCCTTCGATGAATTGATGGATCTGGTTGCTTGAAGGGCGTGGGAGTCCCCTGATTCAGTGGAACCGGTCCCTCGGAGGCCCAACAAGTTTATTACTTCCCCTACTGATAAGGCTTTTCTTACAAAGGGAGTCCCGGTTGATGCCATGGTGGTGGCGGCAGCCACCAAGAAAGAGATGTCGGAAACATCTTCTGTCCATCCTCCTAATAGGGATTCTAGGACAATGGACAGGTATGGGAAACGCATATTTAGTTCTGCGGCATTTTCTATGAGGTCTCTCAACTACCTGACACATTTTACCTGCCTTCAACGAGATCTCCTTAAAGAGCTGGGAGAAACTCTCCAGGGTAACACAGCTTCTGAGAAGGTGACTGCACAACTCAACACCCTCAATTTGATAGTAAACTCATCCATACGACTCATCTCTTATGCTGCCGATGGATCGAGTAGGGCGGCAGGCTCAGCGATAGCTCTTCAGAGACAGTCCTGGATGCACCTTTGCTCCTTTGCGGAAGCCTTCAAATCTTCCTTCGTCAATACCCCATTCGATGGGTCCGCCTTATTCGGACCCAAAGTTAAGGAAACACTTTCTAGGTGTGAACAAGAAGGAAAGACTCTGTCTGCTGTAGGAGTCCGTTTTTCCACTCCAACTAGACTGTACCCCAAAGGGCAATGAAGTGGAAAAATGTGGTTCCGAAAACCTCAAGGAGCTTTCCAATCCACACCTACTGATACCCCCTCTAGGGGCAGAGGAGGGGGCAGAAACGAAAGATGCCGTCCAAACGGCAGAGGCGGTCTGAAAAACCAGGGCGACAGGAAGCAGTTCCTTAGTAAGTCCTATCAGCTTTCCTGAAAGGAAGCCCAGCTGTCCTGCTCTGGAGGCAGTCGGGGGTCGCTTGGCTTTATCCCCAAATGCCTGGCTAAATATTACAATGGATTCTTGGGTAAAAAGCATCATTGCCAGAGGTTATTACATTCCCTTTACAAAAATCCCCCCATGTGTACAAGGATTCCAGATGTTCCACCCAGTCTGAGAAAGCTAGCAGCCATAGAAATCCGAAAACTGCTAGACAAGAGTCATCCAGCCAGTCTCGGCGGACCAAATAGGATCCGGAACTTACTCAAGGTTCTTTTTAGTTCCAAAGAAAACAGGGGACTGGAGGCCCATACTGGACCTCAGCAAACTCAACACCTTCGTCAAGAAGGAAAAGTTCTGGATGGTCACGCTTCAATCGATTCTTCCGTTGTTAGCAACGGGCAATTGGATGTGCTCTATAGATCTCAAGGATGCATACTACCACATCAAAATGGACAGATCATCCAGAGATCACCTGCGTTTCCGGCTGGGGGCCAGTCATTACCAGTTCAGAGCCCTGCCCTTTGGTCTCACCACAGCCCCCAGGGTGTTCACCAAATGCATGGCAGTGGTTACAGCTCACCTGAGACGTTTGGGATTCTGGGTGTTTCCATATCTGGATGACTGGCTTCTCACCGCCACCTCCAGGCATCAACTAATCCAAGCAAGAGACTACACCATAAGCCTTTGTTCCCAGTTGGGCATAACCTTAAATTTCGAAAAATCTGCGTTATCGCCCTCACAGCATATTACATTTATAGGAGCAGAACTGGACACCGTCAATTCAAGGATCAGGTTGCCTCAAGCAAGAATCGCATCTCTAAAAAGTCAATTATCCAGTCTGTTGGTCCAAAACAAAGCTCCTACATTCCAGCTACTGCAGCTATTGGGCACAATGGCAGCCACACTGATAGCAGTCCCATTAGGGCGGATGCACATGTGGATACTCCAGTGGCTACTCTTCGCACAGTGGTCTTACCAACGACTGCCCATGTCACACGAGATCCGGTTAACGAATCTTTGCAAGAAGGATCTCAATTGGTGGCTGAACAGCGACCAAGTGATAATCGGACGTCCCTTTGTTCTTCCCCAACCCACAGCCACAGTGACCACGGATGCTTCCCTGATAGGGTGGGGGGTGTTATTTCAGGGAAAGACTGTCCAAGGAAGTTGGTCAAACATGGAATCACATTTGCATATAAATATCCTAGAGTTGAGAGCAGTGTTCCTGGCGTTGCAACACTTTCACGACTCTCTTTTTCCAGGTACAATTGCTATCCAGACGGACAACATGGCAGTAGTCTGGTACATCAACAAGCAAGGGGGAACCAGATCGTATCCCTTATGCCGAGAGGCCCTAAGAATTTGGCAATGGGCTGTATCCACCAGCCGCTTTCTGATAGCAAAGCACATCCCGAGGTCATCCAACGTGATAGCAGACAAGCTAAGCAGGGCCATGCTGTTGCCTCACGAGTGGTCTCTCAAACAACAGGTGGTGGCCAAGATTTTCCGCAGATGGGGCCAGCCTTGCTGCGACCTATTTGCATCTCCGATGAATGCCAAATGCAGCAGCTACTTTGCCCTTTATCCCCCACCGGGGAGCAACCCGAGGGACGCGCTCGTACACGATTGGCTCCCAGGCTTCCTATATGCCTTCCCACTAATTCCCCTAATTCCCAAATTCATACAGAAAGCCAGAAGTCTGGGAAGGACTGTGATTTTGATAGCCCCGTCTTGGCCTCGGCAGATTTGGTTCCCCTTCCTGCAGAAGTATCAAGTGGAAGAACCATGGATCCTGGACCCAGTGCCAGATCTTCTGACTCATTCATCGGGAGTTCTTCATCCCTCCCTCATCTCCCTAAAACTGACAGCTTGGCTGCTCCAATTCCCATATTAGCCAGGTCTCAAGATTTATCTCCCGCGGTCCAACATATTATAGTTTCCTCTCATAAACTGTCAACCAGGAAGCTATATAACAGCAAATGGAAATGATTTGTTCACTGGGCTTCTCATCATGACATTGACCCTTATGTGGCACCTATTCATACCATCTTAGAGTTCTTGTCTTCATTGTTCCATGATGGCACAGCTGCCACCACCATTAGAGTTCAATTGGCTGCTATTTACAATTTCCATGTAGGGCTTAACGGGTCTAACATCATGTCCCATAGACTATGTAAGGCATTCTTAAAAGGGACCCACCATCTCAGACCGCCTATCAGACAACCTGTCTCTCCCTGGAATTTGAATCTGGTTTTATCCCAATTGATGCTCGCCCCCTTCGAACCTGCCTCATCATGTTGCTTAAAGTTTCTGTCTTGGAAAACTATATTTCTAGTAGCCATTACATTTGCACGTAGGGTCTCCGAACTTCAAGCCTTATCCTCCAAGCCCCCATATTTGATTTTTCACCCTGATAGGGTGTCTCTCAGGACTAACCCTACCTTTCACCCCCAAGGTCTGTTCAGAAGCTAACCTAAATCAGTCCATTGAGTTCCAACCTTCTTTAGACACCATTCCAACAGACTAGAATATATGTTACACAAGCTTGATGTACATAGACAATTGAGATTCTACCTGGATAGAATGAGAGACTTCAGACAATCGGATCAACTCTGTCTCTTACGCAGAGAATAAGAAAGGTTCTGCAGTATCAAAAATCACATTATCCAAGTGGCTTTCTGACTGCATTAAATTAATTTATTCCTCCACTAATCAGCCATTACCGACTAATGTTAAAGCCCATTCTACCCGGGCTGTTTCTACATCATTAGCTCATGCAGCTCGTTTGCCCTTGGATACCATCTGTGCAGCTGCCACGTGGTCAAAACCTCACACGTTTATCACTCATTACAAAGTGGACAGGACCTCCAGGGACAGGGCTTCCTTTGGTTCCACTGTGCTCAGGAATGTTCTCCCATGAGCCACCCAGGATTAGGGTGCTTGGGATGCTACCCACGCATAAGAACAAAATGGCGAGATAGAACAACTTCACATAAAGAAGTTATGTCCTTACCATAACGTTCCATGTGAGTTGTTCATCTCACCTTTTTGTTCTTACATTCCCGCCCACCTTCCCCCTCTTGTTGAGAAAGATGGTTGCCTTGGTGGATTGGTCAAGTTTTGTCAGCCTGTCTTCTTGGACAGACTGTTTCTTTCCTCTTCTTCAAACATATAGCTACCTAGATAGGTAGGCACTATAGTTCTCTTTCTTCCTGTAGGCTGTCTTGGTTGCAGCATACTAGATCTGGGGATTTACAGTAGAGCATCATGGGATATACACTAGGTCTCGAGCTTCTCTGAGAGTCTGAGCTTGAAAAGCGTCCGACTCAGAGCCGAGGAATTGGCTCCGAACCCACACGTAAGAACAAAAAGGCGAGATGAACAACTCACATGGAACGTTATGGTAAGGACATAACTTCTTTTTTTGTAATTCATATCTTGAATACACCAGCAATCATCCTCACATGCAAAAAAGGAGCATCATCAAAGGGCAGTGTATTAGGGCAGCCCGAATGACCACCCTCAGGGAGGATGTGGTCAAGGAAATTACGTATATCGGTGAATTGTTCAAGAAGAGGGGATACCCTGACAATTTAATCAACGACATCACTGGATATGTGTTTAGGGAGTGGGGGAGAAAATATGTACCCCTTCTGGGAAATTCAACTATTATACAAGAAAGTAAAGATAACCAAGTTGATACTAATGGATTACAAAGGGCATATATATTGGAATATAACTCATATGCTGGTGAAATTAAAAATATTATACAACAAAATTGGAACATACTAACCAGTGATGAAGTAGTGTACAATAGACTAGGAGATAAACCCACATTTGTGTACAAAGTAGGGATGAATATTAAAAGATTGATAGAAAACAGTGGATCTAACATGAGAGACAACCCCCTCGAGTATTCCGAGGGAACCACTAAATGTGGGCATTGTAATCAATGTCATGCCATTATGGAAGACAAAATTATATGTCTTGAGAATGGAATTAGGAGCACTTTTAAATTCAAGAGAGGGAATTGTCAGACCCAACACGTAATATATTTAGGGAAATGTACTACATGTACTAGTTATTATGTTGGAAAAATGGATAGAAGATTGAGGAATCGAATATATGACCATCTTTATTGTATTAAAAGAAAGGATAAAAACAATGCCCTATATAGAAATGTAGAAGGAAGTAAAGAATGTTAGTCATTCAAGTTTGCCATTTTGGAAGTGGTTAGGATCAATCCTAGGGGGGGTAACATTAAGGCCATATTAGGGGAGAAGGAATTAAATGGCAAATTAGGTTAAATGTGGCCACTCCCCCAGGTTTAAATGAATTTATACCTACTAAACCTCTTATTAAAATATAATCTCTCTATACTACTTTAGTACTGTCATTTTTAATATTACTACCTACGCTGTAGTATTATATTTTAGAGAAGTATACTCATCAAATATACCTATTAGATGGTACATGGTTCAATATACAGAGGTCACTACATAATACAAATTGATCAGGTATATGTTATTGTAACAGAAATTAGATACAGCAATATGTTAATCAATACATGGGGAACATATATTAGTTTCTATTACTTGGATTAACTTATTTTGTATTAGTTGTCCATTTTATGTATTTTATACATTTTAATCATTTTATTGTTTTATGTATTATTTTGTAGTTGTAAATAACATTTTTTACATCATATAGTAGGGTAAATATGTAATGAATGGAGATTTGAGCTATAGAGGCACTTCAGGATAAAGTAAAGTGTGCACATTGATTTTTGTGTGTATGTATTTTTAAGTCAGTGTGTATTAATTAATTGTGTTAAAAGGGGGGAATTTGCTTGTATAAATGGGCTTGATACAATGTAATAGTGTTCTGATGAAATCTACAGATGGTAGATGAAAGCGCTCAACCTGTTTTGTTTGTTAAACTATATTAAAGTAAGATTTTAACCAGTTGGAACGTGACACTCATTCATTTTGGAACTATTATTTGTGTTTACTTTTTGGCAACTGTCGGAGTTCCTTGAATTTTATTTTTGGCAAGAGTCGTTGTGTCATGGATTCAATTGATGAACTTCCTTCCATGTTTTCGCCGGTTCGGAGGGAGGAAGTACACAAAATTCAC
Source organism: Protopterus annectens (assembly GCF_019279795.1). NCBI lineage: Eukaryota > Metazoa > Chordata > Ceratodontiformes > Protopteridae > Protopterus > Protopterus annectens. The sequence continues at coordinate 590,323,083 of NC_056749.1, forward strand.
TCTGAACTGGCTATTCTGAAAGGAGAGATTACCCGGTTAATTGAACTGATGACACCGCCCACAACATTACTTTTGAATTTAGTTTGTTTTATTAGATTAAGTTATTATAAAGTTTTTATTAAATTTTGATAATAATATTAATTTATTAATCCATTAATGTATCAGGTCAGTGTGGGGGGAATCCATTACAATATATTTTAATGTATGTGTTGTATGCATTATGTCTTACCCCTTTAAATGTTTAAGTATCTTGTTCCCTTTAATTAACTAATTGTTTAATTATTTTGATGAATATATAAGGAGTGGTTTTTGTGTAGGTATGCATTTGTCTCCATCTGATGAAGTGGTTTAAATGAAAACGCAGTGCTGGTGAAATCGCGTTAGTGGACTGTATAGTCAAACTTATTGTTTCTGCGTTTTATTGGACTGAAGAGTCGTTTTAATAAAGGAATTCGTGTGGATTACGGATTTGTGCCTCTTCCATCTGTTCTGTATTTTTGGTGTTTTGGTGAACATTGGAACAGTGATTCTTTTTGGTTTGTGCAACTGTCGGAGTTCCTTGAATTTTGTTTTTGGTATCCAGAAATGACGTTTGTTAGCCATCCGACTACCGGAATACTGAAAAAACACAAAGAAAAAGACAGAGACAGGCCGTTGAGGTCCAAAACTGCCGACGACGCTTCTCCTAAGCCAGTTGCCAGTTCGCCGGTACTCAGTGAGGTGCTTTTGCAGCCCCTGATACCTGCAACTTCTGATTCGCAGGCCTCTACTGAGACCCATTCGGAGTCCGGTATGCTGCGAGATGCTTCATATATGGAACCTGCGGATGTCTCTACCTTGGATGGGTCTGGAGCTGCTGAGCAGGCACCGTCTTCTGAGGGTATGTATTCAGACCTACAGACTAGCATATTAAACCAACTCCATCTTCAGTGCTAAGGCCTAAATCTCGATCTGTGTCTAAAAAACCGAAGCCCAGGCCACATGTTCAGGCCCCTATGCCTAAAAAACAAATTATCAAAATGGCTGAAGATTTAATTACTCTAATCAGGGGTAGTCAACCCCCCCAGAGGCCTAGGATTGAATTTGACTATGAATCTTCTGAACAGGACTCTGTTTCTTCTGACTCTTCTAATTATCTGGATTTGTCCATACCTACTTATGAGGACTCTGATGCAGAGGATTCCATTCCCTCTGCTTCTCCACCTGAGGATTTCTCTTTTGGGGAAACTTTACATACCTTAAGGGAGCATTTCCACTGGGAAAGTCAGGATTTCTCTGAATCCAAAAAGAGGCTTAGGGATTTCCTTCTTCTTCCTCAGCATAGGCCTTTGGCTATACCTCCTGTACTAGATATTGTTGATGATATGTTTTCGGAATCCAGTATGGCCCCTGATTCCTTGCCTTCAGCCGCTAGCAAACCAGACAGGTACTACAGGGTTCCTGAGTCCCACAAATTCTTTTTCAAAAATCCTGTTGTGGACACTGAAACCATTTCTCAGGGGCCCAAGGGCATTAAGGCTTCTACTGCTAAAAATCCTACCCCTTCTGATAGAGACTCAAGGGTGCTGGATAGATGGGGTAAAAAGGTTTACACTTCTGCAACCTTAGCAATCAGGGATTTAAACTGTCAATTCCATATGTTAAAATATCAACAACATATCATGGGACTGCTTAAACAGAAAATGATGTTGATTTCTGACTGTGTGGAGAATAAAGATTTGCAGGATTTATTGCATTCAGCTGAACAAGTTGGCAAACATACTTTGCAGTGTGGTTGTGATTCCTTAGAGGCCTCTTGTAGGGCTGCTGTTACTGGGTCTGTGCTTAGAAGGCATGCTTGGCTTAAGGAGCAATCTCCGCCTGATCATGTTAAAGCAAAACCTTTGGATGCTCCTTTACAGCAGGACCGCTTTTGGACAATAAGGCTGAAGAAATTCTAAAAATGATGGAAGATAAAGTTAAATCTATGCAAACTGTGAAAGATTTCTTACAAGTGCAACCTCCTAGATTTAGTAGGCATTGGCCTACTAAGAACTGGTCCTTTCCAACTCCTTCCAGAGCCACTACAGCTAAACCCAGACATTCCAAAACCACCAGGTTTCAGTTCCAAGGGAGTTTCAGAACTAAGCAATGGGGTGCTTCCACTTCCAAATCTGGGAACAACAAAGCACCACCCTATGGTGAGCAGTCTCAATGACTTCCCTTTGAAATTACCAAGCACTTACCTCTTAGCTGCCCCTTTGGAGGGAAAACTGGCTCTTCATTCAAGAAACTGGCAACTTATAACCCAGGACAAATGGGTTTTAAATATAGTGTCCCAGGGATACAAATTTCATTTCTACATGCTGCCAACTCCAAAGGGGTGGCCAGACCTGCCCCCAAATCAGTGGGCAGAGGCTCAGAAACAAGTACTTTCCTTCCTAAACATGGGGGCTATTCACCTAGTACCAGAAGAGGAAAAGGGACAAGGTTTCTATTCTAGACTTTTCCTGGTACCCAGAAAAGACAAATCATGGAGTCCAATTCTGGACCGGTCTACTCTAAACACCTTTCTGGGCATTCCAAAATTCAAGATGCTGACTCTTCATCAGTTACTTCCTATGCTAGGCAAGGATGCCTGGTTGGCAACTCTTGACTTAAGAGGCTTACCTGCATATCCCAATCAGGAAATCTTGCAGAAGATTCCTACGCTTCAAAGCAGGCTGCATGCATTATCAGTTCTCTGCATTGCCCTTTGGCTTGTCTACTTGTCTGCACCCAAGGTATTCACAAAGTGCCTGGCTCCAGTAATTGCATTTTGCAGGCAAAGAAATATTCAAATATATCCATACCTGGACAATTGTCTAATTCAGGCAGAAAACCAGGCCATTCTTCTAAAACATCTGGTGTTTATAATAAGACTTCTAACCTGTCTAGGGTACATCATAAACAAAAAGAAATCTCAGTTGGTACCCTCTCAAAAAATTATATTCCTGGGTGTAAGCTTGAATACAACTGCCTAGATGGCTTTCCTTACACCAGAAAATCAAATTCATTTGGTGACTTACTTCAAACAGGCAGCCACAAAAACCCTGCTATCTGCAAGGCAAATACTGCAAGCCTTGGGGTTCATGGCCTCGTGCATTCTTCTAATTCCATATGCAAGACTGCATATGAGGAAACTTCAGTGGTACTTAAAAAGTTTATGGAGTCAACATTGTCACAGCCTGGAAACAGTGATTCCTATCATACCGTGCCTGCACCTAGAGTTCCTATTGGCAGGCAGAGGCCTGCCACCAAAACAAGGGACTGCCATTCACACCACCCCCTGCCACCCAAACCCTAACTACAGATGCATCAGACTATGCATGGGGGTCTCATCTGGCAGGGAAGTGCATTCAGAGCAAATGGAGCCCAAATCAAATGCACCTTCATATCAATCAAAAAGAAATGCTAGCTGTACAAAATGCAGTGACAACCTTCAAGGACTACCTTCATCCAGGACAATTACCGATAAAGACGGACACCACCACGGCTATGTGGTACATAAACAAGCAGGGGTGTACACATTCATACCCCCTCTGCAGACTAGCCATGGCATTGTGGAATATGGCCTTGAGCTACCAAGTACATCTACAAGCTCAATTCCTGCCAGGAAAGCAGAATGTTCTGGCAGACAAACTAAGCAGAAATCTCATGGATCCTCACGAATGGAAACTGGAACCATGGATTTCCACCATGTTGACACACAAATGGGGGAGTCCAGATATAGATCTGTTTGCCTTACCCCAGAACTACCAGTTGGACAAATTTTGCACAAGAACTCATCACAAAAAAGCCTGGAAAGTGGATGCTCTGTCCTTCAGCTGGAAAAACCTATCAGTCTATGCCTTTCCCCCTCTGCCTTTGTTCTCCAAAGTTCTACTAAAAGTCAACCAGAACAAGCCAAAAATGATTTTGATTGCTCCAGACTGGCCTCGCCAACACTGGTACCCACTCCTGCGTAGTGTGTCACACAGTTCTCCGTGGCACCTGCCTCAGACACCTTCCTTACTGTCTCAGCAAGAGAACCAAATTCTGCACCCTCAGCTCCAAACATTGAATCTTGCAGCTTGGCTAATCACTTAAATTCACCTTTAGCATCCCTCAGCAAACTTGTGATGGGTGTCACTTTGGAGGCGAGAAGGCCTAGTACTAGGAAATCTTATGCTGACAAATGGAAAAGATTCTGTGCCTGGAATCAGTCTCAAGGGATGAGTACAGCAGTGCCAAATGTAACTCAGATTTTGCAATACTTAACTAAGATGCTTCTTAAGGGCCTGTCTTTTTCTTCCATTAAAATCCATGCCTCAGCTATTTCATCTCATTACAACACATACCCCCCCTCTTCTCTCATCCTCTTCTAAAGCAGTATCTCAGAGGGGCCAAAAACTTGAGACCACCCAGGAGAGCTCCAACCCCTGCCTGGGACCTTAACTTTGTATTGGAGAAACTCACTCTCCCTCCTTTCAAGCCAGCTGCAACTGCAGACTTAAAATTTCTTTCCTGGAAAACAGCCTTCCTTTTAGCAATCACTTCAGCTAGAAGGATATCTGAATTACAGGCCCTTATGGCAGTGGAGTCTTTCATGCAGACAGGGTGTCACTCAGGACCAATCCATCATTCATGCCCAGAGTGGTATCCAGTGTGGCTCTTAATCAGTCCATTCATTTGCTAACTTTCTTTCCAATCCACAGAACAAGGGAGAGCGGATTCTGAATTCATTACTTAGATTCTACTTGGACGGGACTAAATCTCGAAGATAACCTGAACAACTGCTGGTAGCATTTGCTGCAGGGGCAGAGGGGAAGGCTATTTCAAAGCAAACCATTTCTAAATGGATAAGCCATTGTATTCATTTTTGTTGCAAGCACCATGGAAAACCTATCCCCCAGGGGATCAGATCTCATTCCACCAGGGCTGCTTCTACTTCAGCAGCCTTTCTCAGAGGCGTTCCTACCAGGGATATTCTAGAAGCTGCTACCTGGAGTTCAGTCCATACTATCACCAAGCATTATCACTTACCAACTTTCTCTAAATCCAGAGCTGGCTTTGCCACTGCTGTTTTGCAGGGCCTTATAGCTGGTCCTAATGCTGTATAATTCCATCCACCCAAACTTAGCTTTGGGAATCTACCCAAATGTAATGACTGCAACAGTGAAACACGATGAACATAGTACAGTTGTGTACACTTACCATAAATGTAGATATTCGAGTGTATTCACTGTTGCAGTCCTGGTTACCCTCCCTCCAGCCCCCTGTTTTTCTTTTACTATACATCTTCTTTCTTTTATTATGCTTAAAAGCCTTTTTGGTGTATTTGCTTTTGTTTGGAGGTATATTTTTTGTGTTTCTTATATATATATATATATATATATATATATATATATATATATATATATATATTTTGCTCCCCATTTGGGGGGCATCTGACATCTGGGGCAAGAAAAACTGATGTAATGCCGTTGGCTACATGTTTTATACCCCTGACGACCTGACGTTTTGGAAGAAGGGACAGCAAATGACGCAGGACCCAAGACTTTGTTAATCAGGCTGACTGAGGGCAACCTGCCAGCAGATTACCCAAATGTAATGACTGCAGCAGTGAATACACTCGAACATCTACATTTATGGTAAGTGTACACAACTGTACTTTATTCCTTTGAAGGCATTTAGTCGAGGTACCAGAATGCCAGTAAAGCTTGAAGTTATTCAATGGCTCCATGGAGGGTGTTTTTTTTTGGATTATTTCTTTTTTGCATGTTAATATGTACTAACTTATATAACTCAGTTATTATTTCATCTAGTCCTGGAGCCTTCTTAGTTTGAAGATTTTTAATTTGATCATTTAATTCTCTAAAAGAAAATGACTTATCAATTTTACTTTTCTGTTCTTTCATTAACTTATACTGTATGTTTTCCTTCAAAAAAAACTATCCAGTAAACTACTATTATCTACCATTGTCTTGATTTTATTAGTTTTTTTGGTAATAATTTCTAAAATGTTCTAATATATCTAAAATTGATTACCTTTATATTTGTATTCCCCAATTTATAAGTGATTTCTTTAATATGATTTATATTATTTATGTTTTTTGATTTAATGGCTAATCTGTGCAAACTATTAGGGTTTATTGAATACAACTATAATTTTAATTTTCCAAATTAATTGAAATCTTATGATGAAGTATTTCTAGATATTTCTGGTTCAGATTTTTCAACTCAGGATTTGCAGATTTATCATTGTGTTTCAGATTTAATTTTAATTTATCTGTGTTAGCTTGCAGAACATTTAACTCTGTCCCATTGCTTTCTTTTAGATATATTTTAATTCTTAAGTCTACCATATAAACGTTTAACTTATCCCATAAAATAACTTCCATAACCATACCATTATTATTAAATTCCATACATTGATTTAATTTATTTAAAAACACTCACTAAAACCTTTTATGTTAATTATATATGCAGGAACTATTTGACAATGTATTCAATTATTGGGACTTATTGTTATGGTACAAGTAACAGCATTGTGGTCAAAGGACACAAAACTATCAGTACTTCTATTTTAGGAAATAGAGCATTAGACATAAAAAACTTTATCAATATTAGTTTGGGTACCAAATCTGAAAGCATATGTATAGTTAAGAGAACTTGCTAATCTTAAATGAAATCCAGCTCTTATATTCATTGAATTTATAACATTATTTAAATGTTTAGCTACTGAAGATAGTCTGAGTTTTTTTATCATTTTAGTGTTATTATTTGATAAGATGTTATAATATCTAAATATTTCTTACCTGTTTTAGATCCTATTCCAGGAATCCAACAGGTATTTACAAAGGTGTATTTTTTTTTCATCTGTACTACCACCATTTCCAGCATACCATTCTTATTGGAATAGGTATCAACTATTTTAGGCATAACTAATAGTTTCTTCCAAAGAATAAAAATACCTTTTCTTTTTTATCTAAATTGAGATCCCACTAGAATTGAGTAATCTTTTAATAATCTGTCTAGGTCCTTGGTCAATAAATGAGACATTTGTTAAACAGGAAAGTCCACTGGGTCAGAAACCCATTTTCAGTGGAGGCCTGTGGAGAAGAGCTCCACAAATATGACATAAAACTGAATGTACAGAGCAAATTTTAAGAAAAAATATATTAAATGAGTTAATTAATACAAGAACATAAAAGTGGAAGATTACTAAAAGCATAATAATATAAAAGCACACATAATAATTGATAATAAAACACACATAATAATATATAAGTTATATGTGGTACCTTCATCATGATGAGCATAAGGTTGGAAGTATAATAAGGAAAGTTGTAATATTTATTTGGACGTAGGGAATGATGTGAATAGAAGGATGATGTGAATAGAAGAAGTAAGCAGCTTGGTGGGTATGATAAGAGAGATAAGGGAGTAGGGGATGGAGATATAAAAGATGAAGAGAGATGTAAGAGATATGGTAGTAGGAGGATGGAGGTACAAAAGATAAGAAAAAGATAAGAGAAGGATAAGAAAAACTATAGGTTTATTTTTGGTGGCCTATAATTTTGGGTACAGGGACAGATGTGGTTGTTGAGGAAATATTTCTTTAGATATATTTTGAATGTATTTAATGAGTCTAGGAGGGTGATTTGTGCAGGAAGAGCATTCCAAATCCTAGCTGTGGCATAGGAGTAGAGACTATGTCCAGCTCTTTTATTAGGTTTCCCAATGGTTGCAAGTTGTTTATTGGTAAATCATAGATTTTTCAGTGGGGAGTAGGGTTGTAGTAGGTCCTGAAGGGTAGGGCAGCTATCTGGTTTGTAAATTAGTTTGTGAGATAGTGTTAGTTGGGTGTAATTGAGGTATTGTTGGAACTCTAGCCAGTTGAGTTCCTGAAGAGCTAGACAGTGATGTGAACAATATTCTAAACCAGTTGGAAATGTGGCAGATTTGTGGTAGCATGCTTGGAGTTTGTTATTAAGAGACTGGTGGAGGTTAGTAAAGATGGGGGCTCCATAAAGGAGGATTGGGAGCAAAAGACTGTTGGCAAGTGCCTTTTTAGTGGGTTTATCCATGTAAAGTTTGTGTCTATATATTCTGCCAAGTTTAAAGTGTGTGTTTTTTACTGCACTAAGTATGTGTTGTTCAAAGGGGAGTCTGCAGTCTATGGTAATCCCTAGTAACATAGCATGAGATAATACTTCTATTTTTTGTCTTGTTTTTGGAGTATATGGTGAAATCCTGTGAGATTGGCTTTGTTAAGAATAGCATAAGTTTAGTTTTCTCTGCATTAAGCAGACATGCTTCAGTTAACCTGGTTTCAACTGATGTAAAGGCATTTTGTGATAAGGTTTGTAAATGTTGGATATTGTTAGAGAATGTGGTGATGGTGGAGTCATCTGGATAAGTTTGCTTTGAAGAGAGGCAGTATATAGTTTATTTATTGAAGAGCTGAGGCCCTAAAATGGACCTTTGGAAACTCCTGTTTTATTGATTAAGAATTCAGATATACTACCTTACCATCTAACACTTTGTTGTCTCTCTGCTAAATAGCTTGAAAACCATTTAAGGGTAGATTGAGGTCATCCAGTAGTTGATAGCTGTAGAAGTAACTGGGATGATGCACTGTGTCAAAAGCCTTTGATAGGTCTAACAGAAGTGCTGAAGTTATTTGAACAGAGTCAAGGGTTTTGTTCACAATGTCTGTAAAGGAAAGAAGGGCAGTGGTGGTACTATGTGCTGGATGGAAGCCGTGTTGAGTTGGTGTAAGGAAGTTGTTATCAGTTAGATGTTTCATGAGTTGTGTGCAAATGCATTTTTCAAAAAGTTTAGATAGAGGGAAGGGAATAGATATGGGTCAGTAGTTAGACAGTTCAGTGGTGTTGCCACATTTGTGCAGAGGAGTTATGATGGATTTCTTCCATAATTTGGGAAAATTGGATTCTGTAAACACTCTATTAATGAGGATACTAACAGGGTATGATACACTGTTGGCTGCAAGTTTTAGGTATTCTGAGGGAAGGTTGTTGGCAGATAGTGAGCAAGGTTTTAGCTTTTAAAGAAGTTTGTGTACAAGTGAGGTGGGAACAGTGTTAGAAAGAACTGGTTGGAGGGGTGTTAGTTTGAGCTGTATGTAATGGGTCTAAATTGTCAGAGGTGCTGGAGAGAGTGTTAGGTGGTGGCTGATTTAAAAGGCTAAGTATACAATTAATGAAGTGGGAGTTGAAAAGATTAACTATTTTGTCTGGGGCTGGAGAGGGGTTATGGGGGGAGTTCCAGGTTTAAGGAGTGTGGAAATGGATTTCCAGAATTTCTGTGGGTAGTTTGTTTGGGTAAGTAATTACTGAGCAAATAATTTTTTTTATCTGCAATTGCTTCTTTTTTTGGATACATTTTGTAGTTCTTTGTATTTGAGATGGGTTGTTTCATTTTTATTTTTGAGCCATTCTTTCTAGGAATGGTCTCTAGAAAGCAGCAGATGCTTGGTGGCCTTTGATAACCAGGGGGCATGACTTAGCTTAGCCCTTTTGATTCGGATGGGTGCTAGACTGTTAAGTATCTAAGAAAACTCTGTTAACATGGCTCACAGCTTCTTCCCAGTGGTAATATTTTTAGAGGGGTCCAGCTGATTGATTTTAGCACATTACTTAAAATATGTTGGTTGAAATTAGCCAGATTTCAAGATGTTTTATAGTTGTGCTTTTTTCATGGGTTTGGGCACTGTAGGTATATACTGGTGAGTGATCAGTTAGGATATGCGGCAGGTACCAGGTTGAGCTTTGCTGGTTATTGTGTGTTTGTGTAGGGCTGGTATTAAGTTTGGTGTACTCGTGTAGATTGATACTATGTATGAGGTAATTAGAGATTTAGTTGCTCCAGTTAATGTTAGTATTGCCTATAATAATGTTTTATTGGTTAGCTTTTGGGTAGTCCAAGCAAGAAAGTCTTCTGATATAGGGATGTTTTGTCCTGGTGGGATATATAACACTGCAATTGTTAGTTGTTTGCAGTAGTTTATTTGTAAGGTTGCTATAAGAAGTTCTACACTCTGGAAGGATGGAATAAATTTTGAGATAGGGGTTATTGTTAGGTGGTTATGGTAGATTAAAGATACACCTCCACCTTTTTTATGAGTTCTGTCAGCTCTTAGAATGTTATAATCTGGAGGAATGATTTCAGTATCTAAAATATGAGGTTTAAGCCAGGTTTCATTTATAGCTACTATATCTGGAGAATGTTGTAATAGCCATGCGTGAACTTGGTAGTTTTATTGCAGATAATACATGTATTTAGTGTGATAAGTAGGAGATTTTTTTTTAAGGGAGATGAGCGAGAGGTTACTGGGAGAGCAGTTCCAGGATTAGGTTGAATGTCTCCACATTTGGACAGTTTTAGCAGAAGATTTAAGAGCAGTGGAAGGTAGTTGTATTTGATGCTATATCTAGGTAGTGAGTGATTACTAGTTTCTGTCTGGTAAGGTGAGGATTGGTTTGGATTTTTGTAAAGTGTATATAAATATGGTTGAAAAGGGAGAAAGATATGTTAGAAAAGCTATCCAAGTGTTTTTTTTTAACGGGAAAGAGCTCATGTTTTTGAGTATAATGGGGGTACATGGGATGTTGGTGATGTGGCTTGGTTTAGAATGCATAGTAATATAAAGAGACCTGTAATAAACAAGGAGGAGTGTAAGGAATTTAGCATGCTTTTGAGATTAAGGGTTTAAGTAGTAGTGAAACAGTTTAAGTGAAGAAGAATTAGGGTGGGGAATAGTTAGTAGGATGGGTTGTTAAAAATAAAGCGTAGTAGTATGCGGTGTTGATTGGTTAATTGGTCTTGGGAGGAGTGCAGTGTAGGGTTTGGTGTTGATTTGTTAATTGGTTTGGGTGAGGAGTCTAATCAAGTATAAGGGTATGGAAAGAGGGGGGGTGGAAATGGGGGTAGGGTAGGGGAGTAGAGTGAGGGTGAATGGAGCAGGATGAACCATGAGGCAGACCATGTGGATAACAAAGAAAAGAATCAGCTATAGTTGCAAGTCCCAGGTCAGTATCCTAAGGGAATCTCCAAATTTTCCCACCCCTTGTGTTTGATGTGGGGTTTCTATTAGTCTGGAGCAAGAAAACAAAAACTAAAATAAAAAGTAAAGGTTGGTTACTTATGATGGGGGAATTGGTTCTGTAAAGGGTTGAGGGGAGGGGGGGAAGGACAGATAATACCTAAGGCAACCAAGTAGTATGCTCACCACGAGACAAAGTACTGCATAGGGCTAGCATTTAAGCAAATGGTTCACGGTTAAAAATGCACTGTAATGAAGACAGTGGAAGGGGAGAGTTCCAGGCAGCAGCTTTCTGCTAGGAGAAACTCACAGCATCGCAGGGCTGTGAGAAGTGGGGTCACACTACTTGTAGATGCTGGTGAAACAGGGATGAATTTTATTTTATTACGGGACTTAAATAGCAATATGAACACAACAAAAATCCAAAGAGAAAAAAGATTGCATTAGCATGTGAGAAATATATCTCACTGGCAAAGGCATCTGCCTCATCACATGTTCCTAATTTTACTGTTGTTTTCGAGTAAAAAAGGTTCACTCAGTTAAGTGCCACACGCAAAAACTTTGTGCACATTGGGACACCATCTGGACAGAATATGACATAATGGATAAGTAGAGAAGAGCAGTTGCTAGTTTAATAAATGACATTACTTTTCTCTTTCATTAAGCTGTATGCATTTCATATGAAATGCAGTCATTTCTACTGAAGCCCAATGACTCAGAAGTGAAAATAAAACACATAAACCCAACATTCAGAACTCATATCAGCTGTATATTCCTTCTGCATTTGACTCCATACAAGAGAATTCCACTTACATTCAGTAAAATTAAGACATTACATGTTCCATAGATTTTACCATTACAGGGTTTATAGAGTTAAAAACATTCTAGTGCTGTTTCCTGCTAGTATTGTTCCAAAGTACATACATTCTGTAGCAGAGAATTCAGACATTATGCCCCATGCATGGATTTGCTGCAATGCACTTTTCTACATATTAAAGGTGAAGTTTAAAGACATCTTATACACTGCATAGGACTAACTGAGTAAAACATTTACTTGCAATTTACAAAGAGTAGTTTTGTGGCTGACCTTAGCTGATATGTTACTGCATGCCACATGCAAATTTGGTGCATGGTACAAATGCACTTCTTTAAATATATACAGATAACTAACAATTATAATTTAACATTGCTAATTTACTAATATTCAATCATGCCATTAAAATGTGAAAGTAGAGTTTCATTTTGCTTATATTTACTTCTTTTGGTGCTCTTTTAGATGCTCTGTTCAAATGCTTCCTGTTTCCAAAGGGGAGAAAAGTCAAAAAGTATTTCCTTCTGCTCGAACAGCCTAAAAATGAAAGCGGGCTGCTGCAGTAATTAAAACAAGTTTGTGAGTATTAGGAATAACATTATTTTAAGAGTAAAATATTCATAGTGGGAAAATAAACTGAAGAGAGATTGTTTTTAATGTAAAAAGCTCACGATCACATAAGGTGAGCTGTGATTTAAAAATTATGCGTTTTTGACAGTTTAAATCAAACGAGCTCTCATACAATTATCAAATGTGCTGGAATAATTACCATTTTGTTTAATATATAATAATTATTATAATAAATCCAAATCCCCTTTCATTAAATAAAATTAATCATAAATATTTACCTATCCATGTTATCATTTAAAAAATCAGTCAGCAGCTACTTATACATTTTAACATGTTACCTTATTTAAAGAAAATCACTCAAGCAAAAACTATCTTGATTTTCTTAATAATTATGTCATGTTTCTAGTTATTAAGGGGAAAATACCTGGGGATTTAATAAAATCTGTGTAGGCATAGTGTAAAGCCTACATGGAAGGTACAGTGGCCGTGTATGTGGAACCTCCTCAGTAGTTCGCCATGCATAGTAATGAAGGCATGTTACTAAGGGACAGCCGTGTAACACACTTATTGAATCAGTGTAGGGAGTGTGTCACTCTGTCTGGAGATGAGTGACACACCCCCTGCACTGTCAATGTGCCAGATATCAATGTAGGCATATGTAATAAAAAGGTTAAATTTTTTTTTTGTGTTTGTGTGGTGCAGCACCCAGCAATGGACATGTGCCAGACATCTGAAAATAAAAACTGGATGTATTTAATTATGAATGCAAAGGTTAGGTTTACACATAGCTGAGAGGGTTTGTGTGGTGTGGCGCAGTGCTTAGTGCTTAGACATAGCAGAGAGGTATATGTAAAAGTATAGCAGATTTCTTCAGGTCCATGTAGCCAAATGGTTGGAGTGACAGCCTTATGTGCAGTAGGTGGAGGGTTTGAATACAGAGACAGATTATTAAAAACTTATTTTGGAAATACAAATCATGCCAATTAATTTTAAATCCTGCTTTGCTGCAGTCAGCTAAGCTCTGCTAAGCACAACTAAACCCTGCCAAGCACTGTTTAAACAAGGAATGTTTTAGCACCACTTAGCTGATTTGTGCATTGCTAAATGGTGCAAAGTACCGCTTAGCAATGGCTGTTTAAGCACTGCTCAGCCCAGCTAATCTGGTTTGTGTACCACTAAGCAGTGCTTAGCTGAGCTCAGCATGTTTGGGCAGTGCTAAGCAAAGCACTGCATTTTTAAAAATTGCCCAATGGTAGTAAGGGGCAGGAAAACAGGCATATTTATGTGCAACAGGTAGGAATACAGCCATAACCTGTTGGAGTTTGAACTTGGCAGGAAATATGGCAGGAGTTGGAGAGGGTGCACACGTCTGGGCACAGTGGTGGGACATTCTGGAGTCTAGGGTCATGGTTAGACTCCTTGTAAAAGACCATGACATCCAGCTGCTGCTTGGCCAGTACCAGGGATCTGAGTACAATTCCAAAGCCTGGGACCAGCTGGCTTGTGATCTCACCAATGCTACAGGTATCCCCACATAGGTGAGTAAGTCCATCATTATTTTGATGATCTGAACTGTCAGAAGAAGGGACTTGTGGACACCTGGGTCCAGGATGCCAGAGATGGGAATGCCCTCCAAGTTTGTAAGTACTGTTTGCATTGTTTTACCAATACCTAATTTGAATGTGTGATAGTCAGGTACACATAATGATGTGCTTCTCTCCCTACAGCTGCAGAGGAGAGAGCTCACAAAATAGAGGCCCATGCAGGGCGCCTGGCCAGGTTATGCCATGAGTGTGGTGAGTACAGATGTAACTTGCAATCTATAGTCATATAAGCAAGAAGGAGTAATCTATTAACTGCCATTAGGTATATACAGTTTTGATTGTACTGCAATGAATGTGGCCAAAGAGCTGGACTGCAATAAGTGAGTAATGCCAGGTATAGTTCAATAAAGATGAAAGCATGAAACCTGAGAATGTTAAGAAAATAAAGTGTCTACTGCATTAAGTGTGGAATTACAGCTATATTGCAACACTTGCATTATATGAACTGTACTGCAATAAAGACATGCAAAATATACCAATCACTGCATGAAGACATCCATAATACAGCTGTGTTTTGCAATATGTGTGTTTTTTGGGCTTTTGTCCATGAAACCGCGTATTACATCTGTTGTGAACTAATAACACACAGAATGCCACTAAGTGACTGAAGGTTACCTAATAAAGAGTGCTCTGCTAAGCTGTAGATTTGGAGCTGTACTACAAGATAGAATGCATTATGATATTTGTTCTGCACTGAGATCTGAAGGAATAATAGGAACACCCAGGGTATATTGTGTATGTTAGGACTGTCTTGTGCTAACCATTGCATTTCAGCTATATGCATTCCTGCTCTTAGGAATGCTGCTGCAGGCAAGTCTGAACCTGTAATATCTGTAGAGTGCAAATATACCATCTGCAACAGTATATGGGTCAGGTAGCCAACCCAGCACCCCAATATGGTTTCTACACATCACAGATATTTCCACCCACTAGGTGTATATAGTGTACACCTGAATTCTATGTATTAATGTACAGTTTACTTACTATCTCTGTCATGCATGAATCTCATGCATGTGTGTTCAACTGTTAGTGCAGTCTTCTATAACAATCAACTTCTATTACTGGGTCATATTCTGTTAGCAGGTGAGCTCTAGGCAAATATCAGTCAGTCAATATGCAGCAGTAGCTCAGTTTGATAAATGCTAGGTCTGATGTATATTTTGTCACACACAGAACAGGGTTCAAGTCCAGTGAAAAATACTAGGAAATATTATTGAATCACTTATGTATTGTTAACAGATATTTTCCCCACAGGACTTACAGGTAAATAAATGGCTACAGTAGCCCTTAGAATGGGTTAATAATTTGTGTGTTCAGATGTACCAGAGTGTTAACAGCATTGCTCAGAGATGTGATAAGACATCAGAAAATAAAGATAACAAGTACAATACTAATAAAAGTTAATACAAGAAATAAAAGGTGTAATCTTGGTATGGCTGTATGCCTGGTGTGTCTGTGAATGTCTGCTGAGAGTCTCACCCCATGCCTGCCAAGGACGGCATGATAGTCATAAAATCTCTGTACTGTGTATGATACATGTCTCTCAAGTGTCACGCTGCCATGGACTGTGATTACTGTTGCCTAATCCCTTGATCACAGATCTATCATTGATATGATTTATGTGAATAGCACAGTCACACTACATCAGTCCACAGTACACCTTGGGAGTCATATGTGTCCCCCTGACATGTAATAGTCCCCTGTAGTTGTGTACCTGTCGGTGTTACAGCTTGGCCCATACTGTCCCATATGGATAGCTTGAGAGGTATGTACATGCTACAGAAGCTATAGGGCACTTGTATACATAAAGTAAGGGCAGACCTTTAGAGTATATAAGAGTAGTATTGCAAACAATATAGCCTATACTGGTATTAATGGAGTGGATTTCTCCCCCCCACCCCTTATCTGCATCACAATTTATTATTGTTATATATTGGTTATGGCTTATTATTAACATATGTTCTCAAAATGTTATGTTGGGCCTTGTGTTTTATTATTGTTATGTATTACAATGGTTGCAAACTAACATACCTGGTTGAATTACCTATGTTGTTGACCTTATGCCATAATTGCTACTGGCATGCTGTTACAATACTGACTGTTATCTCATTTATTATTGTGTTCCATATGCTATTCAATGTGATGTTACTGGGTTATTGGCAACATTCTGGCATGCTGCTATAACTAACTAAATGTTATGTTCATTACTAACCTATATACTTTGAAATACCTCAACACCGTAGCGTGACTGGGTAGGCCGATTCCTACCAGTCCATCTACCCTACCTCAGCCAGCCATGGCACCAGGTCCCAGCATGTCTGGGGCCCAACCCGGTGCTGCCCCCTCTGCTGGCCCTGCACCACCTATGGGTGGAAGCACCTCAGGAGATGGGGTCAATGCCCCCTGGGAGCGGGGGTGGAGGGGGTGTTGTCACCCACCAACAGCTACCGGGGATAGTGGATCATGGATTGTGGCTACGAGGATCGCCTGCACCAGATTGAGGGCAGACTGGCCAACCTGGAGGGACAAGGTGGCCACAGCGCCCAGCCCTCAGCACAGCCTCCTTTGGGGCAGTGAAGGAGCAGTGTTGACTGCCCATGGGTGGGGGGCTCAGTCTCACTCCTGCCATCTGGGGGCACATGGCTCTCAGATTCCACAACACCCTTCCCCTCCAAGGTATTTACTTCCTATATGTGTCACACACCACCCCTGTATGCTGCTTTGTCTGTCTTCTCTGTTTGCAAATGGTACCTCACTTTCCCAACTTACCTCCCTACATGTACCTATATCCCTTCCCCAATATTCCACTCTCTCCTTAAAAAAAAAAAAAAAAGAGCATCTGTCCCACAAAAAAATATCGCCCCATATGTAGCTCTCCATTTTGCGCCCACGTATACTGTACGCATGTAATCATTACAAGAATTAATCAACACAAGTTATGTTGCCCTCAGAGGCTCCAAATTCTCTGCAACCTGCACACCTGTTGCTGTACATGAAATGGAGAGCTATGGTCCTTTCCTACACCTGTCCTGCACATCCCTACCTGCCTTTCAGTATGCTTTTCCTCCTGCTTGCCCCCATTTCACCACTTTCCTAGCACCCCTTTTTCTTTTCTTTTTTAAAAATTAGCGCAAACCAGTTTAAAACTGCTTAAATGTGCCTTAATCACCTTCTGTGTTTCTGATCCTGTTAGGCACATCTGCAAAATAATTACCCCTGCTAAGTCTTGAACCCAGGCCCATGTCAACTGCAACATAGTGCATAGCTAACTAGGTCACTCAACTCTGAAGTAAAACAGGTGTTGCCATAAACATACCCTGATTGCCAATGACACACTGCTTGCACATATAATGGGAAATTTGGCAGTGTACTTGGGACTGTGATGCAGACATCAAACCAGTACACAGACAAATAAATAATGATGTATGTACGTGAGGCATAGGATAGCATATATATAGCTGTCAACTGCACAGACTGTTGCAGAATGTCCACAGTTGTGTCACCTACTTTTGGCATGGTTGTCACAAAACCTTTTCTGTACACTAAACTACTGACAAGTCAGTGCAGATTGAGGTCAGAAAATCATGACAGACAGTTCATTGTCACACGTTGTACCCATCCGAACACACATGCTAATGCAAATCCTGTGTAACCGATTGTATGCATGCACATATATATTGCAAATACACCTGCTGCAGTATTGACTCAATAGCTCAGTCTGTTGAATTCCTAGCATGATGTACATTTTGCCATTAACAGTCCTGGGTTTAAATCCAGTGTGTTGCACTGCAGTTACATGCTTGTGAATACAACAGATAATAACTGAGTCCTGCAGTTTTAACCAAAACAGGTTGCTACTACTGCATTCACTGCTATCCATGTTAGCACATCAAAGGCCTGTAGGTAGGGACACTCTGCACAAATATGTATAAGCTATGTACTGTATATGACACCTAACACTCTTCGACTGGCACTGTTACATAACATATGTACCCTTAAGCACATGCCTCACCTGGACTGTTATGGGTACCCTCACCCTGGCTCTGCTGTAACAACAGAGCTGACACTGCTCTCTCACTGACACATAGGCTTGCTGCCCTCCAATGTGTTCATACTCCCCAGTTTGAGTCCTGGGCAAAAAGCAGCAGCTGCAGCCTGCAACATATGCAGCAGTATGTCCAGCTACCTGCTACAGACCTACCATACCTCACAACCCCCTAGAACAAGGAATCCACACTACACCCATACATGAAGGGGTGAGGAGGCAAAGGTCAAGCAACAGGGACATGTGTCACAGTCTGCCCCTACAAACATACACAACTGATAGACCAGCATCTACTGCAGCAGCATGCATATTCTGATGTGTATGATATATGACACTTGGATCTGTCTTCCACCTTACTGACCTCAACCCACATTGTTTAACACTGAACTGCCACATAATCAGAAAGACATTTGACAATGTCCAATTATAACATGCAAAACGGTGGACATACAACATAAATCCCAACAGTGGACAGTATTTGTACCTACCCTCTGCTATGCTGTAGTCTCCACACCTCAGTAATGTACTTCTCAAATTCTAGAAAAGGGGCCAAGGCCTACATGAAAGCCTTAAATATTGCACTGTTGTGCCATGTCATTGGCTAATGAAAGTGCAACCCAGCTGTTCTGGATGCAGTTATCAAGTCTGAGCCACAAACTGGTGCATAGGCAATCCAGTGTTATTGAGCATTACCTACAAAAGGCAAGCACCCACAGGTCTGTAACTTGCTTTACCAAGCCAGACTGCAATTTCCAAAGCATTTTTCTTCAGCATTTCTGCACAAAAGGATTAAAGCACTCTACCAGGTATGTAATATAAGTCCCCATCTAATGGGATGCAGATGGGGAATAGGGATTACAACAGTTGGCCTCTAGTACATCTCTGGGAATGATATGTTGCTGATAGTCTGCTGTCCAAAAAGTGCAGGCATGCCTTTCAACTATGCCTGTTGTGACTTAGATCACAGCTGTGGCCCTCTCACTCCCTCCTACAATGGTCGGCTTCTGTACGAATGTCACTGGATTGTGTGTTAGACATAGTGACAGCGAGTAATGATGGTCACAGATGGCATATCACATGATGTACTGTCATTCAGCTCCTCTCAGTCTGTGAATGTCACACAGGAATAGTTCAGACATTGTACCTGTGTCCCTGACATTTTGTCGACATTCATATCTCATCTTTTGACAGCTATGGCTACCATACCTGGCAACCTCATACAGCAGGACTGTAGGTCATAGCCATCAGTAGTGGGAGACACAAGCTCAGCCTCAGCGACAGAGTGTACATATTGATCATACAAAGTAAGGGTATGAATACAGTAACAGATATTACTGTAGCATAAATGTTTTCTGAGGGTTCTGCCATGTGACAGCCAGATTCTCTACATTTTAAGGACAACCAACAATTATTGTCCAACTGTTTGCCAGATATCCACATGTGTCTGGCAAAAGGATCACATATGTCAGGCACGTATACATTCCACTAACATCTGTGCACTGGAGAAGTAGGACACCTACAGGGAAGATACCTTACAGCACATTTGCATTGCTGCTGTCATTGTGGCACATGGATGTTGCTGGACTATCCCCATATACTCGTAATAACACATAGACATGGTAAATGCTGCATGGCAAATGGCTGCTGTTGTGGCCAGGGACCATGTTGCCACTGGTGGATAGCCTGCAGTAGTAGAACCCCTCTTGGCCACAGAGGAATTCCTGGTTAACCTGGGATCAACCACCAGCTCCCAAGCATCCATCACCCCAAACATCATGGAGGTGGGTGCCACACCATCCACAGCAGAGGAGCATTCAGGTAAGCCTCCTGTGCTCATCACTGTAATACTGTATCAGTCATTGTGGCAGCCTCTGCATACCAGTACATGGATGTCAGGTCAATCTGGATTGGGGGGTTGTTTGTAATGCACACATACTCAGCAATGCAGGCAGTATCACAGTATCTACTGTACATGTTGCTATAGGCATATATTATCCTGTAACAATACATGTTTGTTATTGCTGACAATACCTCTCCCTCACATTTCCATATGGTGTGGCGGAGTCCAATTTCCTGTTCTCTTTGAGTGTGATACTGATTTTGTATGGAATATATATACTCTGAGAATGTCAATGGCTGCCATTTTGCTGTATAAACAACTGATATGCTTAGCCAGAGTACACTACTTGTATATTCATTCTCGGAGAGGTTAACTGAAGTGAATTGAATCAGTAATCATAGTAGTGTATGTGTAGGAGCTCTAACATATTTGCAGTTATTTTTGTGAAGGTCCATGCAGTCTGCTATACAGGGGACAATAGTATGCTGAAGACAGGTGCACTGTGTTTTAGGTGTAGGTCTATCACATACACTGACCTATCACTTATCTCACAGGGGTATAGTAGTGATGACATTAACCGGATGTAGTTGCAGGGCATGGGGTTTAATTGGCCTGTCTTGTCTGTGTATGTTGTAGTTTGCTTGTGTGTTGTGCATGGGTTCAGAAATAAGATGTGGTATGTGTAATGCAGTTGTGGCTCCTCACCTGTATGTGTGTGTGTGTGTGTGTGTGTGTGTGTGTGTGTATCACCATACATAATAGTGCAGGTAGTAATGTACTTATTTTGTCTTCCTTCTCACAGGTGACCATGGGGGTTGGAGTGTGCCCCCCTCACAACCTGATGTCAGTGTCTCATCGGACTCTGATGATGATAGTTGCCATAGTGAGGCACAGGTGGGGTTGATGTGGGCTGAATCTGTCCCATGGGTTGACATCCCACTTCCTCCCCTTTTGTCCCCTCACACAGTCAGTATGCCCACATATACCCAGTCCCCTGTGGCCACAGATATCAGACAGTCATAGTGTGGTGGCATCGAACAGGAGAGTGTGGCAACAATGACATCAGTGTTTGTAGACACTGGCCATAGCCACAGAGCTGGTGAAGTCCCACACAGGCAAATTGACAAGGGTGCTTGAAGGAGGACTGCTGTCCATCCACCACCTGTCACAGGTGTGACATCACGAGTCACCCAACACCTGTTTCGGTCCATCATGGAAGCAGAGTCAAATTCCCATCGCAACAACAGACATATGCTCAGGATCATGGATGCATCACTGTCTGACATCCATGACTCCCTCCACCACATTGGTGACGCCATGCATCGTTTCACTGATGAAGTGAACAGACGGTGGGGTGAGACATTGTCAGTCTTTGACTGACTGCACATTGCCTGGGCTTGAACATGTGGTGGAAGTAGGGTGTCTGACATCCGCTGAGAGTCCACGTGGCCGTGCCACACTCATGCTCCGGTAGTGGCAGTACCTCCAGCACTACAGAAGAGAGGGTGCAGTCTAAACCACATCATGGCAGGCCATGGGCACTTGGTCCTGGGTGGTCCTGGGGACATGGGCCCAGCAGACACCAGACACTGTTAGTGACTAATACCACATTTGACCTTGGGCATGGTGGTGCCAGTGCCACTCCTGGCAGAGCCAGTTCCTGTGTTCATGGCCAGAGATGGTGAACTATTCATTTTGCCATGTACAATCCACAGCTATCCAACATACCCATGTGTAGGGATAGCACATTGCTTAACTGTATACGCGCACACACTCATACCTCACTGTCACATGCAGGTCACCAACAGACACACACGGTGCCTCTCCATGGCCTAGCTAACCAGCACCCTTTCCTGACTCCCACACATGATGTCAACTGTTTGTCACAGCCTAAGACCCTGGCACCCCCACACCACACCCTGTGCATGTATGTGATGATACCTGTGCCACATCTCTGCCATTCATACCATTGATGCAGGGACATGTTAATATGTGTCTGATGCACAGGGTTGACAGGGCCTGAAAATGTATAACCATTGCACATAGGCGAGGCAGACACACTGTTGCAAGGGGGTATATTTACACACACACACACACACACACACACACACACACACACACACACACACACGCACGCATGCAGAGTTGCCCTTTATGAGATTAGAACCCCTCCCTCTCTAGAAGTATATACTATAGTACTACGTACTTATCACATATGCCAAGGGCGCTTATGTGCTGTGACAGTGTCTGCCAGTGCTGTGTTAAAGTGGATGACATCAGCAGCTGTTGACAGGGAGGCCACTGTTATGGACCCATAAAATGATTGACCATTACACAGACATGGGAAAAATGTAGACATACACACACACACACACACACACACACATGCACACACATACACACACGTGCAAGGTGGGTGATGTTCATAGGTGTGTACTAGGCTAATGGCCCTGGGGCCTTTAAAAGCTGGCCATAGGATTACCCTGGCATCATGCCACCCGATCTTAGTTCCCAGTGCCTCTGTCGAGTAGAGCCACTGGAGTTATCCCCGGGGTGAATTTTCTATTTCCCATTCACTCATCAAGATTTCTCTTGAAGAGGGTCAGCGAGGTGCTCTTCTTGACATGTATGGGAAGTCTATTCCATAACATGGGCAGTCTCTAGGTTATGCACCTGTCCCTCCAGTGCATTCTGTTGATTGTGGTAATGAGGTTGAGATCTCTGGAGCATGTGGTGCGGAGGGATTGGAATTTCTTTAGATGTAGCATTTCTAACAGAGCTGGGTCAGACATGGCTTTGTAAGTCAAGCAGAGATCGTCTCTAAGTAGGCAATATGAAACAGAGAATAGTTGGAGTTTTTTTAGTCTGTCCATATAGGACAAGTGTTTAAGGCCTAGGATCCTCTTTGTGAGGTACTTTTATGCCCTCTCCAGTTGTTGCAGGTGTCTAGTGAGGTACATGCCAAATAGGGCATTGTACTCGATGATTGGCCTAATGAGGGAAGAGTTGAGGGAGACAATGACCTCTTTCTTCCTGAATGCAAAACCCTAAGTAATGAGATGAGCTACATGGATAGACTTTCTGACCACAGTGGCAATGTGGTGGTCAAAAGAGAGGTTACTGTCAACCTGTGTTCCCAGATTTCTTATAATGCCTTCTGTGTTCAGTGGGCTACCATCGATGTGATACTTTATAGGAACTGGGCTTTTCCCAAAGGGGATGACAACACATTTTTTGGCATTGAGCTTAAGGCCATGGTTCTGACACCAGTCGTTGATCGCAGTGAGGCCATTCTGTAGGATGTCAACATCACTTGGGGAGTTAATATAGCTCCCAACTTGCAATCGTCTGCGAACTTTGTCAGCCAGAGTCCGTTCGTGTTAGCCTGGACTTCAGAGAAGTAGATACCAAACAGGAGAGGACCCAGTTCCGAACCCTGTGGTACTCCACTCGTGACTAGTTGGCAGGCTGACTTGGAGTCAGCTACTTTCACACTGTGGGTTCTATCTGTGAGCTAGTTTGCAACCCACCTAGTTATGTAGGGGTTGATGCCTAGCTTAGTGAGTTTTTCTATGATTCCTGAGTACTGAATGGTATCAAAGTCCTTGGCCAGATCAAGGTAGGTTGTATGAACCACCTTGCCTTCATCTAAAGCTCTAGTGACCGACTCAAAGAAGTCGACCAAGTTGTGCAGGCATGATCTACCCTTCACAAAACCAAACTGTGTGGGATACAGAGGTTGGAGATTCCCTATATCCTTGTTTATTAAGTCCATGATTATGTGTTCCATAGCTTTGCATATCAGACTCGTCAGGCTAATGGGGCATTAGTGATGAATCTCGTTGCTTATTTGAGGCAGGGGCATGGCAGAAACTATTGAAGCAGGAAATTCATTGAACAAGAGAGATGGAAACAGTGACTTTGATCGTCTATCTCACATTTTAAATGTGAGTGATAATCCATTATTGGATCTCAATCGAGTGAATGCTGTAACTAACAACACAGAGGCAAGTCAACAAATACCAGAGTGTTTTCAATGCTATAAGGATTTAGAGAATAAATTATACAAGTACAAATGACTACAGTGGCAGTGCCTACATTTACAGGCATCCTTGGAACACCATGTCATTCCCCGAGGACTAAGAGTTCTAAATATGCCTAGTTACGGAGATGCCTATCCTGAGTTATTAAGAAGGTAGCAACAACTTAATTTAAAATTCACTGCAGAATATATCCATCTTGTAATAGATTTCTTCTTACCTATGGAGGAAGACTTAAAAGACGATATCTTGTCAACACAAAAATAAATTTTTGATAAGTTTACACCAGAGATCACTGATGACAAGATTGACCTGTTGCAAGATAATATTCTATCATATGAAAAAAGACTGCAGCTTACTAAAATCAAGAAGCTGAAGAGAGACTTAAAAGATTTCCATAATCAACTTGTCTTTTCCTGGCCAAGAGAGCAAACCAGAACAACCGTTACCACTACTTCTAATGAGCGTTTG
Source organism: Protopterus annectens (assembly GCF_019279795.1). Lineage (NCBI taxonomy): Eukaryota > Metazoa > Chordata > Ceratodontiformes > Protopteridae > Protopterus > Protopterus annectens. The sequence continues at coordinate 590,347,532 of NC_056749.1, forward strand.
CATCCAGCAATCACAGCTACACTAGGAAGTAATATTGTGCCTATTGCTTCGACCACAGCAGCGTGTACTACACCGACCCCTTTTTTACCGTCTACAGTTACTTCCTTATCCAATGGACAGAATGATAGGTCAATAGAGGAAAAACGCAACCATGAAGACCTCAGAATTTGGAGCCAGCACGAGTGGAGGTAACGATCTTTCTGACCCTGTAGTCAAACCATGCTGTGCTATAGAAGGCCACAAAACCAGTTCTACTGATTTTTTAGTAAGCAAAGTGACTGCGGGCTTCTCTTTATCGACTCCCCTACCCATTATGAACAGATCGAGAAGTCAGGGGAGGAAAGGGATTTTGCAGTGACAATCCAGCATGGAACGAACACAACAAATGGTGAAGAGGAGATGTTATTAAATACAGGTCTGATTTTCAACACCTCCTCTATTGTACTAACAGATGATCATATTGCTTTACTGAATAAGGGACTTTCTTACATTCCAGCAAAATGTGCTAATCACGCAGAAATGTTAAAAGACCTCAGGTTACTAGGTAGAAATATTACTTTAAAAGCACTTTATAATGAAGAGAGTATACATGAAAGAACTCCTTTTAAGAAACCAAGTACATTTGTACCCAGTATACATCCTGTGGTACAAACTTTCATAAATGTATGTGAGAATGACTTTAGATGCTTATTTAATGACGGTACTAAAGCATGCTTCTGTAATATGTTGAATCAAGATTTTCTGGCTTTAAACGAACTTAAAAACATGCACTCCATAGAAGTAAGGCCAGCAGACAAGGGTGGAGGCATTGTGATTCTAGATAAAGACTTGTATTTGCATCAAATGAGATTACTTATAAATGATGCATATAAATATCAACCCATTTCTAAGATAGTATTGAATAGCATTATGGAGAAAGTATCTTTTTTGATTTTTGATTTATTAATGACAAATCTCATAGATGAAGAACTTTTTAGATATTTTAATGTTGTACATCCTCTCATTCCTAGAATTTTTTGTTTACCTAAAATTCATAGGAATAAGCATTCACCACATATGAGACCCAGGTTGGTACACGGAACCACTGTCTATCTATATTGAGTATAGTTTGCATACACTACTAGATCAATGCTGCTCAATTTTGAAGGATACAAAAACCTTTTTACAGAGGCTATATAACTGATTGTGAGAAACAGATGATGATTATATCCTTGCTACACTGGATATTGAATCTCTTTTTACTTCTATCCCCAATGATTGGGGGGTTGATACTATTAGAGATTCCTTACAACAAGAAATTGTTTTCCTCATGATAAGGTTGCACTCATATGTATGTTACTAGAGTTAGTTTTGGAAAATAATGTCTGTACTTTTGCGGAGGAGCTCTATCTTCAGAAAGTTGGCGTGGCTATGGGCAATGCTTGTGCCAATAGCTACACCAACCTGGTTTTAGCGCAATGGGAACTCACATCTATTTTATCAGGGACCAATCAATACAGCAAATACATTCTGTGGTACGTCCGTTTTGTGGACGACATCTTTTTGCTATGGAAAGGGAGTGTAAATGAACTGGAAGAGTTTGTCAGATATATGCATAATACAACAGACTTTTTAAAATTCACTTATCACCACTCCCAATGTGAAATAGAGTTCCTAGATGTCACACTAAAAAATCTGAACTCAGACAAGTTTCTAGTAGTATTTATAATAAACCTACTAAGAATGCCCTTCTTCACAAAAGAAGTATGCACCCATGGCACATTCCATGTAATGTATTCAAAGGGCAGATATATTGAGCACTAAGGCTACACACTAATGACATAGATGCACATACAGCCTTACTACAATTGAAACTAGATTTTCTAGAGAGAGGATACTCAGAAAAGGCGATAGCCAATTCTATAGAAGAAGCTTGGTCACATAGAGACGACAGATGTAAACCATATTTTAAACAAGCATCAATAGGAGCAAATAATAGTGGAGGAACAACAGCTACTAACAACATTTTTAGAGTCACATTTCAATATTCTAGTGACATTAATGATTTTTGTGACATTATAAAGGATAACTGGAGAATTTTACAAGATGCACCAGAACTCATGAGTATGGTTGGTGCAACACCATCCTTTTCATTTAGGAAAAATAAATCTATCAAGCAACATTTATGCCATAAGAAGAGCACAAAAAATAATCCCTATGAATCCATCAGGGTAGGGACTTTTCCATGCAGAAATTGTACAGCATACCAACATTTATATACTAGTTCCTTCTATCAACATCCCTCCCTGAAATTTGCACTCAGAACTCACTACTATGCAGATTGTAGAACAGCTAATGTAGTTTATTTTTCATTTTGTCAGAAATGTCATGCCTACTACGTAGGTAAAACTAATAGACAGCTTAAAGACAGAGTGCTTGAGCATATCAGCGATATAAAGAATAAGAAGTACAGTAATGCATTAGCAGTACATATTTCACATAATGACTCCACACACCTTTAGATATTTTTGTACTACAAGTACTAGATGTAGATATTATAGGGGGGGAATCTGGAAAATCATACAGAAGCAGCTGAACAGAAATGGATTCTTCTGCTTAATGCTGAAAGATATCCAGGTCTGAATAGCACTTCTTCATTAAAACCCTTTTTTTTAACTACTTTAGTAAGATTGAAATATTACATAATATGTATATGTATATATATTTTTAAACAGTTTTTAAACAATTTTGTTTATTTTAATCAATGTGGTTAATGTATTTAATTACGTTAGCTTATTATGGAAATGACTATTTAAGATGAGTACTTCCTTTGATTCTTTGTCTGATGAAGTGACTGGATGTCGTGAAAGCACATACCTTGTGTGTTTTCATTATTTTATTTACTTAATTAAACAGTTTGCACAACATTTCTAGCCTTGTAGGCTCAGTGCAGTGTTTTTCATTCACACAGGTGAGGTGCCAGTTCACTCTGTAGTTCATGTAGAACACAGCCAGGGATATTGTCAGGTCCCATAGAAGCTGTATTCTTGGCCTTGGATAATACTGTTTTAACCTGTGCAGCAGTAATACTGGGTGTCTGGCAATCCACTGGTATTGTGACTGGTCCTTGGGGGGGGTAATGTTGGCACTGAATCTGTTGGCCAGTATATTGGCAATATTTGTTGGCTCAGTATAGGAGGTACCATTGTGCAATAGCTCAGAGCAAATCTGGGTATTGCCATGGAGATTCTTTACATAACTATAGAAGGCCTTTTGGTTGTCTTTACTATCTACTGCAATTCTGTTTTCATAGCTAGCTAAAGTGAGACTAGAATCCCTGCCTAACTACTATTACACACTACAGCTCACAGTATTACATGCATGCACCACCACTTACATTTGGTGTACAAGTGGCTGCAGCACTACATCACACTACACCTTTATGTGTCTGTCTCTCTCTCTCTCTCTGTGTATGTATGTATGTATGTTATCTCTGTGTATATATATATATATATATATATATATATATATATATATATATATATATATATATATATATATATATATATATATATATATGTATGTATGTTATCTCTGTATATATATATATATATATATATATATGTATATTTTCCATATGCCAACTCTACCAATATACTACTCTAGAATGTTAACATGTTGACTTGTTTTTTTTTTCTGTTTATTCCTATTATTTTGCTAAAATGTAAATTATTATCAACATACATTGTTCTATGTACTTATGCCAAGATTATGTGATTATGTCAATTTCTTATGTATGCTTCTTATGTAATCATGTTGAGCTTTTTCTCCCCGGGCCTCCTCTGAAAATGGGTTCTTTCTAGGCCCAGTGGACTTTCCCGGTTAACAAATGCAATAAATAAATAAATATATATATATATATATATATATATATATATATATATATATATATATATATATATGTATATATGTGTGTGTGTGTGTGTGTGTGTGTGTGTGTGTGTGTGTATGTGTATATATGTGTGTGTGTGTGTAGATATATATGTATGTACCACATACTGATAGATAAGGGTAATCTTGTCTGAGGAGGATAGGGAGAGACAGCTACATATACATGTCTGTCTGTATGCACAGTGATATAGTCCCATCTCAGTTCTTTAGACAGATGAGCCATCAGACATGGGCCAAAATTAGTGTAGGAGCATGTCCAGTGTGACCATCAGTACTTACAAAGTACTCCAGGCTAGAACTACCTGTATTCTAGTCCAGGATTTTGTGTGCTACAGCCAATTGGCCGCTGCACATGATTCAGTAGTCCAGCACCTCCGTGATATTATATCCAAAGGATTCCCCGGCTGTGTACTGCACATAATATTGAGTCATACCTAGGGTGTGTACAGATTGTAATCAGTTGTCTGGTACGTTTTACATAGCATTGTGATTTTCTGGTACATCAGTGGCAAATCATTATAGATTGATGTTAGGAACTGATAGCAGACAGTTGATTTACTGACTCCATACACAGCAGGGACCCTTGCGACTGGATGACCTGTTATTCTCTGCACTGTCTACATTTGTGTGGCCACTAGTTAATCCTTCACCTTATATGTGGGCTTTTGTCCCACTCCTGTTCATGGCTTTGTCCACATTTCCTATTCTACATTTATTTATTTTATTTATTTATTTACAGTTTGTTTACCAGGATAGTCCATTGGGCCACAAGGAAGCTCCATGACATTACAAGTATAAAAGATTTCAGAATTAGAAGATTACAGGATAATAACTTTTACAAATTTTACAAAACAATTATCAGACATTAGAAAGAGAATACATGGTAATAACAGTTACAATAAATTAGCCTGTGTTACTTTCAATTATAGTCAAATTAAGGTAGCAAAAATAAGAATGCAAATTCCTTCTGGAGATTATGGGCTGAAGGATGTTTGGGTATTAGGATGTTATGTAGGAAGAGAGCTATTAGTAGATATGTTAGGTAGTGAGAATATTATAGTAAGATGTTATGTAGGATGAGAGCAAGAGCATTCCCATTGTGAGAGTAGGTGTGCGTGAAGAAGAGTTTTAAAGGGAGAGAGAGACTGTTAGTGGTACGGATAACAGGTGGGAAAGAATTCCCGTGATGTGCTAAGGAGAAGGATAGAAGATATTTGCCTGAAGGGTGGGCAGGTTTGTGTAGCTCGATTAAGTTTTGAAATTTATATCGGAGTCATCTGTTTGGATGATGCATTTTGAAGGTAGAGGCAAGGGAGGGACAGAGAGAGGGACAAAAAATAATTTTGTGTGCCTGGATAAGTTGGATACAAGTAAGATAATTGGGGAGTTCAAGCCAGTTCAGGTAGTGCAGGGAGATGCGGTGATGGGTATTGGATCGGTGGCTGGCTGCAAATTTTGAGATTTTATAGTAACAGGAGGAGAGCTTAGATTTGAGGGAGGATTGCAGATTGGTAAGGATAGAGGCACCATACAGGAGGGAAGGGATGAGGTATGAATTGGCAAGAACGAGTCTGGTGGAGGGAGAGATGAAATGGTTGTGGCGATAAAGCATACCGAGTTTCTGGTGTGTTTTTTAATATTTACTTGAATATGGTTATCAAACTTTAGTTGGTCATCAATGATGATTCCTAGCAATTTGGCAGTGGGGACTGTTTCTAGAAGAGTGTTATTTTGGCTGGTGATAGAGAAAGAGTTTTTGTCTAGGGTGATGCTTTTAGAGGGTGAGAATATCATTAGTTTGGTCTTGGATGCGTTTAGTGCTAGGTGATTATCTAGCATCCATTTTTCTGTAGAGGAGAAGGCATCTTGGGTTAGTTTTGCTAAGGAAGAGGTGGAAGTTGCAGAACAGATAATTGTCGAATCATCAGCATATTGGATGAGGTTAGCATTAGGGATGGTATGGTGAAAGTCATTAATGAAGATACTGAATAGTAGGGACCCTAGAATAGAGCCTTGGGGCACACCTGTGGGAGTGTTTAGGAATGCTGAAGTAGCTAATTTCCATTTAACTGCTTGTTGCCTATTTGATAGGTAGCTGGTGAACCAGGTAATAGAGGAGTGGGAAAGATTCAGCTTAGAGAGCTTAGTAAGGAGAAGTTTATGGAAGATAGTGTTGAAAGCTTTAGAGAGGTCTAGGAGGAGGATGGATACAATATGACCAGTGTCACAGGCTTTGTTTATGGTTTCTAGGAAAAAGAGGAGAGCAGTGATGGTGCTACGGCCTGGTCAGAATCCATGTTGGGTGGGAGTAAGAACGTTATTATTTATTTGATAGGGTAAGAGTTGTAGGTGGATGCACTTTTCAAGAAGTTTTGAAATAGGGGATAGGATAGTGATGGGACAGAAGTTTGAGATTTCATTATTGTTACCACCTTTATGTAGTGGAATTGTATAGTCCTTTTTCCAGAGCTGGGGCACCTGGCTTTCTGAAATAGATTGATTTATCAGGATGCAGATGGGGAAGGCAATGGCTTCTGCAGCTATCTTAAGGATGTAGGATGGTATTTCATCAGGAGCATTAGAGCAAGGTTTCAAGTTTTAGAAGTTTTTTTATGGTAGAGGTGGGAATGGGAATTCAGGGTGAAGGGTGCAGGCTGGGAGCTAGAGACACTGGAGGAGGAGGGGATGTGATGAGGTTGTGGTGGGGGAACATGGTTATCAGAGAATGATGATGTTAGTTTGGAAATAGATTCAATAAAGAATGTGTTGAATTGAGTAGCTAAATCTGAGTCTGAGGCATTTGGGTCAGGGCAAGGGTTTTCTTTTTTGCCTGGGTTAAGAAGAGAGTAGATTCCATCCCAGAATTATTTTGGGTTATTGTTGTGGTGGGCTTGAAGAGTGGAAAAATAGGCTTTGCGGTCTGAGTTTATAAGTTGTTTTACTTTGTTGCAAAGTGTTTTGTATTCTTTAAAGGAAGTAGTAGTTTTTGTTTTATGGTAGTGTTTCCAAGCTTGGTGGCTAGGGTATTTTTAGTTAGCCAAGGGACGGAGTTACTTTTAGTGCATTTTGTTTTCCAGGGTGCGAAGGTTTAAGAAGGTTTCATTAAAGTGGGTGACAGCATTTTCCAGGGGTAGAGTTTTGAGTGGGTTTCAGTTAATATTCTTTAGTGCATCAGTGAATGCATTGGGGTTAAAGTTTTTTAGGTACCGAGAAGAGGTGTATGTGTGAGAACGTTATAGGAGGGTGGGAAGGTGATAACCTAGAGGGACTGAAAGGGTACCATTATTGGAGAAGTAATGAGGATGGGAAACTAGCATCCAATCTAGGGTACTGTCGCAAGAGAAGTCTTTGGAAGGTCTGGTTATGGAGTTAATCAGTTGAGTGAAGTTAAAAAGATTTATATTTAGAGAGCTGGTAGGAGGTTGTATTATGTCGCAGTTGATAGTAACATCCCCATGATTATAGTTTCATTAGTGATATTAGTTGAGAGCCAGGAGAGAATGTCTTCTAGGGCTGATACAGTATCTCCGGGAGGGATATAGAGGGTGGTTATACAGATGATTTTGTGTTTGTTTACCTGAAGGAGGGATAGAAGTAATTTAGCATTACTAAATTTGGGGATATGTTTGGAGTAAGGGATCACTGAGAGGGATGAAGAGTAGAAAGAGCTACACCACCTCCTTTCTTATGTGCTCTGTCATTTCTGATAATACAGTAGTTGGGTGGAGTTAATTCAGAGTTTTTTATGTGTGGTTTTAGCCAAGCTTCAGAGATGGAAAGAATGTCAGGTTTGTTATGGAGAAGCCAGGCATGGAGGTTAGGGATTTTATTGCATATGCTTTGAGTGTTCAATGCTGTGAAGTAGAGGGATTTACTAGCTGAGTGGGGAGGAGGGGATGGGGAGAAAGAGATATGTGAAGAAGAGGGGCCTGAGTTTGGGTGTATGTCCCCAGATGAAAGGATAGAGGTAGAATGGAGAATGTGGGCGAAGAGATATTTAGGTTGTTTAGAGTATGGTTTCAAGGTTGCATAGGTAGATGAGAAGGGGCACTTGTTGTCTGGAGTAGTGTTTTTGTGGTAGGGTAGGAGTTTATAGGTGAAGAGCATAATGTTATTGAGAGAGTAGAGGTTAGGGGAGATGGAGATAGGAGAGTGTGTGTGCTGAGAAGAGGATGAGATAATTGTGTGAAAAGAGGGAGTATGATTGGTGTATAGAGGTGTATGGTAAGATAGTAAAAGTAGGATAAGGGGATAAGAATGAGTATTGGAGTTAGGGCCCAGACTGGATTGCCAGGCATGGTGTAGAAACGTGGAGGAAGTTGGGGGTCAGTTTAAACTGGGAAGGTGCTGGGAAAGGATAAGGTGTATACCGGTACACAGCCAGTACATAGTTGTAGGTATGCTGTGACTGAGGTACATGATGTAACACCACACACAGAGGTAAAGACTTCACACCTCTGACTGTACATGTTTTGCAGGATGTCCAGCATTCCACCCTATGTGTCTGCTGTGCTCCTCAGACAGCATACATGGTGCCCACTGACTTGTTGTTGGTACTGACAAAGTTACGTGATGGCCTTTACATCCTGCTGCTTTCACTTGTTACAACCTGCTGTTATACTAGCCACCTTTTAGGTTACTCAGAGCATGTTTAATGTCCATAGCTGTGGCCTCTGTCCCTCCATTGTCTCTGGCATTGTCCAGATTTCTTGCAGTAACAAATAGCAACATATTGTTAGTCTGTGAGACTTCTAACATGGGGGTACCTCACATGCAAAATTGTAGGTGTAGACAGCTTGAAAACATGAACACCATCATTCATGCTAATGTACTTAGCCCACTAAGCCACACCAGCCACCAGAAAGTGATGTTTAATTCCTGGCACTATCAACAGCAGACAGACTTAACTTTGACCCCTGCATATTGAGGAAATAGGACATGTCAACAGATTGTTTGGGACAACCCTGGGATTGTGTGGTCTGCTGCTATAACCTTGCTAGCATACTATTATTGCAGTTGTATGGGAACAGGGCTGTGTTTGGGGTAGGGAACTCTAACATTGACAGTCATGCATCTGTCCTATAACCCCACTATTTGGCAATTCCCTCACATAGTGCAGTGGGCGTTGCTGCTTTGTGGCCTACTGCATATTATGGGGCAGCCAGTATTGGACAGAGAGTTCCGGTTGTCCCACATAGTAGTTAGTTTTCCGCAGGTAGCCCAGTAGCCCACTATATTCCCTTGCATACATGTAGCAGGTCCTTACATATGCTACCATAGTCTAGTACCCCCATACATTTGTTGTAAAGTAGAGTGACTTACCTTGTGAATGTAGCAGTTGAGATAACAGTGTTGCAGGTATGATGCACACAGTACACAGCCAATACATGTTAAGCTACAGGTTGTGTGGTATGGCTGGTGTCCTTTTTACTATGTATGTTAGTCAGAGTGAGGTGTCAGTCCCTAGAACCCTAGGTTGTCAGTGCATGTGCTATGTGTTGCCTCTTTGCCAATGCCAAGGCATACTGGGTATGCTTACGTCTGCCTACAGGGACAGGCTCAGGGGGTTCCTCATCCAAGTCCCTCTGTGGCTGTGGGGACCTTGGCACTGGTGGAGGGCTGTGTGTCCCTTCCATGTGATGATCCTGCCACAGCTATTTCTGCAGGATAATATTGTGTAGCATGGCGCATACTGTGAGCATCTGTACACATGTGACTGGATAGTACTTCAGGGATCTATCAAATATATCGAGGCAGCAGAACCGTGACTTGAGTAGCCCAAACACACGCACTATGATGTTCCAAGTTTGTGCATGTGCCTCATTATGGCGTTCTTCAGTAGGTGTGTGTGTGTTTTTGATGGGTGTCATTATCCATTGTTCCAGTGCATAGCCAGCATCCCCAGTAGATGGCCATATGGGATGACCCCCTGGCAAACATCTGGTACAACTGTAATGCATGCCAGATATGGTAGTCGTGATAACTCCCAGGGCTGCCAGCACACACACTCATGATAATTGCACACAACCAGGCAGTTGATGGGGTGATACCCCTTGCTGTTGATGTAGACTCTACCGTCCTCACTGGGTGGTGCTTTGATGTGCACATGAGTGCAGTCTATGCTACCCAGTACCTCAGGGTAGTGTGCTACATGGTGGAAGAGATGCATACTGCTGGCTGTCTCCTCAAGGGTGAGGGATAAATAAATGTGCTCACTGGCATGTGTTTGCATGGCAGCCAGGAAGTGGTGGAGTACCCTGGATGCAAATGCTTGTGAGACCCCCATCATGTCCCCAGTTTGCCTTTTAAAAGTACATGTAGGTAGTATTCTAAGGGCTACACATACCTTTGTTTCCACTGGGATGGGTTCCCCTCTTTTGGCTGTGGGTCTGAGTTGAGGGCGGCAAAGCTTGGTGAGTTCTTGTAGTATATCCTTGTCCACACTGTAGTGCTCTCCAGCTCATGTAGCTCCTGGAAGGTTAACTTGGGCCTGAACACTCCTCTCCTTCTCAGTCTAGGCCTATTGTCATCACCAGCATCAGCACTGACCTCAGCCTCTAGCACATACAGATGTAGCAGAGCAGTAGCAGCCCCTAGCATTCTGTCAATAAAATTCCCAAGTCTGTACTCCAGTGGTGCAGAGAATGGGAGAAAAATCAGATTGTTGGGGATATGCATACTTTATAGTGGTGTGCTGCAGATGCAGCCTGTGTGATTGGTCGACTATGATGTATTCCACCTGCCAGGTATATCACTGAGGGGTTTAAATGGACTAGTGTTAGAGGAACAGTGGTTATCAGTCATTTAGACATGATTGGCTTTCCCAGGCTATTTCCTTTTTATTATTATTTTTTTTAAATGCCTTCCCTGCTAAGCACTGCGGTGTGGTGCACAAACCCTCAGCACTGGTGTAAAGACTGCTTAGCAGTCTGGACACACCCCCGTGCACGGGAAAGCTTTTTCTGCCTTTGATCAAATAACTTAAAATGAAACAAACAAAGGTTCATCTTTTATTTTCTGTCAGACTGAAAATATTTCTTCTTGACAGATTTAAAATTTTGAAGATCTGGAATCTGCTATGACATTCATAAGAGCAAACAAAATATTAGATAAAATAGAAGATATGGACTGATCAAGCATATCGTTGAAAAGGGTTGCAGAAAACAAAAACTGGAAGTCAGCTGACAAAAAGAAGAAACTGAAGGATAAATGACTTTTAATTAACCTTTTTTTTCTCTTTCTCTTCTTTTAGCTGTAAAACATCACATTTATTTATTAGCAGAATGATTATACATATCTGATGCTTTTATTTCAAAAGGGGGTAAAAAGAGAGAAAAGAAAAAATTGGACGTTGTTAAATTGAACTCCTGGACATAGAGAGTGTATGATTTAATAACATACATAAGGTAATTTTTCTTATTACTAAAGATTATTTGTTTATTTTGTTTTAGAATTTAGGAATGTAGTATGTATCTGATTCTTTGATATTCATTATCATTTGCATTAGGATTGTTTACGATTTCTACTATTTAATAAGAGGTAGCCATTAATTGTTTTTGCAGTTCCTTATCATTTAAAACTTAGTAGTAGTAGTTGCAAGCTTTATCTTCCACTTTTCATATAATTTATGTAAAGCAATTCCTACTAGAATGTTCACCTCTTAGTTCGTGATGTGCTATGTGATGAGTCATATAATACAGTGAAGTGTCTTTAATAGTACTTGTGACTGTATGGAAAAAATAGGAGATGGAAATTGAACTATGACCTAACTACAAGCAAGACAGATGGAATGTTGAGACAAAGCCAAGAAGACACCTTCATTACTACCTTTGAATTTTAATTGACTGTTCGCAATTGTTGCCGTTATACAGATTAATTCAAGGTTGCGTCTATTTACTTTATGATGTATGAAAAAAATTATCATTTCATTAGTTGTTATTGTATGAAAAGAATTTCTTATTAGAAAGTTATTTTAACGGGATCACACTTGAAAATGTAGCATTAGAAAAATGTATTTAACTAGTGACCTGTAGCTGTTAACATGGCTAGACCACAGATATTACAAAACACACACACACACACACACACACACACACACACACACACACACACACACACACACACACACACACACACACACACACACAAAAAGGAACACAAAAAATAAAAGTAAACCATGGGATAAGGTTACATCCAATTAAACAATGAATATCCAGGTTAAGAAATTGATCAACAAACATGACTACAAAGGTTAAAGGATTTCATATCAGATACTTCAAGCTAAAATGAAATGCTCACTGTCAGTTAAGATGAGCGCTCTTATAGTTAAAGCTGTTTTATCAGAAGTAATGATCTTCACACTCTGCTATGCTTATAAGCACAAAGCATTAGCAGCTCATCTATTTCATAATTGGATCAACTGATAAAGAGAATAAAAAAGTAACTGTTGCGCCTTATCTGATCAAAGATTGATCTATTCATGATCAATAAATCTACACTATCTGCTTAAATTATAAAAACTTTTTAAAATTAAGACATATTTCAGCTTAATTATACAACTGTAATCTATAAAGCCAATCCATATACACCCTGTTGCAAATGAACATCTCCTCATACTGACGTCACTCGTACAGCTTAACGCATTAAAGGACTAATGGACTAGCAGCATGATTAAGGTAAACATAATATAAAACAAGTGAGTAATTTAAACTAATATATAACAATTCACATTACCAGATAATTTCTTAGGCTTGGTTTGGGAATAAATACAGATATTAGTCATTTGTTAAAACTGTTCTCAGATAAAATTTTATATGGATATACTGTATTTAATTTTCATTGCGTGTGCTCCTACATATGTTCTCATTACATGTTATATTTGCTTCTATTGTTTACTGACTGAACTTTGTAGATACATTCACTGATAGCTATGTTAATATTAAAACAGCAAGATAATTGCGGCTGGTTACAAGTAATATGTCCTCTAGATGTTTCTGTACCTGCTTCACTACAAAACACCTGTTTCTCAATATTTGCTGTGACGCCCATGCCCTGGCTCAACAATCAAGGAGCCTCAATCTTCATCACTAACACCGGTGAGGGGCATCTCATATAGGAGGAAAGGATAACAAATACACAGAGTAAAGTGCAATTTTCCTTAAGAGCACACAGAGATCGCAGTCAGTCCAGGGCTGGTCACTCCATTGCTCTCCAAGTCCCAAATAAGACTCCCCACTGGCACAGCTATAGGGTCCAGATCTCAGCCAGCTGGGCAAGCTAAAATCTCTAGCACCCTCTCTGGCCAACCAGTGCTTCGTGTCCCTGCCCAAGTAGCTGACACACACACACACACACATACACACACACACACACACACACCTTGAGATAAGAGTTTATACAACCATACAGACACTTCTGGGGAAGGTTGGCACAGGTTCTCCAGCTGTGCCCCTTTTACCCAGACTGTAGGGTAGAAATTACTGTCACCACCTAGCTAATATTTATCAGCTACTCAAAGACCCTTAAAATGGTGTCTAATTATTACTGTGCAATGTTATTATCCAATTGGTAGTATAACGAAACAGTCAAGGCTTATTAGAGGGACTTGGTACAGGATCCCCATATACATGCAATGTACTCTTAGAGCCTAATTTATCTGTACACAAAACAGCCACAGTTGAAAGGTTTTAAAATATATAATAATAAATAATAAAAACACAAGACAATACTTCTTACTACACAGTGCTAGTCAAGAGTTCAGAGATCACAGAGAAATACTTAAAATAATTCAGTAGTGCAGTTCTGACATCACAGAAAAGCACTTAGTCTAATCTTTCTAGTTTCTAGCTATTTCTAAGAGAAAGCACACTTCTAAAATAACTTACATATAGAACAGGCAGAGTGCTGATGAGTTGGATGGTCAAGACAAAAATGCTTAATAATCTCTGATTGTCTCTGTTTTAAATCACATTCCTGGTTCCCATTACATCATTCTTCACACTTCCATGGGTTCCCAGACTAACAGAAACTACATTTACATTCTTAACATCTCCTTTTGTTATCTTGCAGCTGGTCAGGAAGAAAAGCAATAAAAATACATTTGCATGTTTAAATCTAGCAATTTAACTCTTGGTTAAAACAATAGAAAGAATGTCTTCATCTAGACAGGCTGGAGCCAACTTTAGATCAAAGGGTCACAACATGTTTTACTTTTGCTTTCTGCCAGCACAGTGCAGTGTTATTACATTTTTTGCACTTCCACATCTAACAGCAGTGTTTTTTTTCCATTTAAAACAACAAGCCTGTGCCTTACATTAATATTTACAAATGATAGAATTATCTATAAAATTTTATCTGGCTAGGCTGGCAGCCTTCACATTTGCACATAAAAAATATTTACTGATCATAATTAATGCACACATATTCATACATGTGCATATGCACATATATGCATATGTGCGAAGAGAACAGGAAGGTAAATAGAGAGATATACATGCAGATGGTTGGACAGATAACATTGGCAACAGTTACACTTACACAGTTACTGGATATATTAAAATTGTAATGCATTTTTCATGAAATGTTTTTATTACAAACCTAGACTCTGTTTAAATAAAAAAAAAAAAAAGAAAAGAGAAAAAGGAAAGAGTTTTGGGTCTGCGGCTGCTCACACTCTCTGATATCTATTTTGAGGGTTGAATGATTGACTCTTTGATATATTTTCCATAAATGAAATGTTATTTTTATAATACGTTAATAGCAATTTATTTTAAAAGAGCTCAAATATTAGTCACATTTGCTTATGCTTTTGATTTATAACACGACAATATCAGCTTTAATATTCTATTGACTTACTTATTGATCAATCATAATCTGTAGTAATCAGAATAAGTTATTTATTTCTGAATAGTCATAATATATCTACTATCATAGACTTGTTTAATGTGGTTAATGAGTATATTATATTTTATATTATTACATTTTAAAAAAAGTTTCCAGTAAGTGGTGGGGGAGAGTAAACTGTTGTTATTTTTTTGTGGGGTGGTTGACTTGAGCAGTGAAACTGTTCAGGCTAGGAATTTTTAACTCTATGAAGGGGCTAATGGGTTACAGAACTTTAGTTTTATTATATATTGTTTTTATATGTTCTTTTCTGGTGTCTACTATTTTTAAAATTTTGATTTACGTTACTTTTTCATATATTCTTGACTATAGGTTTATTAATATTCATATCAATACTGATGGGATGAAATCTTGTATATGCTTAAAAAAAATTAATGGTCATTTTACTTGCAAATTCTTTTAATACTTTATATGTCTTTTCTAAAATGTATATCTATTAATATCATTGGTTTGAATAATAGCTACAAGAGAGTAAGTTTACATAAATACTTGAAATTAATTCACATTCTGTATTTTTTTTACAAGAAACACACCTTTTATCTGAAGACATAGATAAACTTAATACTAGAAGTTACATTGTGTTATCTAGTTCTCACCATCTTCAAAAGAAAAGATGAGTAGCTATACTATGGAATAATTATTTACCTTTTAGTAAATTCATTGATACATATAAAGACGATAAATGTATGTTTTGTTTGGTTATGTTGGAACTTAATAGAAAAATATGCACTCTAATTAATATCTACTGGATTCCTGGGACTGAGATTCACACTGGTAAACAACATTTAAATCAAATAGTTCAGGTATCTAAAGGAAATATTTTAGCAGGGGCTTTTAATTGTATTTTAACAAACAAAGATACTAATGCTTCTGGTAAAAGGAAAAGTCTACCACCAGCCAAGAATATGAAGGAATTTACTGATACAATTCATATTGGAGATATTAATGACTTTTCTAATCCAAATTCTCTTTTTTTCAAGCATTTTTCACATAGACATGGGACATATTCTAGAACCGATAGAGTATCTATATCACATCAGTTGATTAACAGTCTGGGTAAGGTTAAAGTAATTTCGTGTCCCTTTTCAGATCATAACGCTGTCTCTTTTGGATTACTAATTAGTCCAAACTATTGTGTTCAGATTAAAAGAATTTCAGCCTACATAACCACACTAACAGATTTTAAGGACTTCATCACATCAGAAATTCAAACTTGTATTAAGTCCAACAATATTTGTGATATCTCATATATATAGGATGTATGGGATGCATTAAAAGCTTAGTTATATGGGAGAATTACAAGTTGGTATGTCAATACGAAAAAGCAATGGGACAGAGAATTAAATGAGCTTCAAGAGAAATTGATAAGTTAAAACTGCTCAATCAAAAATGTAAAAGTAATACAATTGTAGAAATTAATAATTTAAATAGTAAATATTTAGAAATCTTAAATCATAAGACTATGATTAATTTAGAGATGTTCAAATTTATAAACTTTAAAGCAAAATATTATCTGCTTGCCATCTTGGACACACCTCCAGTAAGCTGTTAAGTCTTCACAGCATTTGTGCATGATTATTTCATAACTGAATGTATACAATTCTTCACAGCATTTGTGCACAGTGGGTTTTTGTCCGTAGCTGATTTTCTGTTTTCATGGAAATTAGTATTCAACTTCACATTTTTGAATTTCTCAATCCCAAAACAAAAGGACGGTTGACGTTTCCATGAACCTAAGATGTGAAGAACTGAGCAATGAATGAGTTGGTTTAAATTCTGTCAGAAGTAACTCCACCATCCATATCTGTCCTGGATCTGCCACTGATGTTTTAAAACTTTAATATAAAAAGAACAGAAAACATGAACTATGTATCGAATAGTAGTACTGGCATTGGGGATATTTTCTTTACAATTTACTGCAGATGGACCTACATTTGTAGAGCTATCATGATGGTAAGGATTTATAACCTTCATTTATGGTTAATGTGGTTGGTGGTGGGAAGCCTTCTTTTACACCATATGCTTGTACAAGTCAGTTCTGACTTCCTTCATTATGTGTTTCTTTTAAATTTGAAAAAAATGAACAAGGACAGGAATCTGTGTAGTTCCAACCTCACCACCATGAGTGGTGAGGAAAAAATAATACAAAACAGAGAAACTAGTGGTCTTAAAATGTTGTTGATGAACTCAGTCACAATAATTTCCAAAAAATCATGAAACCCAGGTAGTGTTCCAAAGTAAAAAGCCCTTATTTGTCACAGGCAAGTGATCCTCAGTAACAATATTTTAACAATGTTTAACATGTCAGCTTTTATATACTTAAAAGTGGGTGTGGAAAATATATGTATTTAATTTTAAACCAGCCTATTCAAGGCAAATAACATAAACAGGGGCGTAAAAGTACATTTTAGAACAATAAGTACCCACCTCCACATGCTACTACTGATTAGATCAAACTAAATCTTAGTTAAGTAAAACACTACCTATCTATTAGCACCCCACATTCCAAAATCAGGTATTTAGAAAAGCATAAAATACACACAAAAAGACTTTTAACTAAAATCGCTTTTGGCTACCTAATGCAATAAAGCCTTCATCATGTCTGTGACAAGAACTAAAATCAAGAAAAAAAACATAGCTATCTAACCATAAACATAACCTGACTAGAACACTATAAATATAAAAATACATCTGTTTAATAGTATCATCTCATAAATATCCATCCATGTATATTCGTGTGCATACAAAAACTAATTAACAGTTCAGAAAAAATGTCAGTGCTTTGCAAAAAAAAAAAAAAAAAAACTGCCATGACAACTTTTATGTGTACAGCACTAAGACATGTTTATACGAGAACTAGTAGAAAAAACATACAAAAGCTACAGAAACCAGTGGACAAAGTAAAGTAGCAATATATAAAAGTGTGCAGGTGTATGCATGAGTGTGCATGAGCATCCACCAGTATGGTAAATGGGGGAATTATACCAATACCACATGATAATAGTGGCATGACAAAATGTGAGTTTTGAATTTACCATTTAAATCTCTGGTGCGATGCAATAAATGTAATGAAAGCAGAAGTGAGGTTAAAGTATCTAAACATATATACATTTATACACATTCTACACATCATGTTATCCTTTTTATTATGATTTAGTATATTTTTATACATAAAAATATTTAATTTATCTATTGTTTATTTATTTTTTTAATTGTTTCTTTTATATTTGAATTTGAAAGGTGCTCAATGCAGAAAGGATTCAGCTAATTTTACCTTTTTTTTGGTAAATGCAGGTGTGAATATCAGAATGTTCCTGCAGAGGGCAGGCTTACACTGTCCATTAGACTTGAAAGCTACAGCTAAACAATGTTCTAGGTGGCTGAAAAATGCAAGTGTCTGGTATAACTACCTTTTCAAACAGGATATCGGATTGGCTGTAGAGAGTAAAGTGTAGAAGTGCCTAGAATAATATGTGGCATAGGTGCAAGAGCTGCCGAATATATGTGCCTAAATGGCCAGTTAGACATACTTACGTCTTCATATTATGGAACAGATGAAAGCAAAGAATAATCTGGAACTCAGTAACATGGAATAAATGGTTACTAATTTAACATTAAAACCTTTGGAGGTGGTACAAAAGGCCAATTATTATTAGTAGTAGCATTATTAATGTCTATTATTATTACTATTACTATTATTATTATTACTATTATTATTATTATTATTATTAATTATTATTATTATTATTAATTATTATTATTACTATTATTATTATTACTATTATTATTATTATTATTATTATTATTATTAATTATTATTATTACTATTATTATTATTATTACTGCTACTACTACAGTGGCAGATCTAGGAATTTGCAGAAGGGAGGGCACAGTCGTGAAAGCAAACTACGATGTGGTGTGGAAAGTAGACCAGTTGTGGGTGGGCAGTGATAAACAGAGGCAGACATTGGTGAAATAGTACATGACGTAAATGTCCCTGGTGCCCCTGGATCCATCCATCTTGGCCTCTACACACTAGCCAGATTACTTTTTTGCACCTTTTCTCACATTTATGTTTTGCTGTCCAGCTTTTTCCTGTAACCTTTTAACACACTTAAGTGGGAAGTAGTGCACTGTAATAACTGTAATAAATAATTGAACAAAGTTGGGGATGTAGTGGCCTCCCGAATCCATGGGGTTAGAGATGCTCTTAGGTGCATTTTAGAGCTTTTTTCCCCCAACCTTTTGATCCAGTAATTGCCTGAACAAGAAACATGAGTAAAGAAAGAAATTCAGTCTTATTATTTTATTTCAAGGAAGAAGTAAGTTGTGTCTGGTAAAATAGCAGTTCACAAACTGAGGAGACAAATACTTGCATGGATAATAAATCATCTCTGAGTACAATGCCAAACCTTCTGTGTATCTCTTTGGTCAGACTGGCATGAAAGTCAAGGCACAAATGATCATAGATGTGTATTTAATGTGTTTGCTGTCAAACTTATATAGGGTATGTATGCCTCTTTACCCCTACGACCAAAACACAGCCATCTTCCGTGTATCACTATGATGTCAGACTGGCACAAATCTGAAAGAACAAATCAAACACATCAACATATTTCAACCTGTTGCTGTCAAACATATATAAACAGGATGACTCCTTATCTCTACCCCAAAAAGGCATTCACCTGTACATGTATCTGATGTCTGATTGTGAGGAAAGTGAAAATAATTGCAACCACAGTAGTTATTCTAACATATTGGTCATAAACAGGACACTGCCTAATAAGCTATAATGGTCTTCTGTGCACACCTCTGAGTTTTGGGGTCTATATTATACTATCAAAGTTTTTAAACTTTGAATACTATAATATCGACTCGTTTTTGTCGAAAATCTTCGTAATCTTACCTAGGGTAAGATCTCGGTTGTCCGTTCCATGGCTTCACTATTTACTGTACTGTGGTGGGAAGGTTACGGACCAGGGTAAGGTAAGTATGCAAACGGAGGTTACAGACCAGGTTAAGATAAGTGTGGGAATGGATCGGGGTAAGTTGAGTGTCCGATGGTTAGGGGCTTTAGGGTTAGGGAGCAGGTAAGTTGAGTGTGCGGTAGTTAGGGACTTTAGGGTTAGGGAGCAGGTAAGATGAGTCTGTGGTAGTTAGGGACTTTAGGGTAGGGTTGGGTTAAGGTGAGTGGATAGGTAGTAGTGTAGGGTTAGAATTATGGTTTTGTTAAGTGTATGTGTGTGGTTTATTTATTTTGGTGTGTTTGTGTTGTGTGTTTGTGTTTCGGAACAGCAAATTTTTTCCCTGGGAAAAAATTCGCTGTTCCGTATTTTCGATATTTTGTGCTTTAGATATTTTAGGCACGATGAAATAACGTTCGCTATTTAAATCGTACGATAGGGTAATATAAACACGAGTTTTGTGAGGAAAGCTAATACACTAATGACCATATAAACTACAGCAACCTTCTGTGCACACCTTTGAGCAGGACAAGGTTTAGACTAGGTGAGGTTTAGTGAAGTGTCAAAATGCAAGTATACATTTTAGGGTGTGAGAGCCACCAGGGTCCCAGAAGCTCATTGGGTTTGGTTGTTTTATGATGCAATTTACACTTTATTTGTTTAAAAAACAATCATAACTTTTTTTTCTTTTTTACTGTTACCCTGAAGAATTAATTATGTATGTGTGTCAGTACTGTGTAACCCCACAGACAAACATCAGTAATAGTTTTACACACACAAACACACACATATACAAAATATCACTCAATACTGCATGCTTCACCTACTGCATCCTTTTGGGGTGTTGGTAGAAACCAGAGCACCAAAATAAAACAAGCATAGCAACACAGAATACATGCAGACTCCATACAGAAAGCACCACAGCCAAGAACTCAACCAGTGAGCCAAGCACTGTGAGAGGAACACCTCACTACACCACTATACCAATGACTGGTTACTTTCAGATACAGCATACCTGCGCCACTAAAAACAGCCATTTATCATGTACAATGCTAAGGCTCAAATATGATGGAAAGTGGAAGTAATTATGTCCAACTTGTTACTATTAGTTGCACTGCAACAGCATCCCCCCCACACAGAAAATTGGCCCTAGGAGTGAGTGCGTGCATGTGTGTGCCTTCTGTGGAAGGTTTTGGCCGCCGGGCTGGCAACTTGACACCGTAAAACTCCACTGCCAATCATGAGCGGACAGGTGATCCTCTGTGGTGACCCCTAACTGGGAAAAAGCCGAAAGAAGAAGAAGTGAAACTTTATAAAGTTGACTTTTTTTAATACAGTGGCATATGATTTAGAAGTCTCTTATCCCAGTTTACTCACTATCACTAGTACATACTATGCAAACCCTTTCTAGGCATTTCAATTTTTTTTCTTTTTGTCAAAAGACTTTATTAACCATGCCATGCTAATCCAGACCATAACATGGCAGAGTGGATTCTGAAATGCAATTGGGCTGTTATGATCAACCAACAAGGAATTGACCCAAACAGTCCAATCTTATTTCAGAAGACATTAAGTCAAGTTAACGAAAAATGTTGTTTCATACAAGGGATGAAAAAAAAATAAAATGTATAGTGAAAAGGGGTACGACTGAGAGTTGATTGCAATGACATTTGTGAAGTCTGCAAATGTAACTTCCTTTCATGATTTGCCAAATTTTTATGGGGTATGGCTCCATGTTTGTACCACATGACATGGTAGCAAAAGGGGCGGGGCTAAACCTGCTACTGTATTAATATTAAAGCAGAGACAGATGGACAGACTTAAGAAGGAGATGTTACTAACCAGACAGTGGAAGATATAAATGATGGTTCAGTGCTGCAGAGAATAAGTAGAAAAACAATGAATAATTAAAGTTAAGAACACTTTCTAGGACTTACATAAAACAGATAGTAGTGTGAGCGGATTGTCTGTTTCATTATTGTTCTTTTGCTGGCATCGTTAATCGTGATTTAGTAAAGGCTTTTGCTTAGAATGGTAGACAATGGACTGTGTCCATCTTGCATATAATACTCTCCCACTGAAGGTTGTAGTATTTGAACAAGATAACAGAGCATGAGAGGAGATCTGCTGATGTGGGATATGAAACTGGGGTAATGCCAGGTAGACATGTTCACTTACAATTACCTTATGAGGGGCGATCTGTTGATTTGGGATATGAAACTAGGGTAATGTCAGGTAGACATGTTCACTTACAATTACCTTATAAGGGGAGATCTACTAATGTGGGATTTGAAGCTGGGGTAATGTCAGGTAGACTTGTTCACTTACAATTACCTTATGAGGACCTGGAACTGTTATCCTGACTCTAGTCCCATGGTGGTTTATAATAAGGGTGATTCAACTGGCTACTCAGGACCCATGACTTAAGGGGGGCACACTACATACAACAGTGAGACAAGACTTCTGGTCATTTAAAATACTTCTGCTCTGTTTGATATTGCTAATTGATTTTAGTTAGTTTTAGCAGTGCCAAACATAACAGTCACAGACTTCAACTATTTTTTAACAAACTGTTCACAAGCTACTGCAATATTCATTTATACTCAGTAGCTTAATCAATGTGGAAACGTCATATATGTGCCCACGAGGTGCGATCCAGTCAGCAACATTGGGAGGAGGGCACAGAGGCTAGTGTTAGACCATTGCTGGTTGGGAGCTTTGACTGGTAGTGACAAGAGATGGGGAATACTACAAGGGCATATCATCAGGCAAGTGAGTAAAACAAAGTAAACACTTCTCCACCATCTGCAGTTTTACAGAATGTCTCTGATTTTGCCTTACATCCTTGCTATGTTTCTTGTAAAATTAGTGGTTTCCTAATTAATTAATTAAAGTAAAAAGGATGATGCAATGTATTGAGATGGGACATAATGGAAACATTTACCTGTCTTAACAGAATTCAAACAATCCAGCTTGGTGCCATATTTAAAAAAAAACAAAGAGGTACGGAAAAACTCAAAAGTGAAGGTTAATAATATAAGTCTGATATTCAAGAGTTGTCAGAAAACATTATCTCATGAATTTTGGGACAGTGAATGATATGAACTACCTCCTTGAAGAAGTAATAGATTCAAAAACAGTAATGGAATTCCAGAATGCATGGGACAGGCTTTAACAGGGCTGTGACTGTGTATGAGGGGGTCAAGGTTGTTAAATATGCAGGACCTACAGCTTGTCAAGTAAATACTGGGCAAACTAGGAATTTCATGCATTTCTTACCTGCTATCAAAGTGTATATAGTTCAATCACTGCTAAGCAGTGCAACAGTTTATAAAATCACTTGGTAATCAAGGTACAGGGCTTATATGATATGGTCTGATAGCTAAACTCTTGAAGAGAAATGCTCTCAGAAGGGGGGTACAAAATGATGGGCATTCTGTGAGCACTATAAGATCATGGCTCCTGACTTTATCTGGAGAAACATCAGTCATTTAGCCTTTATCTCAATGAACTCCCTTTCAAGAAGTTCCCTATAAGCTAGTACAATCCAGTTTTCTAGCTAAAGCAAAAATATATGCTGCCTCATCACTAGAAGATGAATTTAACTTCTCAGGTTATCTCCTAAAGGATCAAACGTGGAATTAAGAGGCCTGTTGAACTCCCAAACCAGAAGTTTATCCTCTGCCTGAAATGTCTTCTGAACAGGAAGGTATGGATGCACAAACAACTAAAACAACATTCTCAGCTATAATAGTACCTGAAAAAGCAGAACAATTTCCTGTCCTGGAAGAACTAAAAACGCCACTACAACCTCTACAAACGGCAGTGCAAAACTTTTCCGACCAGCTGCCAACGTTTGGTAACACTATCAATCAAATTACCTTCCGATTGGAACTAACAGAAGCTAAGGTCCTGAAAAAGAAATGAAAATCAATCAAATACAAAATCTTTGTGATAAAAACACAAACTTCATCCAGGAGCTTCAGCAGAAAGTACTTGACTTAGAAGCACATAGTAGAAGCAATAATATTCTGATCAGAGGAGTCCCAGAGAGCTACGAGCTTCCACAACTACAAGAAATTACCAAACAAATATTGGGATGTCTTCTTGATTACTCACCTGAAACCAATAACATAATAATTGAAAGAGTGCACTGAGCTGCCTGCTTTTCAGAAATCCCTAATAAACCCAGACAAATCTATGTCAAGTTATTAAACCACCAAGACATAACTACCATCCTATCAATGGCTAAGAAAAAGAAAAGTTTACACTGGAGGGGCAGCAACATAACCTTTCACAAGAGTTACCTTATCCTATTAAACAAACAAGACAATTAGCACCCTTTTGCTCTTACCTAATTTAAAAAAAAAGTGAAAGTCCAAATGAGGTATCCAAGCACCACGTCATTTCAGCACAAAGATAAAAAGTATGTGATTAACTCCATTAAAGAAGTAAAACTGGCCTTCTTACAAGCGTTTAATGAAGTGTCTGATTTAAAGCAGTAATTATTCAAAATAGGTGCGATATGACAGATTGATATAAAAATTCTCTGTTGTTAATCATAATTAAATAAATAAATAATTACATCCTGGTTGCCGTTTTAATCACCTAATGCTGGAAAGGAACATGTAAACCTAAGAATGGTTGTGATTTGGGCAACAGTGATAAATCTGTGAACTTTGTACCAGGACTCTGACCGCACTTACTTTCTTGTTTTCAGATAATTAAAAAAAAAAAAAAAAACACTTACCTTAACACTCTGAGCAGGAGGGCTTGCCCACTGCACTCCCCACACATCCCTACTTAAATATACCAACTCCGAGACTGCACTTCAGTGAGGAAAGGGAAATGTTCCCATTCTGTGCATAGGGAGCTGTTGCCTTTCACCTTCAAACTTTTCAAAGTTCGATCACATGGTGTCGACCATATGACATTCAAACTTTGAAACGTTCGATAATTTAATAGGGACCCAATTTGCCATACTATATGGATAAATCATTTCTTTAGTTCTGCTGAAAACTTAAAATGGGGATAATTAAGAACAGTATCACTTTACCTGATATCAGTATAACTAAATGGCAGTATGCGTGTTTATATATATGTACACACACACACATATATATATATATATATATATATATATATATATATATATATATAGATTCACTCCATAATCTCAAAATACTGAAATCTTGAATTTCAGTATCTCGAGACCATAAAGCCGAAAATCCATAAAGCCAAAACCCCAGAAGCGTGAAATTTAAAATCGCGACTTCTGTACAAAACATGCCGCACACACAGACACAAACATACACCTCCCTACACATACACAAACACCTACCCAACATACAAGCAGGCAAGCCCCCCTGCATCCCCAACATACCCCCTACATAAATATACTAACTCCGAGTTCGCACTACACAGACAAACACACAAAAACACCACTACACAAGCTAGATTCCCCTCGCACACACACACATCACACTAACAAAACACACGGACACACACAAAAGCCCCTACCCAAAACCTGTAAAACACAAATGCTTACCTACATCTCCAACCATCCACTCACACACCGCAACCCCAGAAGCGCTAATTCAAAATCTTCGAACTTCGGGATTTTGAATTTCGCGCTTCTGGGGTTTCGGTATTCTGCACTTTCATCTTTCTGGTCTCGGGTTACTGAAATTCGGGATTTCAGTAGTTCGAGATTCTGAAGGAAACCCATATATATATAATATATATATATATATATATATATATATATATATATATATATATATATATATATCTGTATATATATATAAAACCCATAAGCATATTCCAGCACTCGAAATAAGTCCATCAAGCCAAAGTGAAAAAAGTTTATTAGGCAACCTGCCCAACAAAACCACAGACTGGTTTCGCTCAAGGCGTCCTCAGTGTTCCATGCACCTTTTCGTGTGTAGGACTATATGTATATATATATATATATTTATAGATAGATATGGATCTATATATATATATATATTTATAGATAGATATGGATCTATATATATATATATATATATATATATATATATATATATACGGATCCCTATCAGATGACAGAAATTTCATTTGACTGAATCCCATTTGACTGAGACCATAAGACTGAAATTTCAAAATACTGAAAAATCACTTGATTGAAACCCATAATACTGAAATCTTACAATACTAAATTTCAACATACTGAATTGTAAAGTGGACAATAAAAAACCAAAAAAGAAAAGGTATATACCCTTTTCCCCATTGTAGTGCAATCCTGAAGTTAGTATATATAGTTGGGGGGTGGGGGGCATAGCCCCCCACCTATTCTGTTTTTATACAGAACACCTATTCTGTTTTTATATCGTCCACTTTACAATTCAGTATGTTGAAATTTCTCTCATCTGATAGGGATCCATATATATATATATATATATATATATATATATATATATAAACAGCCGGTGATACTGGCATAGTTGATCATAATGGTCCAAAGGATGAGACATTAGATTCAAAAGAATTGTGCTTTCAGTTTCATTAGCTGTGGCTTTTCTATAGCTAGGAATTGTCATCATTTGGTTAACATCAACTGGGCTCATTAAAAGCATTAGTGATAGTAAACTGTTGATTTCATCCCAAATAAATAAATAGATTTTTGTTGTTATCTCAAATTATTTCCTTGTTTCATAGTTTATTAGATCATCTGTGGTTATATAGCACCTTTTTTTCTTCTCTTTAACTTCTCTAGGTTGACTAAGTATCAACCATACCTTAGAAAGTTCAGGTTCGAAATGCTGATTTAAATAATGGGCTGTTTCTTTTCTTGTAATAATCTGTGATAGGTTAGGATTGTTGAGTGGAGGATGCACATTTTGGCTGGCATAGTTAAGCTTTTTAATGTCTTAAGTTTCATTATCTATACTATCTCGAGAGGTAAGAGATCTCAGACTGTTTATTTGTATAGTAAAAAAAAACTCTCTACCCCTATCAAGAAAATTCTCCCAGTAGTAGTGGTTTAGTATTTAGGCACAGGGTTAGGGATGGGAGTTTTAAGTGTCATAAGAATACCTACCTAATGTTCTGCCTACCTATTTTAATGTGTGTGTTTACAATAAAATAAAATATTTCCATCCTTATAAAAGGAGAGAGGCCTTGAGCAAATCTGCCAGTTTTAAAGCCGTTTAATAAAAAAGATATTATTAATGTTGATTATTAATTCATGGAACATTACGGGGATTCAGGACATTAAAAAAAGAAAACTACTGTTACATTTAGTATACAAATCATTAACAGCAAAACTTTTTATTCAAGAAATCCATATGATACCTGATAATTGGGACCCAGCTAAGAAGAGTAAATGCATAAAAGCAATTATTGCTTCAGGTAATAAAACCAACAGCTGTGGGTTGCAATTATAATTAAAAACTCATTTAAAGAACAAATTGTACACTATGATTCAAACAGTAATAGCAGGTAATATTACTTTACAACAGTAAACATTAATTTTGATAAACTGGTTATGTTCCTGGATATCTACGGTCTCTCCATGAAACAACATAATTTTATCATGTCCTTGTACAACATTTTATCACTATTCCCCAATCATTATTACATATTAGGAGGAGATTGGAATTCTTTGGCAGATCAAGTTTGGGATAGAACCAGTAAAAGTAAATCCTATAACATTCAGGCTTCTACGGCCTTTTCAGACTTGATAACTGTTTACAATCTGATTGACCCTTACTATCTGCAAGACAAAGATACACATCTATCTAGGTATACTTTCTATTCTACATGCAACAAAACATGGTCCAGGTTGGACTTTTTCTTGATTTCTAACCTTTTGTTTTTTTTTGAGCAGAAATCAAGTTTTCTATAGAACCTAGATTTTTCTCAGACCACTCAAGAATTGCTCTTAAATTATCTTGGTCATATTTTTCTAAAACAGCATTAAAAAGGTTCAACTGGACATTAAATCCAAACCTGCTTCAAAAAAAGTGAGGTCAAAAAGGTTATTAGCTACCTATTAGATGATTTTGAGAAAACAATACCATCTTCCACAATACCATATGATGTGCAATGGGTGGTTTTAAAAACTCATATCAGAGGTCTACTTATACAAAAAGCTTCCTATTATAAAAAAAACTGTTTAATGAACAGGAAATGCAACTTCAAATAAATATTAAAATGACTGAGGACAATCTGCAATACAAATATTGTCCAATGTTAGAAAAACAAATTAATAATATCTAGAAAGAGCTATTTTTGCTGCATTCTGAACAATGGTCATTTCAAGAAATGAAATCTTTAGTTAGCTTTACAGAATGGGCACACACTCCTTCAAAATTCATAGCAAGAATAATAAATGGAAATAATAAAGTTCCTATCATAACAGACCTAGAATATCTTGGTAAATCATATAACACCAGCTCAGAAATTGTGGGACTGTTTGAAGTCATGTATTCCTAATTGTATGGACAACAAGAATATCGCCTCACTAATCAAGAAAGAGACCATTCCCTAGGCAACTTAGTATTCCCCATATTACACCAATCTCAACATGATTTTCTTTCATCTCCCCTATTAAAGCAAAAAGTCTTGTCAGCAATAAATTCTCTCAAGATGGAAAAGGCTCCTGGACTGGATGGCTTTATGGCTGAATTCTATAAATAATTTAATGAAATGACAGCTAATCTTTTATTACTAGTTTTTAATTATATATTAAACAAGGGCATCTTAGACCTTTATTTAAACAGCTCTAAAACTATTCTTATACCTAAAGATAACAAAGATAGGAACATTCCAGAAACTATAGACCCATATCTCTTATTAATCCTGATATCAAAATCCTAGCAACAATCTTAGCAAACAGATTAGAAAAGATCATTCTGAGCATTATTTCACCCGAGCAGTCAGGCTTTATTCAAGAGAGACAAACTTGTGATAATATCTTTAGACACATTGATGAAGCTTTCCAGTCTTCAAAAACATCCAGTATACACCCTCGTGTTAGATGCAGCTAAAGCATTTGATAGAATTAATCATATTTTTTGTTTGCAGTCCTACCTTACTTTAATTTGCCAAAAAAACTTTATAAATTCAATTAAAACTCTTTACCTTAATCCAAGTACAACTTTATTTATTAATAAAACATATTCTAAAAAATAAATATTTAGAACAGGGCTAGACAGGGTTGACCTTTATCTCCATACCTTTTAAACTTATACATAGAACCCCTTTTCATACTCATAAACCAAAAAACTTATCACCTGGTTCCAAATTTATTTAACAATAAAAATCACTTTTTCAGCATTTGCGGATGACCTAATTATCTACTTTTCTCTGCCTAACACTGACTTGAATAAGTTATTAAACTCGATCACCACTTTCTCAAAATTCCCTAACTATAAAATTAATCCAGATAAGTCTTCCATATTCCTGTTAAATTCATTTTGCTATCCAAACCATATTTTCCTGGAACTGGATTTAGAAATAAAATTCAACCAATCCTTAAAATATCTTGGGATTTCTTTTCAACTGGGCAAAAAATTCTTTCTCCAAAATAATATTCTGAAGCTACTTTTGAATTTAGAACAAGATATTCAGAGATGGAGTGTTTTAAAATTATCCTTCCTTTCAAAAGTAGCAATTATCAAGATGAACATACTCCCAAGGATATTATTTCATTTCAGAGCCTCTAACACAATAATTAATTGTAGCTTCTTCAGAAAAGTCAATGCACTTTTAATAAAATGCATTTGGCTTCCTAAATCAATTAGAATATGCCATCAGAAACTAATTCATCCTAAGGTAAATGGAGGGTTGGGTTTGTCAGATTTTCGTCTATACTATGATGTATGTGCAAATAGAATTATTAGAATTTCAGAGTTTGATCCAAAGAAGACAGACTGGGCACTGCCTTGGTTACATTTTTGGCTTAATTGCACAAAGTCATGTAATATTAACCCTAAAGCCCTACCATCCCACAATAAATATAGTATTAAAATCTTTAAAATTCACATTTCGCTAAAAATCTCTATTTTAAGATTACAAAAACTGCTGGACTCCCTGGATTTGTACAAAGTATTCTGGATGCTGCAACTATTACATCTAAACCCTAACATTAAATTGAACAACAAAATGCTAAACTTAAATATGTTCCCTCTCATTAGAGAGAAAATCCTATGAGATATTTATGTTGTTAGGAATATGTCTCTGGAAGAAGCTAGGAAGGTTTTAAACCTTCCAAGGAGCTACATCATAATCTTAAGACAAGTCAGGGAGCTAACAACTTCATTGACAAAAGATCTTGAAATTCAAGAAAATAATCTAAATACATGCAAACTTTTATGGATGGTACTACTTTAAAAAAAATGTTAAACTCTTATAAATTAATTTCCCAACTCAAGTATCAGTCTTCAATTATAATGTCAGATTACTGGACAAAACAACTCACTGATATTATTAAAAGTCAGAAATTTCAAGCCATTAAAGCTACTCTGAAATTAACCCCCTATAAGAAACTCACCTATACCCAATTAATAATTTATAGCAATGCCTATTTAACTCCAGTTAATATGAATAAGTTCAACACAAAATTCTCCCCTGACTGTGCACAGTGCTGGACACAGAAAGCATTTAATTTCACATTTTGTGGAGCTGTAAATGCACATATAAACTCTGGTGTTCACTGAGAGCTAGGCTTGAGAAGATGGGTTATGAAAAATCCACCCTTTCATGGGAATTCACACTATTGCACATCACCTTGAAAAATCTTCTCATTGCTAAAATTATACATCAGTCAGAACTGGGTGGACAGGAGTCAGTGTTCATGGTCAAGCTTCAGACAAATAGCGACCAACTATAGGTTCATAGGTTGGTACTAGGCTATCAGCCCTAGGGCTTATACAAGCCTAGCCATAACAATTCCCTGGCTATTTCTTCCCAGAATATTTATTTTCCTGGTTCCCCTGTCTAGCAGGGTGACTGACATGATCCCCGGGGTGAATTTCCTATCTCCCATCCAACCATCAAGGTTCCTTTTGAAAAGAGCCAAAGAGGTACTCAGCTTGACATGTATGGGCAGTCTATTCCAGAGTATGGGGAGTCTCTCGGTCAGGAACCTATCCCTCCAGCATGTTTTATTCATTGTGATGACCAGGTTTAGATCCCTGGAGCATGTGGCTCTGAGGGTTTGGGATTTCTTTAAGTGTAGCATGTCCAACAGCTCTTGGTTTGACATGGCCTTGTATGTTAAGCAGAGATCGCCTCTGAGTAGACAATATGCGTCAGAGTATAGCTGGAGTTTTTTTAGATGGTCAACATAGGGCATCTGCTTTAGGCCTGTGATTCTTTTAGTGAGGTATTTCTGTGGTCTTTAAAAGTTGTTGCAGATGTCTTGTGAGGTACATACCAAATGGAGCATTGTAATGGGTCTAATGAGGGATGAGTACAGTGGGACAATGACCTCCTTTTTTCTGGATGAAAAGCCCTTAGTGATGAGGTGTGCCACATAGAAGGATTTCCTGACTTTTGTGGCGATGTGATTATCAAAGGTGAGACCACTGTCCACCTGTGTCCCTAAGTCCCTTATCACACTTCTGGTGTTTAGTGTACTGCCACTTATGTGGTAATTCTTGGGTGCATGTTTTTTCCCAAAGGGGATAACTATACATTTCTTGGCATTTAGCTTGAGCCCACGGCTCTGGCACCAAGCATCTGTTTCTGTAAGGCCCTTTTGTAGAATATCCACATCATTTGGGGATTCAATAATGGCTCCCAGTTTGCAGTCATCTGTGAACTTTGTTAGCCAGAGTCCCTTAGTGCTGACCTGTACTTCAGAGAAGTAGATGCCAAACAAGAGCGGTCTGAGGACTGAACCCTGAGGTACTCCACTTGTCACTTGTCTGGAGCTGGATTTTGAGTCGGCTACTTTTACAGTGTGGGTTCTGTCAGTAAGCCAGTTGGCAACTCATCAAGTGACATAGGGATTAATGCCCAGCTTAGTACGTTTATCTATGATTCCAAAGTGGGGATGGTGTCGAAGGCCTTGGTGAGGTCCAGATAGGTTATGTGGACTGCCTTACCTTTATCCACGGCTCTGGAGACTGATTTGAAGAAGTCAATCAGGTTGAGGAGACAACATAGGCCTTTTACGAAACCAAACTGGGTGGGGTCCAGTGTTTGAAGGTTGCCAAGGTCTTTGTTGATAAGTTCCATGATAATGCATTCCATGGCTTTGCAGATCCTCATCAGACTGATGGGATGATAGTTCCCGGGATCCAAGGTGGATCCCCCAGCTAATTATATATACCAATGTTGAGATCGTACTACATAGGGAACAAGGACGTATTTCCTGATCCATACTGTACAGTGATCTCAGGATAGTTCGCTCTTTAAGTGAATAAGAATATGTTTGACTTTTTAAATAGTTGATCATATGAAATTTGACTATTTCAAAACTCTGTATTTTAGCATAGACCTATATATATATATATATATATATATATATATATATATATATATATGTGCTTGTGTGTGTGTGCAACTATAGAAAAATCAAAATATCAATTGGTAAGTAATTGAACGCAAGTTGTCAAATGTGTTTTTCCCTTTCCATCAAATACTTTAATTGATTGTCCAGGTATCTGGCACAAGAAGTTGTGATAGAACCCCTAGTGTCCACAACGGAACAAATTGGGGGATCATTTATATTTTTATGAACTTTTGGTATATGGAAAATGTTAGGACTGACTGGGTAATTTATATTAAGATAATTAAAGTCACCTATGGAAATCCTCCCCTCGATGAATAAATCTTTTATTTGTGCTCTAATCTTTTGGTAAGCACCATTCATCTCATTCAATGTAACTGGGCTGTAGGTATTGTCAATCAATAATTTAAACATCTGGTCATTATAACAGTCTTTATGCCTAACAACCATATCCTCACCCTTATCTGGTTTCATCATCCTAACATTTCTTTTCTTCATAAGTACAGTTTCTTGCATTTCCATTTTAGTTATATTATACCTGTTATTAGACCTATTCTCCTTCAATCTTCTTCTTCTTTCGGCTTTTCCCGGTTAGTGGTCGCCACAGCGGAACTCCGGTCCGCTAATGATTAGCAGTAGATTTTTTTACGGTGCTGAGGTGCCAGCTTGACGCCCAACCTTCAAAGAAGGCACGCCCATTTATGCATGTCTTTCAAATGCCACTCGACTGCGGGGGAGGACATGCACACTCCACACAGAAGGCACCCCAGCCGAGAATCAAATGGGAGAACCTCTTGCTGTGAGGCGACAAAGCTACCGCCTTCAATAAAAATATAAAATCAAACTCATAGATCTTTTTGAAAAGTTGTAAAGTAAGATGTAGGGGTGGATTAAAGGTAGTAGAAATTTTAAAACTTGTCATTATCTGAGGCATGCCATAGTTTTAAAATTTAATTTCCTTGTAAACAACTTTAAATCAGTTAGTAAGTTTAGAAGGAACAGAATTAGACCTTTTGCAAATGTTTCAATTAAAATGTTATTAATAGAATTGCATAAGCAGGTCACACTTTTTGCCCTGGCTACACAATATGAACTTTATTAGATTTATTTGGCATGCCTTTCCAATTAGAAATCTGAGTTGCCTTAAAGGTTTGCAGATATTCTACAATTCCTTCCACAGGCAAAAATGGCATAATTTCCCTTACAATTGAGTTCAGATTTAAAAGTTGAGATTTTCCAGCAGTTTTGCTATACCTTTAGTAAACAATAAAAAATACTACATTTGTTTAATGGTCTGGAGTCTTACCCTCTTTTTCTGATGCTGAAAAAGGTAAAAATAGAGATTATTTGAGCTCTTTTTTAGTTCTTAAAGAATCCTCTGCTGAATCATATTAAACTGTATTGTGTTTTGTATTTTTAGTTTTTTAAACTCTTTCACAGTCCTTTCTTCTGTGAAAGGACAGGGATCAGCCCTTATAATAGCCCTTTTGCTTATGGATTTAGAACATTTTTTCTCTGTTCCTTAGTGACTATTGAGCAAAAGTGATGATTTAGCACACATGCTCTTTTTGCCTTCTTTTTTAGTCAGTCTTATCAGTTTACTGACTCCTTTCTGTTTTTCTTTTCTGCATTATATATTTGCAAAATGTTTTCTTAATAGAATTGGCTATATTTCCTCTACTGGATCTTTTCTTTCTGGAATGATGCATATAATTCCTTCTATTTTAATTGGGATAAACCCCAATCCTTCTGTCTTGCCTTATACTTCAATGCTGAATGTTTTCCCTTACATTTGAAGTAACCTCATTTGCACATTACATCTTTCTTGTATATTTTCATATTAATTTTGTGCAAAGGCTTCCTGCTGCTGTGATCACAGCTGTTCTATATCGCTGTTGTTTTTCCGTAGCACCTTCTGGATACTATTTACACCTTTTCGGAAGTACTGTACTTTTGCCAGAGTTTGCCTTCCAGGAGTCTAGAACCCCCACTTTTAATTGTTTTGATTCTACTTACTTGGTCTATTTCCAAAACTAGGAAGGAACCCTCCAGCTCAAGTGCCAGAAAATGCTAAAAATTGGGGAGGGAACCTAAAGTGTACTTAGATGAATGGGACAACTTTTTCTACTCCTATTTTTACTTCACATCACCATTGCAAAAATGTATCTGTGTTATAGATGTTATATGGCAAAAGTTATGCTGTTAAACATAATTCAGTAACCATTTGAAATGTCGGGATTCGCTAGAGCAAATTCCAAAACACAGAGACTGAGTGGCGGAAAGATTGGACTTACATATGCCAAGTCTGAGATACCATTTCTTGAAACATTCCATTTTCTCCAAGGTATGGCAATCTCAGAGTTGGTATATGTAAGTCTGGGGGTGCAGGAGGGCTTGCCTCTCCTGCAAAAAGAAGTTTAAAGGAGAAGACCAATTTTCAAAATTCACTCGCCTGTGTTTTTGGTCCTTTTTTTTTTTGGCTTGTTGGCATTCAGCATTTCAAGTGCCGACATTTTAATAAGGAGCCAAATAATTCTCATACCTGACTATATTTCATACAAATAAGTATTTACAACTTATGCTACAGCAGTAGCTGAAGTTGTTGGAGTATCGCCATTGCTGACAGTATTCCACATCCTAACCATTCATTTTCCTGGAGTTCTGACAAAATGTCTCCATTATCCAGTAGATGCAAGACAAAATGCAAATCCCAAATACCACTCATGGCAATCTAACTGAAAAAAATCTATCAAGAATCTATTGGACTACTTGTCAGACTTCTCTGATATAGGCTATAAAGCAATAGTACACTTTTTCAAAAGGGAAGCAGAGTTTGTGGCGCAGAAGGATAAAGCCTTGCCTATGACCTACATAACATAGTTAGACAAGCAATGTGGGACTGGAAAGAACCAAATGGGGAGAATGGGAGTGAGTGACCAATGCCAGCCCCCCTGTCCTGGGGACAGACCAACCTGTACCATGGCTAACACTGGGCTAGCAGAAGCTGGATGTTACAGTTTGCAGCAGTATGGTGTAAGATGCACATGTCCACCTAACTGACAGTAGCAGTAATACAGCCCATGTATAACTCATGAGGGGCAGCATTACTACACTCTCATGCATGGCATGCTGCCACAAGGTGCCACATGGATAGGAATAAACAGTAACCCTAATGACTGCCTGGAAGATGGTACACTCCCCTCTAGCTGACCATCACCAACAGGGAAAGAATAGGTACATCAGGTCATTATAGGGCTGATGGATGACAGGTAAAGGAAATACATGTTTCAAAATGTTGCTGTCTTCAAACTAAAATTTGAGATTTTGTGACAAAATGGGGAAAACTGCAGTCACAATATTAAAGCCCAACAGAGTACTATACACTTTTCTTCTGAAAAATATTCAAGATTTATATTAGTACCTTATAGTAGCATAATTATCTCAAAATCAAAATGACAAAAAAAATAAATGAATAGTTCCACAATAGCAAAAGAAGACTCCAATCAGAAAAACAACCAAAATAGAAACAAAGGAAATATTCAACACCTCAAAATGTAGTAAAAATAATACAACATAAAACAGCAAAGCATTCAGGTAAAACTCCTTTTCAGTGATCATATAAAAAATGTGAATAAAGCATTATCCATAATAAATATAGACCAATCAGAACAGAGACATAATAATAAAAAAAATATTTAATTAAAGAATCAATCTAACAAATAATTTATGATCTTATTTTCAAACAGGTTTGATGTCCACAGTGTCATTTAAAGTTGAATAAGTATCCGTATGAAAATAATTAATGCATTTCCATTCAATACACTCAGTTTTTCAAGTAACATCACCACTTATGTCATTCTTATTTAAAATACTTATAACTCTGAAATTAAACTTATGTGAATCATTAGTAAATGCTGTATGTTTGGCTAGAATATTACTATAAACTTTTCTTTGACTATTAGAAAGATGTTCTAAGATACGTATCTTTGGCATCCTGTTACTTTTACCAACATAAAAACAGATACATTTTTCACAGGTCACTAAATAAATCACATTAATAGAACTGCATGTTTCACAACATTGAAAAGTAAATCGTTTCCCAGTAACAGAATCTTTGAACACTTTTTCTTTATGTAGATAGCTACATTATTGGCAGTCATAACAAGAGATGGTATTAAAATCCGTGAAACAGAGTTGTTGTCTCAAATTCCTTTCTTTTTTATATACTATATTAGGTTGCTCTCCATAGTTGAAGAACATAAAATAGACCAATTTTGTTTACTTATATTTTTAAGTAGGAATTCCAACAACAGAAAATGTCCCCTGGCGGAGTGAATGCCCCGTAGCTTCAAGCAATGTATAAATCCTGGAACGTAATAAAAACAAGCTTCAGGGTAACCACGGAGGTATTCTCTCCTACTACAGGAGAAATGTAACGCACAATTCACATGAATTAGTCCAAGCTTTATAGTGATGAACGAAATCAAGTATTGTCGTTATAAAAAAAAACTGGTTTAATACACAAAAAAGGTTAGCGTTTTCACATATGCTTCATCAGGCCGTTATTTTGTAAAAAATCTTTCAATGAACCTTTTATATCAAATCGTCACATGATGTAGTGATGCAACATTAATCAATTATTATTTAAAGATACAACAATATAAAAAGGCTTCTCGTTGTTATCCCTTTGTATCATACATAAAAATAAAATTATAAGTAAAACAACCTAAATATCTATCATTCAATCTAAACTATAAAAAACGAAAACGTTGTCAGCATGTCTTATTTAAACACGATGGTCTCATTATGTATATAACTATCGTGTATACTGTTTAAAAATGCAGTCTAGATATATATGAAAAGCACTCTAGATGTATATAAAATTATACTATTACAACCAATAATACACGCATAGTTCAATAAAATAACTTAATAAAATAACTTAAACAAGTACGCTACCAAATCTTTGGGATGACTTCTATTCTTAATAAGCCAGACTTCTCCCATGGTGTGCGAATAAACAGTGTCATCTAGCTATGTCATTTACAAACCAAAATAATTAGCTACCTAGGAACATATTCCTTCAAGCCTAAACAGCACTATTTCTAGGGCGTTTTGTGCAAACAATATAAAAGTGCCATAATGCTTCATCGCCATGAACTACACTATTTTAAAAATCATAAATCGAACAGGTCATTTTCATCTAAACATTATATAACAATATACGACTTAATCAAATATGCCTCCTATAATAGCATTCTATAGCGCATGCATATGAAGCTGTTTATCTATGGATTCAAACATTTCTAATATAAAGCACACGTCTAGTTTGACACTTCAAAATACTCCAATTAGAGTTAGCTATGTTCGATATAATCATAGAACAATAAATATAGCATATTAACCAAGCCTACTGTGATATATATTAGAAATTATAAATTTCTATATTACTGTATTCATACTGCAGCGATATATATATGTATCGACTATAAATAAACTCAAGGCTGTGGTAAACTATATAATAACAGTGTCTTCGGCTGGAATATGTGCCCTATTAATGCTTCCTCATTTCA
The DNA here is from genome assembly GCF_019279795.1 of Protopterus annectens. Classification (NCBI taxonomy): domain Eukaryota; kingdom Metazoa; phylum Chordata; order Ceratodontiformes; family Protopteridae; genus Protopterus; species Protopterus annectens. Next base: position 590,385,403 of record NC_056749.1, read on the forward strand.
TCACTATAAATACCGGACTGCAATACATGTCTTTCTAAAAATAAATTTCTTGCAAGTAAATATGGCTAGATATCCTACATATACATCAAATATAACTATAAACCTATAATATTGTAATTGGGTGAAAATTAGTTATAATGGTCCTCATTTAATTTGACGTAATATTAATATGGACTTCAAAAAAATATTAAATTCTTATTCGGCATATACTACATCCAAAATTCTATAGTAGGAATATATGTATAAGTGTTACAAACTCTAAAATGTCTTACAATAACTAGTCACTTATAATTGATGAAAGCCATATATCTAGTGCATTACCTCACTGTTCTACGTCTGGCTTTCAATACAGGTTTAATGGAGGCTCTTTCATTCAGCCCTTTCCCTTTGTCTGCTCTCAATCTCAAAATCCACTTAACCTCTTTCTTTTCCATCCTATTACGCATATCTCCTCCTCTATCTATATATGCTGTTTGGTCTATTGCCATAAAGGTGAATGTATGATCTTGGCCTGTATTGGTTATATGTTTAGCCAAGGCATTATTTAAATACTTTATTCTTATGGTATATAAATGTTCTCGTATCCTAGTTCGAAACGTTCTATCTGTTTTGCCTATATAATAAGAACAACATCTTCGGCACTGAGCTAAATACACTATATGTGCAGTATTACAATCAGCCGTAACATGAAATTCATAAATTTGTCCATTGTCTGGGTGTACAAATATATTACCCATTTTTATATATGTGCAAAACCTACATTTACCACACAGAGAGGTTCCCTTGTATGGATTCAATTCGCCTCTAGGTGTAGTTTTACATAATAGTCTTCTGAGATTGGGTTTATTCTTAAATATGTATCGGGGTCTGTCACCTACTATATTCATAATACTTTGATCCGTTGTTAAAATACCCCAATGTTTGCTAATTAATTCTTGAATTCTTGAATCTGATGAATATCACTAGTATAAAACATAGGTATCTTGACAACATTCATGTCTGTACCACTGATTTCTTGATTGCTAGATGGTATATGTGCCGAATAATATGGTGCTGCTCTGTCTTCTCTTAAGGAGTGGATATTCTCCAATCCTGCTGAGATTTCAGGTTCAAACAATAATCTTTGCCTAAAGCAATTAATTTCTTCTTGGTAACCTTCATTACTAACATTCAGTCTGGATATACGCATGCTTTGTCCCTTAATTATATTTCGGAAAATATAATTTGGGTGCATGCTCCGTCGATGCAAAAATGTATTCTTATAACACGATTTTCTATATACACCTGTATTTACATACCTATCCATCACACGTTCCACGTATACATCCAAGTACTCTATCTTATTACTAGAGAAATTAGAAGTAAATTTAAGGTAAGTAGTCATACCATTTAAATGACCTATATAATCATCTAGTGTGGCTTGACTGCCCTCCCATAACAGGAAGACATCGTCGACAAAACGTCGATAGAATGGTACATGTTCCCTATATTGTACTTCCTGAAATAAAGAACTCTCTTCCCAGGCTGCTAAAAACATGTTGGCGTAGCTATTGGCACAGGATGTGCCCATAGCCACGCCATCACGCTGTATATATATATATATATATATATATATATATATAGTGGAGTCGTGTAAGAAGATATTATTCTCCAGTATAATTTCTAAAAATAAACTAGTCAAATCAACCTGTCTATCAGTATAATCACTATGTACGGTTAAATAATCTTTGATGGTTGTTACATCCATTGTATTGGGTATAACAGTAAACAAAGACTGTATGTCCAGTGTAACAAAAATCATATCTGATTTCAAAGGAACTCCATCAAAGAATCTATATAAGTCCAACAGGAATTGTTTCGTATCTCTTAATATATGTGGAATTTTATTTACCACAGGTCTCAAATATTTCTCCACATTCATGGAAAATGGTTCTGTGCACCAACCCCTCCCTGAGACAATAGATCTCATAGGGGGGTTGGTAGCATTCTTGTGAACTTTAGGTATACCCTGTATTTGGGGTATCATGGGATGTTCTGTCATCAAAAAGTCAGCTATTTCATTGGTGATTGTCTGACTAGTTACTAAATCTAATATGGTGTTATATATTACTGATTGAATATCTTCCACCCTCTTCCTATCTATTATACCATAAAACCTAGAATCATCTAGCATCTCGGTCATGGCATGATGATAGTGGTCAATGTCCATAACTACCAGAGGGCCTCCCTTATCAGCTGGCCTAAATACTATAGTGTTGTCATTTTGCAACTTTTTTAAAGCTTTTCTTTCAAGCCAACTTAGGTTGTTGGTATACCTCACCTTCTTATTAACTCCATTGTTTGGTATGTTATTATATAATTTATGCAAGTCTTCTTCCACTAAATTATAAAAAGCCTCAACTAGTGGATGATTTTGTGGTGTATAGGTGCTCAATTTAGTGTAGGTTCTTTGTTTCGACTTATTATTATTATTATCACCAAACTGGTAGCGTAACATAATGCTTCTAGTAAATACTTTAACATCAATCAATGCATCCGTAATTTGATTAGATGTTGTAGGAATAAAGCTAAGTCCTTTATTAAGTACATTTACTTCATGCGTATCAAGGTCTCCTTGAGATATATTCCATATCAAGCAGTCTTCGTTTGTTCCCACATCTTTTTCAATGAGTGATTGGGGCCTCTTTCTACTGATAGTTTCCTCTTCTGTCGCCCCCGACTCATGGATCGGTCTCTCCTGCCCCCCTTCTCTAAAGCTATAGGAAGGGGGAATTGGGAAAAACCCAGGGCTTGATGTCCCCCTTGTTGTGGTCGAGGACAGTGTCCCACTTTATCATTAGTATTGGGACGCACCACTGCTTCTACGCCCCCCTCGGATGCTTCTGTAGAGCCATTCAAATTGGAGCTAGATTGTGTAGTATATACAGGAGTATCATGAATGACTTCTGATATAGGCTGCACCGTTTTTCCGGTATATACTTCAGACCCAATGTTATTGGACAGGTTACTGCCATTAATGGTACTGGGTTTACTCGCTTGGTCTAGTCTATGCTTATCCATACTATTATCACCAGGGGACTTATATTTGGTATTGTTGGCATTATTATTTCCGATAGGTCTGGTTGAAGGGCCCATCCTGGGCCAAGTAAAGACATGTCCAGCTCGGAAATCCTGTATGTCTCTATCAATTTTACTTTTCTTCTGTTGTAGTAACCTGCGCTCATAAATCTCCACACCTTCTAACACATTCAGTAAGGCTGTTTCTACTAATGTGTTAGGATAGTAAAAATACATGTCTTTCTGTTGTTCTAAAATAGACTGAATTAACTGTTCCTCTACTGGTTGAAAGTGTTCCAGTAAAAGGTGCATATAATTTCTGCTCACCTCTAAATTCAGCTGTTGCCATTTGGTTAGAAGCTCTGGATATTGATCCCCATACGTTGGCATCTTTAATACCCTTAAACCTCTGGGTATTATGTTCTTCCATAAACAGGCTTCAAAATGCTGCCGTTGTGTGGAAATACGTTTAAGTTTTAAAAAATCATTCTCAAACCTCTGTACTGCTGTCTCCAGGCATTCGGCCATCTCTGTGGTTACATTAGGTGTGCTTCCGTTATTATCACCTTGATATAATAGTAATAAATTATTGTCACTCTTCACGCATTTCATAAATTTTGCTTGCAGGCTTTCGCCCCGTCGTTGTGTATTTAAAGTTCTGTTATCAGTAATATTGGTGCAGGAAATTGTCACTTTAGGGTCTCCGATAAGCTGGATTTTATCTCCTTCCATATCACTCCTGTCGGTAACATTAGGTCTGTAGTCCAATTCTATGTTACCGTTAGTACCCGCCATGTCTCCGTCAGGTTACAATATAAGAAAAGTAAGTAGGAATTCCAACAACAGAAAATGTCCCCTGGCGGAGTGAATGCCCCGTAGCTTCAAGCAATGTATAAATCCTGGAACATAATAAAAACAAGCTTCGGGGTAACCACGGAGGTATTCTCTCCTACTACAGGAGAAATGTAACACACAATTCACACGAATTAGTCCAAGCTTTATAGTGATGAACGAAATCAAGTATCGTCGTTATAAAAAAAATGGTTTAATACACAAAAAAGGTTAGCGCTTTCACATATGCTTCATCAGACCATTATTTTTTAAAAAATCTTTCAATGTACCTTTTATATCAAATCGTCACATGATGTAGTGATGCAACATTAATCAATTATTATTTAAAGATACAACAATATAAAAAGGCTTCTCGTTGTTATCCCTTTGTATCATACATAAAAATAAAATTATAAGTAAAACAACCTAAATATCTATCATTTAATCTAAACTATAAAAAATGAAAACGTTGTCAGCATGTCTTATTTAAACACGATGGTCTCATAATGTATATAACTATCGTGTATACTGTTTAAAAATGCAGTCTAGATATATATGAAAAGCACTCTAGATGTATATAAAATTATACTATTACAACCAATAATACACGCATAGTTCAATAAAATAACTTAAACAAGTACGCTACCAAATCTTTGGGATGACTTCTATTCTTAATAAGCCGCAATTCTCCCATGGTGTGCGAATAAACAGTGTCATCTAGCTATGTCATTTACAAACCAAAATAATTAGCTACCTAGGAACATATTCCTTCATGCCTAAACAGCGCTATTTCTGGGGCATTTTGTGCAAACAATATAAAAGTGCCATAGTGCTTCATCGCCATGAACTACACTTTTTAAAAATCATAAATCGAACAGGTCATTTTCATCTAAACATTATATAACAATATACGACTTAATCAAATATGCCTCCTATAATAGCATTCTATAGCGCGTGCATATGAAGCTGTTATCTATGGATTCAAACATTTCTAATATAAAGCACACGTCTAGTTTGACACTTCAAAATACTCCAATTAGAGTTAGCTATGTTCAATATAATCATAGAACAATAAATATAGCATATTAACCAAGCCTACTGTGATATATATTAGAAATTATACATTTCTATATTACTGTATTCATACTGCAGCGATATATATATGTATCGACTATAAATAAACTCAAGGCTGTGGTAAACTATATAATAACAGTGTCTTCGGCTGGAATATGTGTCCTATTAATGCTTCCTCATTTCATCACTATAAATACCGGACTGCAATACATGTCTTTCTAAAAATAAATTTCTTGCAAGTAAATATGGCTAGATATCCTACATATACATCAAATATAACTATAAACCTATAATATTGTAATTGGGTGAAAATTAGTTATAATGGTCCTCATTTAATTTGACGTAATATTAATATGGACTTCAAAAAAATATTAAATTCTTATTCGGCATATACTCCATCCAAAATTCTATAGTAGGAATATATGTATAAGTGTTACAAACTCTAAAATGTCTTACAATAACTAGTCACTTATAATTGATGAAAGCCATATATCTAGTGCATTACCTCACTGTTCTACGTCTGGCTTTCAGTACAGGTTTAATGGAGGCTCTTTCTTTCAGCCCTTTCCCTTTGTCTGCTCTCAATCTCAAAATCCACTTAACCTCTTTCTTTTCCGTCCTATTACGCATATCTCCTCCTCTATCTATATATGCTGTTTGGTCTATTGCCATAAAGGTGAATGTATGATCTTGGCCTGTATTGGTTATATGTTTAGCCAAGGCATTATTTAAATACTTTATTCTTATGGCATATAAATGTTCTCATATCCTAGTTCGAAACGTTCTATCTGTTTTGCCTATATAATAAGAACAACATCTTCGGCACTGAGCTAAATACACTATATGTGCAGTATTACAATCAGCCATAACATGAAATTCATAAATTTGTCCATAATATTTTTTTGAAGTCCATATTAATATTACGTCAAATTAAATGAGGACCATTATAACTAATTTTCACCCAGTTACAATATTATAGGTTTATAGTTATAGGTTCATAGGTTCATACTAGGCTATCTGCCCTGGGGCAATTATAAGCCTAGCCCGATTCTGTATGGCTTACGCCACCCCTTGATTTGAGTATACTGTGCCCTTTTTAAGGTTTAGTTTACTGTGCCTCTGTCTAATAGTGACACGGAGTAATCCCTGGGACAAACCTACGATCCCCCATCCACTTATCGAGATTCTTCTTGAAGAGATTTAGTGAGGTGCTCTGCCTCACATGAACTGGTATTCTATTCCAGAGCGAAGGGAGCCTCTGGGTTATGAACCTGTCCCTCCAGCAAGTTCTATTTATTTCTGTGCTGAGGTTCAAATCCCTCGAGCGTGTGGCTCTAAGGGATTTAGATTTACTGAGGTGGAGCATGTCCATTAATTCTGGATTTGACATAGCTTTGTATGTCAGGCATAGATCGCCTCGAAGTAGGCGGTATGCAAATGAGTAGAGCTGGAGTTTTTTTAACCGAGCAGCATATGGCATCTGTTTGAGACCCTTGATCCTCTTGGTGAGATACTTTTGGGGTCTTTCTAATTGCTGCAGGTGTCGGGTAAGGTACATCCCAAAAGGGGCATTGTATTCTATGATGGGCCTGATGAGGGATGAATAAAGGCATGATTACCTCTCTTGATCTAGATGTGAAACCCTTTGTGATGAGGTGGGCTATGTAGAAGGTCTTTCTAACCACTTTGGCAATGTGGTTTTCAAAGGAGAGATTGCTATCAACTTGGGTCCCCAGGTCCCTAATAACTTTCTCTGTACTTAATGGGTTTCTGCCTATGTGGTAATTTGTGGGCACATTGTTTTTGCCAAAGGGTATGACTATACATTTTTTGGCATTTAGCTTTAAACCATGGCGCTGGCACCAGTTATCTGTCTCTGTGAGACCTTTTTGAAGGATGTTTGTGTCAGCTGGAGAGTTGATTATGGCACCCAGTTTGCAGTCGTCTGCGAACTTGGTGAGCCATAGTCCTCCCATGTTTGCCTGTACTTCGGAAAAGTATATACCGAACAACAGTGGTCCCAGGACAGAACCCTGTGGGATGCCACTTGTGACCGGTTTCGAGTCTGACATGGCTCCAGCAACTCTCACTCTGTGGGTTCTGTCTTTGAGCCAGTTTGCGACCCATCTTGTGACATAGGGGTTTATATTTAAGCTGGATAGCTTATCTATGATGCCCGAGTGGGGTATTGTGTCAAATGCCTTTGCAAGGTCCAGATAGGCTGTGTGGACTACCTTCCCTTCATCTATGGCGTTGGTGACTGTTTCAAAGAAGTCAACCAGGTTCAAAAGGCAGGATCTGCCCTTGACAAAGCCGAACTGGGTAGGATCTAGTGTCTGTAGGTCCCCAATGTCTTTGTTTATGAGCTCCATGATGATCCTCTCCATAGCCTTGCAGACTAAGCTAGTCAGGCTTATGGGGCGATAGTTTCCAGGGTCCGTAGAGGCTCCACCTTTGTGGAGTGGGACCACTGTTGCTGTACACCATTCTGTGGGCACATATCCTGTAGTGAGGCTGAGATTGTATAGCTGTTTTATTTGAGGGATTAGTTCCTCTTGTAGTTCATGTAGGATGCAACCTGGGATGCCATCTGGTCCCATGGAAGCAGTGTTTTTTGCTTTGGAGAGGGCAGCCTTCACCTGAGCATCTGAGATGTTTGGGAGGCAGCCCTCTGCCGGGATAGATACTTGCTCTTTTGGGGGGGGGTGGAGAAGTTTGCACTGAACCTGTCTGCCAGGATATTGGCGATGTCTGTGGGTTCAGTGTATTTTTTGTTGTTTAGAATCAACTCAGAACAAGTCTGGGAGTTGCATCCCAAGTTTCTAACATAACTGAAAAAAGCCTTATGATTGTCTTTGATGTCCTGTGCAATTTTTCTCTCGAAGCTGGCCTTGGAGGATTTAATGAGGGATCGTAATTTTTTGCTAGTACTGATCAGAGATGCCTTCCCTATTAGGGATTTTGCTCTATCATGTAGTAGCTTCCTCCTTCTGTTGTACAGTTTATTTATGGAAGGGGTCCACCAGACTGGACGCCTGCCTTTGGATGATTGGGTCTTGGTTTTGTTTGGGATAGCATGATCCATGCATTCCTGGAGATGTCCGTAAAATGCATTTATATAGGATTCTGCAGTTAGGGCTGTAGTTTCCACTGGCCCTGGGGCCTTGAAGGATTCCACTTCGGTTTTGAGAAGTGAGAAGTTCACTTTTGAGAAGTTTTTCACTGTGGTTTTCTGGGCTGGGGTGGGGTCGGGATGTGGACATCCAGTGAAATTAATTTATGGTCTGATCTTACCAATGAGGGATATACTTCTGGTGTGGAGCATAGAGTCCCCATGTTGGTAATGATCAGGTCTAGTATGTTGTCCCCTCTTGTGGGAGTGGTGACTAGTTGTTCCATAGCATATGAGTTTATAATTTCCAGGAATCTTTGGGCTAAGGTGCTGGGGCTTGAGTAGTGCTCCCAGTCAATGTTTGGGTAGTTGAAGTCGCCCAATATAATGGTGTTCGGAGAGATCTTCATGTTCTCCAATGTTTTCAGGAAAGCCGAATGGGATTCCTGACTTTGAGAGGGTGATCTGTAGGATGCTATAAACTGAAAAGCAGTCTTGCCCACTGTTAGTTGCACATGGATGGTCTCCGATACTGTGCAATGCCACTAACCTGGAGGTGTGGATATCCTTGATAAATATGGAAACTCCCCCTCCTTTTGTGGTTCGGTCCGGGTTTTGGGGCCGAAAAGCATGATACGAGGTATAGCCTGGTAGTGCTGGGGTGCTCTCTGGAGCCTTGAACCAGGTTTCTGTCACTGCACAGATATCGATGTTCTCCATACTGAGGAGAGCTTCGAGTGCATGCATCTTGAGGTTAAGACTTCTGGCATTTAGCAGCATTACCCTTAGTTTCTTGTTCCTTGTGCTGTCTATGGGGGTGGGTTTGACCTTTGAGCCTTGCCTAAAAAAGGCACTATGGGGGTGGCAAGAGCCTTTGCCAATATCCAAAAGCCCAGTGGTGACAGGTGGGTGGGTTTGACTTTTGAGCCTTGCCTAAAAAAGGCACTATGGGGGTGGCAAGAGCCTTTGCCAATATCCAAAAGCCCAGTGGTGACAGGTGCAAGCCGTCCCTAGCGAAGCAACGTGGCTTGTCGAGCATGTCATCCCAGGCTGACAGACACTGGATCCCCTTTGAATGACACCAAAATTTTAGCCAATTGTTAAAATCGATCATTTTGTCTTTGTACTGTGGCATCATTCTAGGTGAGGGTAAGATGCTGCTCAAGGTCAGGGTCATACCAGCCTGGGCTACATGATCAGAGAGCTCCTCTATGTCTCTTTTCATGTAGTCCAGGGAGGTACGCCTCAGGTCATTCACACCAGCATGTACAATGACTGAGTCATATTTGTATTTGCTTTGGAGTGACCTGAGTGCTTGCGTTATGTGTCGGATCCTAGCACCCGACAGGCAGCTCACCGTGACCTTCTCTTTATTCAGCCTGGTGAGCGGGACGTCAGTGTGTCTGACAATAGAGTCACCTATAACAAGAGTATCAGGTGTGTTATTCAGCCTTAAGGGCTGTGGCTGCTTGGCACACTGACTTTGTGGGTTATGTGTTGTGTGTGTTTTGTTATGAGGTAGCGTTTGCTTGGATGCCTGCTTTGGAGGTCTCTGTTGCTTAGGTAGATTTTTATTTAGAGCCTCCGAGTATGTTTTTGTGTATTTATGTGTTTGGTTCGCTGATGTGGTGGGACTATGTGATACTGGAATTGTGTTGTGTGAGGTTACCTTCTCCTCCTGACTGGTTACACCAGTTTTGAGATGAGAGAGCTCAGCCTCCAGTTTGGCTAAATAGTTGCATCTCTCACATATATTTGAACCTGTTTGGAGGAGGAGAGGGTTGTCCGTGTACATGAGACAGTTGTAACATTGCCTCAAAATTCCCAGATTCACCAGCTGGACTGGAGAGGAAACCATTGACTGACCTTTGGACATGCTAGAGTAACAGGGAAACTGAATTTAAGATGGACCAATAGAGGACAGGGTAATCGTGGAGAGTATAAGAGTAAGTAGTGCTTATGGTTTAATAGTGCTAACTTGTAGGATTACTTAATTGGACCAGTGAAGGGCCTTAGAATGAGAATATGGTGTTTAAATTGAGAGATAGAGCAGTTCTAAGGGAAAAAGTGAAGAGCAGACTTTGTGGAGCCAGGAATAGTTTAAACCCAATTAGGCGGCGCTGCCCGTTGTTGCGCTATGCTCATAAACGCGCAAAACTGTGCAAAAGAGGGTTTTAAGAGAGGAAGATGAAGGAGTTTTGGAATTGACCCAAAATGGCCAATAAAACTACAGTTTCAAGTCAGTAACCACTCCCACAGGGGCAGGCAGGCTGCTCAATGTTTTTCACTGCCACTGATCAACAGAGAGACTTTCCTTTAGCCCAAGCAAAAAATGGCCTCACAGAAACTTACAAACAGTTCAAGAACAGCAAGCCTGTAACTGAACTTTTTTAAATCTCAGAAAAGTGGGGAAAAAGCAAGATTTTTTTTGTTTTGTTTTTTCAGAGATAGCAGAGGTTAACAAGTATCAACAAGTTATAACAGTGCAGTAAATGACCCCACACAAGAGTGCTAGGCCAAAGACAGATAAAATGCAAGTTTTGAGAAAAAAACGATTTTAAAAATAAGTGCAAACAGGAAATTCAGTAAACAGCTCTAGGTTGTATTTGATGTATATGTAGGATATCTAGCCATATTTACTTGCAAGAAATGTATTTTTAGAAAGACATGTATTGCAGTCCAGTATTTATAGTGATGAAATGAGGAAGCATTAATAGGACACATATTCCAGCCGAAGACACTATTATTATATAGTTTACCACAGCCTTGAGTTTATTTATAGTTGATACATATATATATCGCTGCAGTATGAATACAGTAATATAGAAATTTATAATTTCTAATATATATCACAGTAGGCTTGGTTAATATGCTATATTTATTGTTCTATGATTATATCGAACATAGCTAACTCTAATTGGAGTATTTTGAAGTGTCAAACTAGACGTGTGCTTTATATTAGAAATGTTTGAATCCATAGATAACAGCTTCATATGCACGCGCTATAGAATGCTATTATAGGAGGCATATTTGATTAAGTCGTATATCGTTATATAATGTTTAGATGAAAATGACCTGTTCGATTTATGATTTTTAAAATAGTGTAGTTCATGGCGATGAAGCATTATGGCACTTTTATATTGTTTGCACAAAACGCCCTAGAAATAGCGCTGTTTAGGCATGAAGGAATATGTTCCTAGGTAGCTAATTATTTTGGTTTGTAAATGACATAGCTAGATGACACTGTTTATTTGCACACCATGGGAGAAGTGCGGCTTATTAAGAATAGAAGTCATCCCAAAGATTTGGTAGCGTACTTAAGTTATTTTATTGAACTATGCGTGTATTATTGGTTGTAATAGTATAATTTTATATACATCTAGAGTGCTTTTCATATATATCTAGACTGCATTTTTAAACAGTATACACGATAGTTATATACATTATGAGACCATTGTGTTTAAATAAGACATGCTGACAACGTTTTCGTTTTTTATAGTTTAGATTAAATGCTAGATATTTAGGTTGTTTTACTTATAATTTTATTTTTATGTATGATACAAAGGGATAACAACGAGAAGCCTTTTTATATTGTTGTATCTTTAAATAATAATTGATTAATGTTGCATCACTACATCATGTGACGATTTGATATAAAAGGTTCATTGAAAGATTTTTTAAAAAATAACGGTCTAATGAAGCATATGTGAAAGTGCTAACCTTTTTTGTGTATTAAACCATTTTTTTTATAACGATACTTGATTTCGTTCATCACTATAAAGCTTGGACTAATTCGTGTGAATTGTGCGTTACATTTCTCCTGTAGTAGGAGAGAATACCTCCGTGGTTACCCCGAAGCTTGTTTTTATTACGTTCCAGGATTTATACTTATATTTTTAATTTTACTACTGTGTGTATTATATTTAATGTGACATCTAAGTACTGATGGAGTCAAATGATCAGAAGGACAGTCAAAGTTAAAGTAAACTTTATTGCCATTCAGAATCACAGAAGTGCAAAAGCTGAATTAAATTCCATATCTCCAGACTCAAATGTGCAGGTATCACATAGACTTACTACAAGACATTAATGGGTCTATATTAGAAGACCGAAACAACTTAAGAGTGAATGCTCTTTTATCGTCACGTAAAGCCTGAACTCTGAAAAGAGCGAAGTTATAGAACAGAGTTTTTTTTTCCCGGGGGGGGGGTCACTGGGCTGTTCTTGGGACTTTGCTGTTTTCTCCATTGTGGTGTGATCTCAGAGTTGGTATAATTAAGTGGGGGGTGTAGGGGGCACAGCCCCCTATGTCGGGGGGTGTGGGGGGGCAAAGTTTCCCACTTTATTTTGTCTTTCTAATTTTTTTTTTGAACAGTGATTTTTTTCCCTGGGAAAAAATTGCTGTTCTGTAACTTCGTTCTTTTCAGAGTTCGGGCTTTATGTGTCGACGAAAGAGCATTCGCTCTTAAGTTGTTTTGATCTTCTAATATAGACCCGACATTAATACATAAATAACTACTTTCTCTATACAATAATGTTCTAGCTAGAGACTCCTAATATTGTACATAAATTAAGCTCACTTTAACATTTATTATGCAGTGATCTCTTTATTTGCTTGAGTATTACATGGTGCATTAAAGACTTACATTGAGTATTGCCCAGAATGAGACATTCATGACTATTGCACTGATGACTTAGTTACAGACTAACATTAGATGCTTTACTATAATGAGACATTTCACTGGTGTTACTCCTGCCCCTGATGACCAGTAAATTGGCTCAACTTACTGAGTATTGCACTAATGTTGGATTGAGACAAGCCATCAAGTTATTGCACAGTTTGAGACTGTCTTGCACATTGAAGTAATGGCCCAGATAGATGACATGGAGCATGATTGTTGCAAGAGTTTAACAGTCTGATGAGCTGTAGCAAGAAGCTGTTTCTGAATCTCGTAGTCCTGCATCTTATGCTACGGAAGCGCTTGCTAAATGATAGATACATGAACAGTCTGTGAGCAGGGTGGGTGCAGTCCTTAATTATTCCTTTGGCGCTGCCTAGACATCTGGACAAGTGCAGGTCCTGGATAGCTGGTAGGGTGGTCTTGATGAGCCTCTTGGCTGCCTTCACCACTCTCTGGAGAGCCTTGTGCTCAGAGATAGAGCAACTTCCATACCATTCTGTGAGATTGTTTGTCAGGATGCTTTCTATTGTACCCCTGTAGAAGGTTGTGAGAACTGCTGGTGGTATATTTGCTCTCCTCAATCTTGTAAAAAATTGCAAAGTCTGATGTGCCTTCCTGACAATGATGTAGTGTTGTTCCTCATTATGCAGTCATGTGTTAGCAGGGTGAACAGCAAGGGACTCAGCCTTGAGGAACTCCAGTATTTAGAGTGATGCTATCCGAGGAGTTATTTCCAATGCATACTTTCTGAGGTCTGTCCGTGAGAAAGTCCAGAATCCAATTACAAAGTGGTGTGTTGATACCTAGTTGAAGCAGCTTCCTTACCAGCTGTATAGGGATGACTGTATTAAACGCAGAGCTGAAGTCAATGAATAGTAACCTTAGGTAGCTGTTTTTACTTTCTAGATGGTCCAGCTATAAGTGAAGTGGCAGTGCTATGGCATTCGCAGTGGAGCAATTTACTCGGTATGCAAACTGCAGCAGGTCAAGATCTGCAGGTAGCTTAGATGTTATTGCATCTTTGACCAGCCTCTCAAAGCTTTTATCACAATGGAGGGTGTTTCCTTCTTGTTCTAAAAAACAGAGCCTAGCTAATGTTGTTCTTTCTGTCAAGTCTCTATTTTTGTTATTACATTGGATTTGTGACCTGTATTTACAAACTCAGAATACATTTCATTAAGTTGTACTAAACAATCCATTATACAGAGTCTATTGGCCCTTGCAGTTACAATTGTGGAATGAAGATCAGCAGTAATAAACTCCATCTGTAAGTATAAATGGGACTAGATATGAGGCCAAGCATTTCAGATCTCTCAATCTAGTATCTTGCACTGGAAAATGAATGGAAAAAGTTGTAGATTCAAATTAAACTTTGAATTGCATGATAGGCTTTAAGAATTATGGTTGGTATAAGGGTTAATGTGTTTACCTTACAAACACAAGGTGCGGGGTTTGATTCTCACATGGGATAATTGGCTAAACTTAAAATGGTCCGCAAGGGCAGTTAGCCTAGTACTACCCTATGTAAGCTTCTTTCAATTTTTTTGTGGAAGGTTGGCATAATGGTTACAGTGTTTACCTTACAGGCACAAGGTGCAGGGTTTGATTCTTACATGGGGTAATTGGGTAGGCTTAAAATGGCCCACAAGGGCAGTAGCCTAGTATTAATCTATAAATCTATTTGTAAAACAGATTGGCTGTTTCATGCAACTATTTCTTTTATAGTAATATTGTTAATTTAGTCAAGCAGGGTTTATGCATTGGTGCAGTTTATACTGATTTTTCCATCACAGTCTTGTGATATAAAAATCAGATAAACTGAGCTTTTGGTCTACTTTGATCAAATGGACAATGGATTAACTATCAGGAAGGTTATGATGTATGAAAATGATAAGAACAGAGGAAACTGGTGAAACTAGTCTGGGTTTGCAGCTAACACAAGCTATGCCAGTCAATAATGAGGTAGCAGTGGCACAACAGGTGTTTGAACTGGAAACTTGGAAAGAGAACCATTTTGAACTGCTTACCAGCCAAATTAGAAATGAGGCAGAAGTTTTGCTGGGTGGCTCACTAAGAGATCAGTTGGCTGTGTTAGAAAAGAAATTGGCATTATTCAAGAAGCTGCAACTTGAAAATACTTATTTAACAAAGAATATCGAGAGTAGAGTAGTGCCAAAGGGACTCCGGTTCTGGAAGTTCCCTAATGACATTTTCTATAGTTCTAATTTTTATAACAAAGTTTTGAAAGTGTTTGATAATGCAGGGTTGAAACTATTGGGGGTGATGGGTAAATACAACAATGATCATATTGATAAACTGTCATTGGAAATTGATTTTTTGAATTATAGCATCCATAATGACCTATTGTTTGACCACAAACAATTATTTCAGCATCTTTAAGGCTATTGATAAAAATTGTAATATTCAAATGAAATGGAAACTGTTTAAATTTCAGAGGGATGTTGAAGCATACAAGAGGGGAATGGCTTATGCGAAACCCACAAATCAACAAGCAGATCATCTACACACCCCTCATAATGCATCAACCAATACTAGAGCCAATGAGGCAGTGGCAGAAACTTCCAATGAACAACAAGAAAGCTCCTCCCCTTTAGGAAGAGGCGAATGGAGAGAGAGAGATGTTTTGTACCCCAGTGCCAAATGGAATTACAGGAAGAAGGAGAGGACACTTTTGTTTAACAGGGAGCCAAACCAAAGAGAAAATATTATAAGTGGAACAACCTGAAAGGATTCATGGACATTTTTCTTTGGTAAGATTTGTAACCAGTTCTTTAAAAGACTTTAATATTTTCAACTACTCGAGCAGAGAGTTTATGGTCACACATGCTGATGTGTTAGCCAAAGGTTTAACATTCATTCCAACAAGAAGTAATGTTGTAAATTTACGTACCAACTTAAAGCTTTTTACACAAAAATTAAACTTAGCTTTGTGGTTGTCAGACAATTTGGCTTAAATAATAGTATTCAGCCTTTTTTAAAAATACCAAGTTGTTTTAACCCCCTCTTTAAATGGCATCATTCAGTGTTTTGAGAGGGTGTGTTAAATTGAATTTAGGGAGATTATTAATACACCCATTAAAGATGAGAAATGGTTGAAAATTTTGACTGATGAGCAATGTTTATTAAATGATGTAATACTTGATGTTAACATTAGGGTGATGCAACCAGATAAGGGGGTGGGTTGTTTATTATGGATGTTGTTCAATATAATGATAAAATGTTTGAAATGCTGTCTGATGCTACTTATTGTGAAGTTTCAAGGAATTAAATTAATACTACTTACAGGATGATTGATTATGTTTTACTTGATATGTTCAGACAAGGCCAAATCAACAAAGGGGAATTTGACTTTATGTTAAATGATAAATTGGTCATAGGGAGGATTTTTGGGATCCACAAAGTACATAATAATAGTGGAAATCCCCCACTTAGACCTATTGTTGATTCAACTAGATTGAAAACGTATTTTGTAGCACAACGGGTTGATTTTGGGCCACAAAAAGTGTAAGCAAGTTACCCCAGATTTGCTAAGACTCATGGCATTTTTTGACATTACTCAATGACATCAGTTTTAATAAGGATGTGATTTTTGTAACTGCTGATGTTAATTTGTACACTGTTATCCCACATGATTTAGGTATTCAATGGTTGGAAAATGAGTTACATAATATTGCTGAAATGTCACAAGATAAAATCAATGTTGTGGTCACTTTGATGGATGTGATATTACAGAACTTTATATATTTTGAAGATAATTTGTTTAAACAGATTACTGGGGTCGCTATGTGCCCCTAGTTTTGCCAATCTGTTTCAGTCCAGATGAGAAAAGGAATACATTTTTTCTAGTCAATATAATAATTCATTATTGTTATATATAAGTTTTTTGGATGACCTTTTTATATTGTGGAATGATACAGAAGAAAAACATTTGCAGCTTTTAGGTCATATTAGCCATACATGTGAATTTTTAAATTCAGTCACACCTATAATAAGGATAATATAGCATTTTTGGATGTGGAATTAAATAAGAATAGAGAACAGACAAAGTTTATGTCAAACATCTATAGGAAAAAAAAACTTTTTCTAATAAATATTTACATTTTGGCAGCTGCCATCCAAATTTTCAGATGAAGACAGTTGTGAAAGGACAATTAGTTCATTTGGCATGAATGATAACCGATGAGGTGTTTTTTTTTTTCTACTAAATAAATTTTTATTGATTTTCAGAAACATAAACATAGATGCAATATGTATATCAAAGACATATTTGCATAGTCAAAGCTTAAAGTGGAGAAGCAATTCAGAAACAAACATTACAAAACCAACTATTTACATAGGATGTCTATACTTGAAAAACTTTGTTTTCTTCAGTGTATCTTTGAATAAGATTATAATGTATTATAGTCTTCTGTTTCCAGCACTTGATTTACTTTCTGCCAAGCAGTGCTTAATGAAGTAGGTCATTCTGTTCTTTCCTTGATTATTTTCAATTCCAACTGCGAGACTGATAAAACCATGTTCTTGAAAGGTTTAAAATTGGGAGTAGTTACAGCTTTTCAGTTCTGTGTAATATTTTTCCTTGCAATAGCACGGAGAGTCCACAAAATTACACATTTTTGCCTTGGAACACAAAACGGCACAGGTGTATTCAACAAAACTAGAGATTTTGTAAGTTGGAAATTATCAGTGAACAGTGCCTGTAACAAAGAGTTAATACTTTCCCAGTATTGTTTAAGTAAATGGCATTCATAGAACATGTGTTGCCAATTGGCTATTGATTGTGATTTACACCTCCAGCATCTATTTTCTTTATTATATATTAGTTCTAATTTGTGTGGTGTTAAGTATGTTCTATGTATAAATTGCCATGTGAAAAGTTGCCAATATAGTGATAAAGATATTAGTTTTGGAGATGTAAGAATTAGTTTTTTACAGGACAAGCATAGGCTAAATCCACAAAAATTCTGGGGGGCAATAAATTCCCTTATACACCCAGGCTGTAACACCAATCCTTGCCCATACCCTGATAAAAGCCCCGCTGATATAGCCTCTCTTTTTAACTCTTATTTCATCGACACCATTGCCAAGCTGACCACCATTTTCCCTCCTTCTAACCTGAACTCATCAGATCAACAATCTACTCATTCTAAACCTTCCTCTCTACCAGATTTCTCTTTCTCTCCCATACCCACATGCACCATAAAAAAACTCCTTCTAAAACTTAAATCTTGCACCTGTGCTCCTGACAACTTACCTGCTGAATTCCTAAAAATATCTGCAAGCTCCATCGCTTACCCCATTAGTATACTTATCAACAGATCAGTCCATGAATCCCACATACCTAATATCTGGAAAAAGCATACATTCTTCCTCTGCACAAAGGTGGCAAAAATGCAGACATCTCCAACTTTCAGTCTCATCGTTATCCTCTGTCCCATTTCAAAAATATTAGAAAAATGTGTCCATACCCAGCATCTCAACCATTTAATTAATTACCAGCATCTCACCCCAACCCAACATGGCTTTAGAGCAGACCATAGCACCAACACAGCTCTCATCTCCTTTATGGATACAGTAAATCAGATACATCACCTGCCGCAAACTCTCTAACTTTAACCCTGACACTCTTAATGCCCTCCTCTCTGAAGTTGATTGGAACATTCTAAAATACCTCCCATTAGATGAAGCTGTCCTTTGCTTCAACTCTATCTTTCTCAACATTCTAGACTCTGTAGCTCCCATTCGTACCATTCGCATTAAATCAGCAGTCTCACCCTGGCTGTCCAAAACTACTCTCAACCTTATGAAAAATAGAGATAAACTTTGGAAAAACCGGTCCCAATCTAAACTTCCTAAAGATCTACAAAAATATAGAAAAGCAAGGAACTTAACAAAGAAACATATAAACAAAGACAAAAAATACTTTTACTATAACCCTCCTACTGCACTAAAATCCAACTCAAAAAAATTCTGGCACTCAGTTAACCAGATACTCCACCCAGACAATCCTTCTCCCCCTAACCCATCCCCTGACAACACCCCTTTAGAAATTGCCTCCCTATTTAACTCCTACTTTATTGACACCATATCCAAGCTATCAAAATCTAACACACCATCTACTTTAAATCCTCCAGTCAAAAATCCTCCTTCAACCACATCCCTCTCCAACTCCTTCTCTCTCAAACCAGTGCCACCTTCCTTCATCAAGACTTTACTATCCAACTTAAAACCCTGGTCCCCATCCACAGATACAATTCCGCCCAACTTTCTACAACTTGCAACAGGGGCCCTTGCCCTACCAGTATCCATTTTAATAAATCGCTCTGTCTCAGAAGGAGAAGTCCCATCCTTTTAGAAGCAGTTTTATACCCTTCCAATACACAAGGGCGGCAACTCCTCTGATATCTCTAACTTCCATCCCATTGCTATCCAGTCCCCTCTTTCCAAAGTCTTTGAAAAATGTGTTCACAAACAGGTCATGCAATATCTTTCTAAGCACAACCTTCTAACTCAACATGGCTTCAGACGTAGACATAGCACTACCACTGCACTCCTATCCTTTCTCCACACAGTCTCTCATGCCAGGGATGACCACAAGCTAGTTTCTTGCTTATTTTTGGATATGTCCAAGGCATTTGATACTGTCTCTCATCCTCTCCTCTTAAATAAATTACAAAAACTAAGTTTCTCCCCTGAAGCTGTTTCTTGGTTCTCTAGCTACCTCTTTAATCGAACCCAGTCTGTTAAATGGCAGACCAAACTCTCACCACCTATACCAGTCCAAATGGGTGTCCCTCAAGGCTCCATTTTAGGACCATAACTTTTCAATATTTTCACTAACAATATGTCCACCTCTTCCCCCTCGACTTCCCTAGTTCAATATGCTGATGACTCGACCATTACTACTATAGCCAGCTCCCTCTCTGAGCTCCATTCTGCCACCCAAACTACCTTTAACTCAATTGAATCTTGGCTTACTGACAATCAACTCATTCTCAATCCAAAAAAATAAACTGCTACTGTTCCTCCCTAAAACTCTGTCCTATATCAAATCTACTTTCTCCATTCTATCCTTTAACAACACTTCCATACAAGTAGAATCCAGCACCAAATTCTTAGGAATCACCATCGATGACCAATTGAAGTTTGACATACATATCAATAACTGTATCAAAAAGACCCATCAAAAATTTGGACTGCTCTACAGATCAAAAAAATTCCTTTCCTCTGATGCCAAAATTACACTCTCACAATCATACCTCCTACCCAGTCTCATGTATAGCTCCCAGATCCATACTAATCTTGGCTCTACCCTTCTTGCCAAGCTTGAAACAGCCTACAATAAGATAGCTTGATTTGCAGCAAATCAAAACTATAAATCCCATCACTGCATCTCACTTAAACTAATGAACTGGTTAGAACTACCTCACCTTCTTCTACTCTCTCAAATCTCCATTATTCAGTCCATCCTTTACTTACCATCATACTGTCTAACACTCACACCACTTATTTCCTACTGCTCTCCCTCCAGACAACTCAGAAGCTCTAACCAAAACTTACTCCAAATCTATAAACCCAAAACCAAAACTGGATGTAAACTGTATAGCTATCACCCATCTATAACCTGGAATAAACTACCCCAAGAGGTACGGTCCCCAACCAACACAAAATTATTCAAAACAGCTTTAAAGGTACACCTCAAAAATCATTGGTACTGCCACTGTACTCAGCCACCATAAAAATATATACATTCTTATTCCCTTACCCCCCTCTACTATCTATTCTTACATTCCTACTTTACTTACCCACTCTCCTGTAGTTCCACAACATTTTTTTTCTACTATCAACCTCCTGTATCTTTTCAAATCTTATTTCCTATATTAAATTACTATCCTTATCTAGCCCCCCCCAGCCCTTCTTTCCTCTGCTTCGTACTTCCAACCACCTCTCTTTCTTTACAGCTTTTCCAAACCTCTTCCAACTTACCTCCACCCATTTTTCAAATCTTACTTTTGTACTACATGTTTTAAGCTTCCATTTAAAACTTCTACCTCATCAGATTGTACTGCTTAGACTGTAAAAAGCTGCTTTTTATCACTGCTGTGATTGTAATGTAATTACTGTAAATAGTTTGTTTATATCGTTTTATTGCTTACTTTATTTCTTACTCCATGCTGCATAATCTCTATACTTGAATGTTATTTTTGTACTCTATTTGGAGCTTTTCTCCCCGGGTCTCTGCTGAAAAAGGGTTCATGCCCAGCCAGACTAACCCAGTCAACAAATGTAAAATAAATAAATAAAATAAATAAATAAATCGAGCACAAGATTACAGTCTGATCGTCTCCACACTATTCCTTGACCTTTCAAAAGCTTTCAATACCATTTCACACTCCCCTTTACTCTCTAAACTCAACAATCTAGGTGTCTCACCCCCAACCCTAAACTGGTTCTCAAACTACCTCTCTGGCAGATATCAACTAAATGGCAGCAGTCCTGTCCCCCCCTTCCTCAGCATCTCTACAGGTGTCACTCAAGGCTCCATACTATACATCCCCTTCTATTCAATATATTCATCAATAACTTCTATAACTCCCTTACACATGGCATTGTGATCCAATATGCAGATGATTCAACAATCATCTGCACTGCTAAAACCCCTTCTGAGTTACAACTACTAACCCAAAATGCCTTCACATCCACTGAAAAATGGATGTCATGCAATCACTTAGCTCTCAACCCAAGCAAGACTAAACTGATCCTATTCACTCCCAAAAAAACAACCTCTCTAAATATAACTGAATTCGCTATCCACTCCCAAAATAATACCACCATTAAAGTAGTCTCTAGTACTAAACCACTAGGAGTCATTATTGACAAAACCCTAACATTTGATCTCCACATACTCAGTAACATCAGAAACTGGGCACCCTTTATAGACATAGCTATTACCTCAACAACACTGCTAAAAAGACTCTAGCCTCAGCCTTTCTATTTCCATCCCTGCTATATGGTGCCCCCATACTCACAAATATCCACTCATCTCTTAAAACAAAGCTTGACTCATGTTACAATAAGGTCGCCAGATTTTCAACCAGTGCTAGATCCTCATCACATCACTGTTCCTCGCTGCAACAACTAAACTGGCTAGAGCTACCACTGTATCTCAACTTCCTACAAATAAATACTGCACATAAAATGATATATAAACCCATAGCATGTCTCTCTCTCTCTCCTCCTTACTATCATTGTACCAACCAAATAGACCTCAGATCAGAAAATAAAACCCTGCTTAAAGTAGATAAACCCCAACTCCCAGCCGGTCAAATGCTCTATTCCTTCACTGTTTCCAAACTTTGGAATACCCTCCCAACCACAATAATCTCCATCACCTACCCTCCACTCTTTAAAAAATCTCTTAGACAACACCTCTCCTCCTGCTGGTTATGCCCATGCCAGAAATAACCCTCTCACTTTCTTCCCCTTCTGTGCCACTCCCACTTTACCCCTCCTCTTTCCACTCAACTGGTCAATATGTAAGTACTCTGCATGTTCTAATATCACAGTTAAATCAATGCCTAACATTGTTTACTGCACTGCCTTCTAGCTATCTATGTAACTGTAACTATATGTCTGTATTTTTATGTATTTGCCTTCTAGCTATCTATATAACTGTAAATAGCTTTCTATCTTTTATTGTAACCTTCAACATGTTTAATGTCATGTGGAGCTTTTCTTCCCGTGCCTCCACTGAAAATGAGCTCACCTAGGCCCAGTGGACCTTCCCGGTAAACAAATGCTATAAATAAATGCAATAAATGAATAAATAAATAATCTTTATCATCTGGCATTATACCATTGACTGTTTCATATAATTTCCATATATTTTGTTTATTATGAACTCTTGTTCATAGGTTCATAGGTTCATAGGTGTGTGCTAGGCTAATGGCCCTGGAACTTTTACAAGCCAAGCCCATAGGATTATCTTGGCATTGTGCCACCCAACCTTAGTTCCCAGTGCCTCTGTCAAGTAGAGCCACTGGAGTGATCCCTGGGGTGAATTTTCTATTTCCCATCCACTCATCAAGATTTATCTTGAAGAGGGCCAGTGAGATGCTCTGTTTGAAATGTATAGGGAGTCTATTCCATAGCAAGGGCAGTCTCTTGGTTATAAACCTGTCCCTCCAGCATGTTCTGTTGATTGTGGTAATGAGGTTGAGGTCTCTGGAGATTGCGGTGCGGAGGGACTGGGATTTCTTTAGATGTAGCATTTCTAACGGAGTTGCATCAGACATGGCTTTGTAAGTCAAGCAAAGATCGCCTCTAAGTAGATGATATGAGACAGAGAATAGTTGGAGTTTTTTGAATCTGTCCATATAGGACAAGTGTGTAAGGCCTAGAATCCTCTTTGTGAGGTACTTTTGCGGCCTCTCCAGTTGTTGCAGGTGTCTAGTGAGGTACATGCCAAATGGGGCATTGTACGCAATGACTGGCCTAATGAGTGAAGAGTAGAGGGAGACAATGGCCACTTTCTTCCTGGATGCAAAACCCTTAGTAATGAGATGTGTCACATAGAAGGACTTTCTGACCACAGTGGCAATGTGGTGGTTGAATGAGAGGTTGCTGTCAACCTGTGTTCCAAGATCTCTTAAAATGCCTTCTGTGTTCAGTGGACTACCACTGATGTGGTAATTCATGGGAACAGGGTTTTTCCCTAAGGGGATGATAACACATTTTTTGGAATAGAGCTTAAGGCCATGGTTCTGACCAGTTGTTGGTCTCAGTGAGGCCATTCTGTAGGATGTCAACATCACTTGGGGAGTTAATAATAGCTCCCAACTTGCAATTGTCTGCAAACTTTGTCAGCCAGAGTCCCTTCGTGTTGGCCTGGACTTCAGAGAAGTAGACAAACAGGAGAGGACCCAGGACTGAACTCCGTGAAACTCCACTCATGAGTGGTTGGCAGTCTGACTTGGAGTCAGCTACTTTTGTTTCTGTAACTAATTTGTACAATACTGATAAAATTCCTTTCCCATTTGTGGGAAATTCCATCAGCATTATTAACTGGTCTCTGAACTTAGAAACCTTTCCCTAACAGACGTCTGCATTATTGCCTGTTGGTTTAAAACTTTTTGTCTTAATCCCTGCAGTGTTAACCACATGTTATTTTCAAGGCTGAACTCACCAATAATTTGCTGTATCATTAGTACTTTATTAGTGTTTATCAACTGATGCCAGTAAATTAGACCAGTTTTACTAAGTGTTTTAACTGCTACTGAGTCCTGAGTTATAATATTATTTTGTGTATATGCTATTGGGAATATGAAAAAAGACCATGCTTTTATATCCAGATTTTTGTTTACAAAGTGCATAAAAGACTTTAGGGCATTGATAATGTATTTAGAATTTATATTTTTGTGTTTCCCTGTTGCCATATATTCCTTCAATAACCAAAGTAAGCTATTCAGTACTATTTCCATATGTTTATTTATTGTATCATGAGTGATTTTTAACCAGATTTTTTCATGTACTAGTTTCCATTTGGAAGTATATTCTTTGTTTAACCATAGAGAAACTGTTTTTAAAGCTGATGATTGTATATATCCTTTTAAATCTGGTAAGCCTATTCCACCTTCTTCCCATTTGTCAAAATGATGTCTTAGGGCAAATCTAGTTTTTTTAGGGAACCATAAGAATTTCATTATTAGCCCTTCAAATTGTTTTAAATATGATTTAGGTGGAGGTGGTGAGCAAGCTTATCTAAAATAAAATACAGAATTTTCAGGAATATAATCATTTTAATTATATATAGTTTTTCCTCCATGGTAAAAAATAGCTTATTCCATTTTTGTATGAGTTCTTTGATATTATCCAAAATCTCTTTATAGTTTAGTTGCACTGATGTATCTGTGTCATTTGTAATTTTAACTCGTCTAAGTATTTGATTGTATCATTAATAGACAGATATTTATGATATTTTTATTAAATGCTTCTTTGTTCATATTTATTAGTAACATATTGGTTTTATTTCATTAAATGATAGTCCAGAAATCGTCTTAACCTGTTTTGTTGCTTTCTATAGTTCTTTTAGAGTGTTATTATCTTCTTTTAAAGTCACTAAATGTCATCTTCAAATAGTTGAATCTTTAACTCAAGATCAGTATCTAGTTGAATTCCTTGAATGTTTGGATTTGCACATATGAAATTTGCTAATGGTTCTATTACCAATGCGAATAACATAGGATAAAGTGGACAATCCTGTTTTGTACCTTTTGTAATGGTAATAGGCTCCGACAAACAGGATCCTATTTTTATGTATGCCAAAGATTCATCATAAAGAGACTTTATTAGTGGGGTAAAATTTTTCAAAAATCCATACTCCACCAGTGCAAGCCAAAGGTAATCCTAATTCATGGAACTGAATGCACTGTTAATATCTAAGCAAATGACATTCATTTTATTTTTTTGTTTTGTTTATGAAATCAATAAGGGACAAAATTCTCTTTATATTGTCATATGTATTTCTGTTTTTAATGAATTCCATTTGATCATTTTCTATCAATAACAGCAATATTTGTTTTATTCTGTTTGCATGAACTGTCATAAATATTTTATAATCTATATTTAATAAATGTATGGGTCTATATGAGGTACGCTCATCAGGTTTTTTATCTTGTTTCAAAATTGGTGATACTTGAGTGTATTTCCAAGAAGGAGGGCATATATTACCTTCTTTAACTGATGTGAACACACTATAATAGATTTAATACATTATTAGATAGTAAACTACTGAAACACAAAAACCAAGTCAGCAGCACCAAGACCCACCACAGGAAGTACCAGGAATCCAAAAAATATAAAATAAAACAATTTATTGAAGCGCTTTTCGTTGCTTGTAATGTAGCAACTTCTTCAGAAAAGATACACAGTTTCAAACAGTAGTTTATAAGTAATTGAGACATGTCATGTGATGACCACACCTCCAGTAAGTCAAATTCTTAAAGAAACATTTGCTAAAAAAAACACGTGTTCATAAAACCTGAATACAAAAGCTGCAAGTTTGTCAGATTAAAAGTGTCATCAAAACTGTTATAAATAGTTATACAGAAGGCATTAAACTGTTAAACTCAAACAATAACAAAGTTAGACTAAACTTCAAAATTACGGAATAATCAACCGGGTATATCTCTCTAAAATGTTGTAGAACTAAAATAAATAGAGTTATATTCAAGCAAAATACCAATTACCGTCTCAAACTTCTTAGTTTCAGAAGACAGGCAATGTTACAAGCATCATTTAAACCCGGTACAACAAATGCATTCAAATGCATTTGCCATTCCAGCTCATGTTCCTCTAAAAGTAAGTTCAGTGGGCCACCTCTCAAATTAGTTTGAACTTGATCTATAGCTTTAAAGGTAAATTTGTGGCCCACATTGTTTGCTATATGTCTTGCTAGTGGGTTGTCAATTTTATTGACTGAAATAGCATAGGTGTGTTCATAAACCCTGTCCCGCAGTCTACGTTCAGTCTTTCCCACGTAGAATGCGGGACAGCAGACACATCTTGCTATGTAGACTACTAGTCTAGAATTACAGTTGAGTTTAAATTTAATTTCGTACTTGTTGTCACCTATACAAAATGTATTGCCCACTTCCACGAATCTGCACATCCTACAAGATTCACACAAATTCATTCCAGCATACCTATGTGTTTTAAGTTGTTGCCCCCCACATTCAAGTACGTTTTTATGGTTGTGGCCTCTACGAAATACAATATTTGGAACTGGACCTAGTTTACTGAATAATGGAATATCACTCAAAATAAACTGCCAGTTTTTACATAAAATACGTTTGACTTGGCCACTATCATTACTGAAGGTAGTGATAAATCCACCTTTGAAGTTAGGGGCTAAAGTTTGTGATGAAATTTGGGTTGGGACAAATACACTGTTTTGACAATCTACCATATGAGGAACAAGACTGTCATGTTCTAAACTGTTTAGCCCAGGGATGGGAGAGACGATTCCAAGTCTTCTTTTGTCAGAAACTTCACTGACTAAAGTTCCAATAAGGTCGCTAGGATATCCACGCTTTTCAAACATCTTCCTAAGTAAATCACACTCTTGGTGGAAATCGAGCTCAAGTGTTGCATTCTAGCTGCCCTTGTCAATTGGCCTTTTATAATGGACCGCTTCTGGTGGAACGGATGGCAGCTGGAAATGTGTAGGAATGAGTTATAGTACGTGGGTTTTCTGAAAATCTGTGATACATACCCCCTGTTGACTTTATATTTTGAAAGTTTCACATCCAAATAGTCAATCATGGCTGTATGAAATGTTGATGTAAATACAAGAAAATCAGTTGTGGAATTCAGAAATGAAATAAAAAGCTTAGCCTGAATGCCATCTCCATTAAATAACACAAAGATGTCATCCAAGAAATGGGTATAATAAACAAGGTTCGCCCTGAAGTGCTCAGCTTTGAAAACAAAAGTTCTTTCCCAGTACGCCATCACCAAGTTAGCAAAGCTGGCATGACTCTATTTAATATAAGAGGCTATTTCAATGACTTCTTCATTGATGCCATCATTGATATTGGTACGTTTAATTTCATCTCCCTTCCTTGGCCAAAAATCCCAATTATGTTTGGGATACCAAAAATCCACAAGGATGTGGAAACCCCCCCATGAGACCATTAATAGATGGGAGGGGTTCATTAACTTACCCTTGTGCCAAGGTAGTGGACAATATTTTGAAAAAATACTTGGTGTCAGAACCCCAAGTATGCAAAGACTCATGGACCTTCCTAGAGAACATTAATAACTTGGAATTTAATCCCAATCACAATTTCTTAACTACTGATGTTAAGGACTTGTATACATCTATTCCACACTTAGAGGGCATAGAATGGGTGAATCTTTTGCTTAAATCTAAGAAAGCTCCTTCACATGAAATTACTTTAGTGGAGTCTCTATTAGACATCATTCTTACTAATAATTACTTTTTATTCAATAAGGATTTTTATTTACAGAAACGAGGGGTCGCTATGGGGTCGCCCTGTGGTGCCAGCACAGTTTAGAACAGGACAGTCTTGTTCCTCATATGGTAGATTGTCAAAACAGTGTATTTGTCCCAGCACAAATTCCATCACAAACTTTAGCCCCTAACTTCAAAGGAGGATTTATCACTACCTTCAGTAATGATAGTGGACAAGTCAAACGTATTTTATGTAAAAACTGGCAGTTTATCTTGAGTGATATTTCACTATCCAGTAAACTAGGTCCAGTTCCAAATATTGTATTTCGTAGAGGCCACAACCTTAAAAACTTACTTGAATGTGGGGGGCAACAACTTAAAACACATAGGTATGCTGGAATGAATTTGTGTGAATCTTGTAGGATGTGTAGATTCATGGAAGTGGGCAATACATTTTGTATAGGTGACAAGTATGAGATTAAATTTAAACTCAACTGTAATTCTAGACTAGTAGTCTACATAGCAAGATGTGTCTGTTGTCCCACATTCTACGTGGGAAAGACTGAACGTAGACTGCGGGACAGGGTTTATGAACACACCTATGCTATTTCAGTCAATAAAATTGACAACCCACTAGCAAGATATATAGCAAACAATGTGGGACACAAATTTACCTTTAAAGCTATAGATCAAGTTTAAGCTAATTTGAGAGGTGGCCCACTGAATTTACTTTTAGAGGAACATGAGCTGGAATGGCAAATGCATTTGTTGTACCGGGTTTAAATGATGCTTGTAACATTGCCTGTCTTCTGAAACTAAGAAGTTTGAGACGGTAATTGATATTTTGCTTGAATATAACTCTATTCATTTTAGTTCTACAACATTTTAGAGAGATATACCCGGTTGATTATTCCGTAATTTTGAAGTTTAGTCTAACTTTGTTATTGTTTGAGTTTAACAGTTTAATGCCTTCTGTATAACTATGTATAACAGTTTTGATGACACTTTTAATCTGACAAACTTTCAGCTTTTGTATTCAGGTTTTATGAACACGTGTTTTTTTTAGCAAATGTTTCTTTAAGAATTTGACTTACTGGAGGTGTGGTCATCACATGACATGTCTCAATTACTTATAAACTACTGTTTGAAACTGTGTATCTTTTCTGAAGAAGTTGCTACATTACAAGCAACGAAAAGCACTTCAATAAATTGTTTTATTTTATATATTTTGGATTCCTGATACTTCCTGTGGTGGGCCTTGGTGCTGCTGACTTGGTTTTTGTGTTTCAGTAGTTTGTTGGCTTCCTTTCCCTGGTTTATCTATTATTAGATAGTAGTTTAAACATCTCTGGTGTCATATTATCATTACCTGGGGCTTTGTTTAATTTTAGTTTCTTGCTTTGCACTTTAATTTCTGTCATAGTTATATCTTTATCTATTATTTAAGGGTCTATATTACATATCTGAACGCTTAAATGTTCGAATTGCTAAAGATCGACCTTTAGTGATCGAACATTCAAATGTTCGAATATGTAACAAAATAAAATAAAAAAAAAAAAAAAAAGAAAGAGTTTAAGCAGGGGGCAAGCCCTCCTGCACCCCCCACAACCCCCGGTACTTAAATATACCAACTCTGAGATCGCACTTCAGTGCGCTACAGTGTGGAAACAGGAAATTTCCCATTCCCTACACTGTATCGCGATTTTGGAGTTGGTATATTTAAGTGGCAGGGGTTGTGGGGGGGTGCAGGGGGAATTCCCCCCCTGCTTACACCCTTTAGTTTTTTTTTTTCCTTTTGTTTTTTTTTTTTTAATTTTTATTCCTATTCGACTATTTAAATGTTCAATATCTAAAGGTTGATCTTCAGCGATTCAAACATTTAAGCATTCGGATATGTAATATAGACCCTTATTTTTCTGTGTTCATCTGATAGTTTTAGTCTTATATTTTGCTTAAGGAATTTTCTAAGTGCTTCACTTGATTCTAGTTTAGTTTCTTCACTATTGAGTTTATTAAAATACACTCTAAAGGCTTCTTGAATTCCTTCTAAGTCTGATACTTTTCTTTTTCTGTCTAAATTGTATATTTCTTTTATCTGATTTGCCTTTATCATTCTTTTTGTCCTGTTAGCTATTCTCCTTTAATTTTTTGGATTCATAGAGCAAATGCATAGTTTGACCTTCTCTAGATTAATCCTTGTTTTATGGTTCAATATCTCTAAGTATTTTTGTTGAGGTCTTCTAATTCTTTTTCTGAAGCTAAGTTGCCTTTATGAATATCTAATTTAAGTTTGCCTATTTTAGTTTGTATTTTTGCCAGTTCTTTATTCCAGTGCTTTTGTTTGTTTTTATACCAGGCTACCACCTTCCCATATAAATATGCTTTCATTGCATCCCACACACATTATATATATATATATATATATATATATATATATATATATATATATATATAGCATTTATATTACCCTATCATACGATTTAAATAGCGAATGCTATTTCATCGTACCTAAAATATCTAAACCACAAAATATCAAACATGCAGAACAGCAAATTTTTTCCCAGGGAAAAAAATTGCTGTTCCAAAACACAAACACACAACACAAGCACACCAGAATAAATAAACCACACACATACACTTAACAAAACCATAATTCTAACCCTACACTACTACCTATCCACTCACCTTAACCCAACCCTAACTACCACACACTCACCTTACCCGCTCCCTAACCTTAAAGTCCCTAACTACCGCACACTCACCTTATCTGCTTCCTAACCCTAAAACCCCTAACTACTGCACACTCACCTTACCTGCTCCCTAATCCTAAAGTCCCTAACTATCGCACACTCACCTTACCCGCTCCCTAACCCTAAAGTCCCTAACTATCGCACACTCACCTTACCCCGATCTGTTCCCACACTTACCATAACCCGGTCCATAACCTCTGTTCGCATACTTACCTTACCCCAGTCCGTAACCTTCCCACCACAGTAGAGTAAATAACAAAGCCATGGAACAGACAACTGAAAGTTTACCCTAGGTAAGATTTTGAAGTTCCGCGGCTTCGTTATTTTGAGTTTTCGACAAAAATGGGTCGATATTATAGCATTCAAAATTTAAAAACTTCGATACTATAATATAGACCCTACACACACACACACATATATATATATATATATATATATATATATATACACATGGTATTTATAAGCATTTTATGGTCAACCATGTCAAAGGCCTGGGAAAGATCTAGAAAGAGTGCTGAGGATAGTTTGTTATTGTTACGGTTGTGGTTTATAATATTAGAGAAATAGAGGAGGGCTGAGGTAGTACTGTAGTGTGGCCTAAAGCCATGCTGAGAGTTGGACAATAGCTTGTTCTGCATGAGAAAGTGCATGAGCTGTATATGAACACACTTCTCCATAATTTAAGCTAGTAGTGACAGAATTGTTATGGGCTTAAAATCAAGGACAGATGAAAAGCCACTGTAGTACTTTGCAGTGTGGTCCTCCCCATCCAGAGGTAGATACTCCTACCCCTTGCTTGCCTTGGACATCCTACATCAGAACAAAACAATTTTCAGCAGAGAACGAGAGGGATTAAAACTGCACACATCATCTTCTTTGTAAAATGGCAGGGCACCAGAACAACAAAAACAGACAGGCAGAGAGATGCAGACCTCAAACCAAGACCAAACCAAAAATCAAACCAGAAAACCTATAGCTGTGGAGGCAAACACTACCAAATTATGCACCAAAGGAATTAAATGAAATTAAACCAAACTTAACATTTTAATTGAATGCTCAATTTTATCATGACAGAACAATTTAAATTTTCAGCAGAGACTTGGAACAAATAAATCACATTTCAAAAAAAACAGGAAAATAATGCAGCAAATCCACACAAACACAGGGAGATGCAAACAGACCACACACAACACCAAACAGAAGCAAGCAAAAAAGAAAAGACCCCACCCTGTGGCAAAACAGAAAATACTACCACTGTGATCAAAGCTGCACTACACCATCAACAAATATGAGGTAAAAATCTGATTTTTTTTTTGGTATGGTGTGGGTAGGGGAACAGTCTTAACACCTGTGCATACAGGCAGGGTTCAAGCCTGAGAGGCATTCCCACCACACTACCACACCACACCACACACACACACACACACACACACACACACACACACACACACACACACACACACACACACACACACACACACACACACACACACACACAACACCCAGTAAAGCACAAGCACCATACACAACAAGCACCAGCAACAGCAGCACAGCACCACAACAACTCAAAAGCACAAGCACCAGCACAACAAACTCCAACAAAGCACAAGCACACACAACACACCCACCATAACAAGCACACCATACACACAACAGCACCATACAACAACCATACAACCACACACAAAAACCACACCATACAACAAGAAAAATAAAACATTGTAAATTGAAAGGCACCTCCTGAAAATCCCTATCCAATATCCATAAGGTGCAAATCCCATCTTATTACATCCTTCCGCCCACATGTACTGAGAGCCCCAGATCTTCCGCAGACTCCCCTCTGAGACGCACCGAGGACCCTGTCCGACCTGCCCCCGTCCCCCTGCTGCTCTCCTCATGCAGTCGGATGTCACCCATAATCCTGGGTTCTGTGTCCCCTATTTTGCACTGACTGCCCGCTTTGACCTTCCTTGTCCGCATGCCTGGGGTCGGCTCGGTACTCGCTCGCGCAGTCGCATATTTCTTTTTTTATTTTTTTTTTTTTTTTTCAATTTTTTTTTTTTTTTTTTTTTTTCTTTTTTTTTTTTTTTTTTTTGGCTTAAAGTTTGAAACTTCAGTGGAACTGCCTCCTTTATGGAGAGGTATGACATGGGAGATTTTCCATATAGTGGGGATGGTAGCTTCAGATATAGTTCTGTTGATCAAGATTGAGATGGGGTATGCTATAGCATCTGCAGTCTTTTGCAAGTAGTCTGCAGGGAGTAGATAGGCAGCCAGAGTGGTGGGCCTTTGTTTCTTAAGTAGGGACAGAATGAGTTGAGTAGGAACAGGTTGGAAGCTAAAGGATGCTTGGGTACTGGTTGTGGCTGCATTTGGATTAGATCCACTGGGAGTGAGTTGGCTGGCCAGAGACTGAATAATCTCTGTGAAGAAGCTATTAAAGGTGTTAGCAATGTTTTCTGGGGGGGGGGGGGTTTGGAAGCTGAGGGGGGTGAGGTGGTGGTTTGGCCTGGGTGGAGGAGTTTGTTTATTCCTTCCCAGAACTTTTGAGGTTTATTTTGGTGTATTTGTTGTAAATGGCAGTAGTAGTTCTTTTTATCTAAAGTTATGGATTTTTTAGTATAATTCCTTAGCTGTCTAAATCTAAGTTTATCAAGTGGAATTTTTGTTGTTCAGTAGGTGAACCATGTTTTGTTTCTAAGTATAATTTTGGATTTGGTATCTTTAGAAAGCCACGGTGCAGTATTAACCTTGGATCTAATAGAGCGGGTGGGAGCATGAGAGTCGAGAACAGCAAGGAATTTGGCATTAAAGTATGCGACCACCTCATCTAGAGGGAGATTTTTTAGGACTGACCAATTGCATACCTTGAGTACATTTTGAAACTTATTGAAATTAAAGTTCTTGTTGTTTATTATAGTTCTGTAGGTGAGCTGGTAAGAGTAGTTTACCTTGAGCTTGATTATGTAGGTGAGACAGTGATCACTTAGGTCATCAGGTAAAGTGCCTGATGTATAGTGTTGTAAATGGTTATTGATGAGTATCCATTCTAGGGTACTTTCTTTGTTATAGGGTTTTCCTTTTCCTATTGGGGGAGGATATGGTCTGGGTAAACCTACAGAGGTTTACATGGGTTGTGGGGGTTTCAGAGGAACAAGCATTCTGGTCAATGTTGAATTCCCCGAGAACAATGGTTTCTTGGGGGTAGTTATTGGATAACCAATGTAAGAAGTCTTCTAGGGTAGCTGTGTTCCTCCTCTGGGGAATGTAGACACAGACAATGTTTATACTTTTGTTTTGGTTAATTTGTAGTTTTGTGATAAGAATTTCAACATTATTGACATGGGGTGGCTGTTGGGTGTCTGCGGTGACAGATAGGGTAGACTTGTAAATTATGGCTACCCCACCACCCTTTCTAGAGGTACGGTCTAATCTAAACATATTATACCCTGATGGCAGAACCTCGCTGTCCTTGGTGGCAGGTTTTAGCCATGTTTCTCTGAGGCATAGTATATCAGGTGAATGAACAGCTAAGAAGGCATGCCGGTGCTGAATTTTATTATTTATGCTGCTGAGGTTTAGATGGCAGGCCAGCAAGGAGTTGGGAGGCCTATTTGATGGAGCTATGTTGGTAGGGGATTTAGTAGGGGGATTAGGGACAGCAGGTGGGGCTGTGCTGGGGTTTGGGTGGATGTCACCATCTATTGTGAGGTTATATTATAGTCTGAGTGTGAGTTTCCAGATTTTGAGTAGAATTTTTTGATAGTGTCTAGTTCTAGGACTAATGTAGCTAGGTCTAATAAGAAAGTTTTTTTTTAGGGTTAAGGAGTTAGGCACGAGGGAAAGGGGGAGGTGGGCATTTTTATTTGTTACCAGTGGGATGAAAGCATGGAATTTAGGGTAGTGGAAACCCAGATGACCCTGGTGTTTGTAGGCAGAAAGGAGATATAGGATGAGCAACTATTAAAGCCTGAAAGCATGTATGGCAATTCTACTTTTCATATGTTGAGACATAGCAAGTTAGTAATACTTATTTATTATTTTATTTATTTTACATTTGCTTACCGGGAGAGTCCCATTGGGCATAAAACCCTTTTTCAGCAGAGGCCCGGGGAGAAAAGCTCCATTGTTAGTAAACTATTTTGTTACTAGAAGGAAAATTGTATAATACAATAAAGAAATAAATAGTAGCATACATTCATAATGGTAAAAAGACTAGAACAGAATAAACTGGTCAAGTGGGAGACAAGACCAATAATCTTGTATAACAATGCTTCTAGAAGACAGTTCTTAAAATAGTAGCAGGTAGTGACATTGCATACAGTAAGAGTGCAATTACGATACTTAGTCTTATATACAGTTAGCATAGCAAACTGAAGACTTAAAATCTGATAGATATTAACAGTGAGAAGGAAAAAAAAATAAGGTAGTCATATGATTTAAATTCAATGCTCATTGCCTATGCAATTAAAATTTTAAAATCAGCTAGTTCCGTGGTTTGGACTATCCATGCCTAGTACACGTACAAGTCCAGGAACTGGTGAGGTGGGCTTTAATGTGATGCTTGAAATTTTGTAAGCTAGTTCTAATTTCAAGTGGTAAGGCATTCCACAGTTTAGCGATGTAGTAGGAGTATAGAGTCACCTGAGATATTTTTGCTCCTAGTTACTTCAATTAGAGCGTAATACTTATTTTAGATATTAAAGCAGCTCTTTAATATTTGTCTTATTTTAGATGTTTAATACTGCATTAGAGTAAATAATAAAAGGCATTTACCTTGTAAATGAGATTGCTTCCAAACAGTATATGTCAGCCAGTTCATTGTTATATTCCATGGTGGTTTTGTTGTAAAATCTGGATCTAACTAGTTAAACATTTGAATGAGTACTTCTACTCTAATATCCGTTTAAACATCTTTAGATTTTCATCTTTATTTGTTTCTCAGCTTCTTCTTCTTGTCGTTTGTTTTCCATTCATGTTTTTCAGCATGGTGTTTCAAACCAAAAGAACTCCAATCCATTTCTTCTATACTGTCTAAGACTTTATTAGTTGACAGATGAGTCACTGCTGTTTCTTTTGAGTTAAATATTTCTGGACTATCACTGAAGAAGATTTTAATTCTTGCTGGAAAAAGCTGATG
This sequence comes from Protopterus annectens, assembly GCF_019279795.1. Classification (NCBI taxonomy): domain Eukaryota; kingdom Metazoa; phylum Chordata; order Ceratodontiformes; family Protopteridae; genus Protopterus; species Protopterus annectens. Next base: position 590,421,044 of record NC_056749.1, read on the forward strand.
TTCTTTGAGTGGCCTTTTTTGAAGTTATTTTATTAGTGGTACACACTCTTTTTTTTTTTGGCCATCACCTCAGATGAATAATCATTGTCAAACTGGATTATGTGCTCTCCAAATTTGATTGGGGAATTAGACCAGGCAGTTTTTAATATAAGTTGTTTATCTTGAGATGAAAAGAGTTTTACTATGACTGACCTGGGACTGTTTGTTGTTTTGTTCACAGGTTCATAGGTAGGTACTAGGCTATCGGCCCAAGGGCCTAAGTAAGCCTAGCCAACAAGGTTCCCTGGCTTACGCCAGCAAAGAAAGTTATTTTTCTGTGCCCCTGTCGAGCAGAGCCACAGAAGTGATCCCTGGGGTGTATTTCCTATTTCCCATCCACTCATCAAGATTTTTCACATAGCCACAGTAGTCAGGAAATCCTTCTACATGGCACACCTCATCACAAAAGGTTTCTCATCCAGGAATAAAGTGGTCATTGTTCCCCTCTACTCATCACTCATTAGACCCATTATAGAGTACAACGCCCCTTTTGGTATGTACTTCAGAAGACATCTACAACAACTGGAAAGGCCACAGAAATACCTCACAAACAGGATTACCGGCCTCAAACAGATGCCCTATGCAGACAATCTCAAAAAACTCCAGCTTTACTCTGTCGCATATCGCCTACTCAGAGGCGATCTCTGCCTAACATACAAAGCTATGTCAAACCCAGAGCTGTTGGACATGCTCCACGTAAAGAAATCCCAATCCCTCCACCCTACACACTCTAGGGACCTAAACCTTGTCACCACAATAAACTGAACAATACTGGAGGGATAGATTCCTGTCCCAGAGACTTCCCATACTCTGGAACAAACTACCTATCTATATCAAACAAAGCTCCTCATTAGCACTCTTCAAGAAAAATCTTGATGATTCGATGGGAGATAGGAAATTCACCCCGGGGATCACTTCTGTGGCTCTGCTTGACAGTGGCACAGGAAAATAATTTTCTTGGGTGGCAAAAGCCAGGGTACCATTTGCCTAGGCTTATATATACCCTTGGGCCAGTAGCCTAGTACCTACCTATGAACCTATGGAAAATTGCCTAAATGGCCAATAACTACAATTTTTGGGCCAGAACTACTCCTTATGTGGTAGACAGGTTACCTAGTACTTACCACTCCCACTGATATGCTGGAAGGCTTCACTCCAACACAGAAAGGCTTGGGTGGCTCAGGAGCTTACAAACAGTCCTGGATACAGCAAATCTGTATCTGGATTAGACTAGTTGCAGGAAGTGAGGGGAAACAATTGCAAATGTGGGCTTTTAAATCAGGAAGTTGAGAGAGATGGAAAAACTGCCCATATGGCCAATAACTACAATTTCTGTGCCAGAAACCACTCCTTATGTGGTAGATAGGTTACCTAGTGCTTACCACTCCCACTGATAAGCTAGCAGGCTTCCCTCCAACACAGACAGGCTTGGGGGGCTCAGAAGCTTCCAAACAGTCCTGGATATAGCAAATATGTATCTGGACTAGACTATTTTGATGCTGAGACTGGCTTTAAGGATCTGTGAGCTCTCTCAATCCAATAGGAGAGAGCCCCTGAAAACTTTAAAATGTCTGGAAGTCATGTATTAAGAAAGTTCACCATCTTGCTACCCTCAGTTCCCTTTGGTATTCCATAAATCCAGAGATTGTTGCATCTGGATCTAGTTTCTAGACCTACAATTTTGTTCAATAGTGAAATATTTTGTCTATTTGTGGGTCAATATGTTTTTCATAGTTAGAAATTCTGTTTTCTACGTCAGTTAATGTTTCTTCCATATTTTCTACTTCAAGTTCTGTTGCTTTGTCAAATCCTGTAGTTGTTGGGTTTGCTTTTTGCTATTCTTTTCAAAAGTATCCAGTTTCTTGCTCATGTTATCAAATTTCAGTGACAAATCCTGCATTGTTGTTAATAATGATTGTAAATCCTTCTTCCTTGTTTGGTCAGACATAGTACTTTTTGTGAAGCTCATCTTTTCTCTGGTCCTGATGCTTTCTCTTCAAGTTTTGACAGAAATATTTGTAGAAAAACGCCAATTTTTTATGTAGACTTCTTATATCATTAGTTGTGATATACCAGCAAAGTTGAACTGTCCACGATCAATATTTTTTTTAATTGTTTACTGTCAGAAATAGATTTTAAGGACAGAGCTGAAGAAACATGCTGCCACTCAGTTCACATGCTGGCCATGCCCCTCGATGAGGTGTTTTTTGAACAAGAGAGTGAATTTTTATTAAACATATTTCACAATAGGGGTTATCCTGATGGCTTCTTTCAGAAATTAAAGAGGAAGTATTCTTTAAGAGAGAGATGAAGTGATGTTTATGCACCCTTGTTGAATGAGAACAGCATAGTGGTTCAATTGAATTAAATAGCATGAGAGAAAATACAGATAATGGAAAAGCTTTTATATCGACATATACATTGGATAATATAATGATTAAAAAATGTGTAGTCAAAAATTTGAATATTTTTCGATTGGACAGTAATGTGTTTAATGAAATGGGAAACAGACCAAATATAGTCTATAGAAGAGATTTATCATTTAAGGATTTATTAGAGAGAAAGAATAAGTGCATAATGGACAAAAAACACATTGGCACGACGAAATGTGGTCATTGTACACAATGCCCATAGATTCTGGTTACAAATAACCAGGATAACAAGTTTGAAATTAATGGGAGTTCCTTTTTTGTCAAGGGTCATTTTTCATGCAATTCTAAGGGGGTATCGTTTATGCAGCTATTTGTTCCCTTTGTTCGGCATTTTATATTGGCAAAACCTCTAGGAGGTTAAAGTACAGGATATATGAGCATTTATTGGACATTAAGAAAAAGAAAACCACAAATGCTCTTTATAGACGTTTAGCTGAGGTGGAAGATCACAAGTTTTTTTTTTGCAGTTGAACAGATAAAAAAGGACACTAGGGGTTTATTGTGGAAGAACACATTAGCGCATGTGAACTGCGATAGCAGCTGTTTTTGAATGCTGCTATGTTTCATGGATTGAATGAAGCTGTTTCTCTTAATCCTATTTTAAAATTAAAGTATTATGCATCTTAAGTGTTCTAATTTTTAAGTAAATTCACAAATAACCCAGTAGTGAAGGCAACAGGCAGCTTCTTCTTAAAAATCCGACTTTTATTCAGTGTAAGCCCTTTCGTAATGTAACCATTACTTCCTCAGAAACAGAAAACTACATAAAATACTCGAAGTTTTATATACTAATCAATAAAACTCTTCCAATCAGATAAAAAAAAAATGCCTCAAAAATAATAGCCAATTAAGTTAAAGTGACAGTTTCCCAAAAACTTTCATCTAGCTGCATACATAGTGCATACAAATGTATATAATAAATATCTGAAACCCATGTATAAAAATTATTTAAAAACACTGCTAAAATACATATGTCAAGGAAAAAAGATTAATGTTTAGGTTTTTTAGCATTTAACACTGGCTTTAAAGGGACCATATCATTTAACCCAGATCCCTGATGTGCTCCTAGACGCAAAATCCATTTCAGTTCAGTGAATTCAGTATTGTTTACAGTGTCACCCATCCTAACACTATCTGGTTCATCCTGAAGTACTTGAAACAGGAACTTATGCCTATCACCCTCCATTAACAGATGCATAGCTATAGCACTGTAGTCTTGGCCCTTCCTTACACAACACATATGATCTCTGATTCTTTCCCTAAGCCGACGATTAGTTTTTCCCACATAGAATTTGAAACAATACTCACAGTGGGCAATGTATACTACATTTCTAGTATTACAATCAGCACTATATTTGATCTGCCAGAGATGCATAATGTCAGGATGCCTGAAATATCTAGATTTATCTATGAATGGACAAAAGGTACAGGCTCCACACCTTTGTGTATATGTATTGTGTAAGGAAGGGCCAAGACTACAGTGCTATAGCTAAGTATCTGTTAATGGAGGGTGATAGGCATAAGTCCCTGTTTCAAGTACTTCAGGTTGAACCAGATAGTGTTAGGATGGGTGACATAGTAAACAATACTGAATCCACTGAACTGAAATGGATTTTGCATCTAGGGGCACATCAGGGATCTGGGTTAAATGATATGGTCCCTCTAAAGCCAGTGTTAAAAGCTAAAAAACTTAAACATTAATTGTTTCCCATTGACATATGTATTTTAGCAGTATTTTTAAATCATTTTTATACATGGGTTTCAATGATGTTTGTTATATACATTTGTATGCACTTTGTAAAAGAAAATATGCAGTTAGATGAATTTTTAAGTAGTTGAATAAGTTTTAATATGTTCATGTTAATTTACCAGTGTTTGTTTTAAGCATAGATAGGATATGATGTAATTCAATTTAAGTATTTAAGGAAAGTGGACTTTGACTGTGATGTGTTCTGATGAAGTTCCTAGCAATTTGTGGAACGAAAGCGCTTAACATTATTAAAACTTTGGTTTGTTAACAACTTGTGTACTTTGTGAAATTCTTATCATGCATTTTGGCACAGTGGAAATTTTGTTCCTTAGTAGTTTTGCTTCATTAGAAACTGGTAAATTGCCAAACAGGGAGCTTTTCAAGGTTTTATATTGGGACCAAATTTGCTCGGTATTTATTTAATCTGTATTGATCTATGTAACGCATTTAACAGCTCTGTTAATGCTGATGACATCAGACTGGGTAAAGTTATTGTTAGAAAACTGACCTTTTTTTCTGGAGATACTTAATAAGCTATGCAACTGGGCTTGTACAAATAAAAAGACCATCATCTTTTGGCCCTACAAAGTTTGATGCATATTATTGCTTATGCAGTACAGAAAAGTTAACCAGTTTAATGACTTGGACAGCAGTATATCATTTGCTGAGCAGATCGGCAACATTTGTATTGAGAGTTATGGGAATACAGGTTATATACTGAGACGGATGAACTCTAAATCTCATGAAGTACTTTTGAAGTTGCTGAGGGGCTTAGTAAGATCTAGGTTAGAATACTCTTGCTTGTTATAGGTCTTCTACAAAAAGCACTCACGTTAAAACATTAAAACGGTACATTATTAAAACGAGAGCAGTCTACAACAGAATTGCAAATGAAAGCCCTCCTGGTGTAGCATCTCTAAGCCAATGAGCACCTGATCGCTTTGCCCCCCCCCCCCACTTGTGTGAGCAAGGAATCCTCTCACTCCATCTAAAAGCAAAGAAAACTCTAACCAGCAATCATCCAGGAACCTTGTTGTTGCCACTTGTGTAGTAGCCACTGAGCACCTAATCACTTTGGGTCCCCCCCCCACACTTGTGTGAGCAAGGAATCCTCTCACTCCAGCTAAAAGCAAAAAAACTCTAAACAGCAATCATCCAAAAATAGACTGCAGCCCCAGAGCCACTGAGCACCTGATCGCTTTGGGTCCCCCCTACTTATGTGAGCAAGGAATCCTCTCACTCCAGCTAAAAGCAAAGAAAAGTCTAACCAGCAATCATCCAAAAATAGACTGCAGCCCCAGATGTAACTCCAGGAACCTTGTTGTTGCCACTTGTGTAGTGTAGGTGCCAGCTTTTGTGACTACTTTTATGACTTGTTCAAATCTGTTACAGTCAGCTCTAGCTCTTGCACTGGTCATACTCTCCATCACTTTTCTGTAGCCATATACCCAGCATTACTTGATGCTTATATAACTCCTAAGTCCCTAACATCACTTCAACTTGCAGCTACAGACAACTCCCATTAGCAAGCCTTACACTCTTATCCACCTATCACTTCAAATCTCTTACCCCTCTTAACGACAAACTCCCACATACACATAATACTGCACCTTTAATACAATCTCACTCATTTATAGATAGTACCCTTGCATGTAACACATTCTTTCTGAATCTAGATAACATGGGTTACACATATAATAATTCACAAATTGACCAAACTCTACACCTACTCCAGAAACTCACTTGCAGTGGTGATATACATCCCAATCCAGGACCCAAAACATCAATAAGCCCAAATTTAAATCAGCTAAATCCCCTACACCACAGACCTACCTCAGCTCTCCTCTTCTTAAACATTAATGTAAGAAGTATACTTAAAATTCATGACCCTCATGCCCTACTAGCTCTATACAAACCAGATATCGCTGTGTTAACTGAAACATGGCTCAAACCACAACATCACAATAATGAGATTACTGCCCTGGGTTACAACATTATCCGAAGAGACAGATCAGAGAAAAAGGGCAGAGGTGTTGAAATATTATTCAAAAATTGTCTTGCCTTAGAACAACTAGATTACAATACCCATGAATTCAAAGATGTAGAACTAATCCTTGCCAAATTAAAAATAAGTTCCAACAAACATGTAATTATTGCAGTTGGCTATATACCACCAGGCAATAACATCGCTGTAAGGGAAAGCCTGCTTAATTGGACCACCAACTTCCTTCCACATGAAACCATACTATTAGGAGACTTCAATATTGACTGGCTTCACTGTTCTAGCCATAAACCCTCTACTTTCATAAACCTCCACAGATTTACCCAAACTATAACCACCCCCACTCAAATTGACAAAACTTCCAAACGCCAGTCCATCTTAGACTGGATCCTGGTATCTGACCCCACTCTTGTACAGCAATCTGGTTGTCTTCCAGATACCCTAAATGACCATCATCCAACCTACCTAATTAGAAACAGATCCCAAACCATCAACCAACCTATCCTCAGAGCAGTTAGAAACAAAAAAAACATTTATAGCTACTGATCTCATCAATACTCTAAAAATTTGTAACTGGACCCCCCCCAAAACATCTACCTCTAGACGATGCCGTCGAGTACTTTTACACAACCTTCATAAAAATCTTAAACCATCATGCACCCCCTAGAACCATTAGAATAAAAATTAACTATGCTCCATGGCTAAGCAAAGATACTAAAACTATAATGAAAGAAAGGGACAAGGCCTGGATTCAATATCAGAAAAACAAAACCACTACTTTGAGACAAAACTATGTAGAGCTCCGTAACAAAGCCAAAAAACAAATCAAACTAGACAAATCCAGCTACTATGCAAGCATGCAATAAAAATATGCTCACAACCCACAAAAATTCTGGGCCTCAATAAATGGTATACTGCATCCAGGAAAGTCCACGACTCCAACCCCTGTGCTTTCAAATAACCATGAAAACATTCCTACTCAGTTTAACAAATTCTTTACCGAAACAGTCCAGATCCTTGCCAGTGCCCAAAATAGTACTAGCAGCCCCACACCAATAACTACCCCAACCCACCCCAATATACAAAACAATAGCCCCAGTTTTCATCTCCACTCTGTATCCACCAAATCAATATCTAAACTCATTGGTAAACTTAAACCAACCACTCTAGCAGCTGATAAGCTGCCAGCAGACTTCCTTCGGATCTCAGCTGAAGCTATAGCCTATCCTGTCTCTATTCTCATAAACAGATCTCTCTCAGAATGCAAAGTCCCCACCTCATGGAAAACATCATATATAATTCCACTGCACAAAGGAGGCAACTCCTTAGAGCTCACCAACTATTGCCCAATAGCAATCCTATCACCTTTATCCAAAATATTAGAAAAAGTTGTTCATACTCAACTAATACAGTACCTCCAGAATAATAGCCTACTCTCCATATCCCAGCATGGCTTTAGACCTTCCCATAGCACCACAACAGCACTACTATAACTCACCAACATAGTTAACCACCACAAAAACAAGGGTCTATTTGTTTCTTCCATATTCTTAGACCTATCAAAAGCCTTTGACATGGTAAACCACAGTCTGCTCCTTGATACTCTATCCACCCTAAATATAAGTCCCTCCTCTATATCATGGTTCAACAGCTACTTATCTGCCCATCAGCAAGCAGTCCTATGGCAGGATCAATTGTCCCCCCTGTTACCAGTAACCATAGGAGTCCCTCAAGGATCCATCCTTGGCCCATTGCTGTTCTCTCCATTTACAAATCAGATCTCTTCATCCTCTCCCACTGCCTCAATAGTACAATATGCAGATGACACTACCCTCATATGTGCTGCCTCTACCCTTAGTGAACTGCAAACCCTTACCCAAAATAACTTCACCCTAGCCGAAACTTGGTTCACTAACATCAAACTTCTACACACACAATAAACTGCTAGGTGTAGAAATAGACAATGACCTGAGGTTTGACATTCACATAGCACAAACCATTAAGAAAGTTAATAAAAAACTTGGTCTCCTCTACAGGAACAAACAGTTTATGACATAACGCACCAAAGTAACCACCGCAAGGACTCATCTTCTATCCACCCTCCTTTATGCCTCTCCCATCTTGACCAATCTCTGCCAAACTGATCTAAATAAAATGGAATCTTGCTACAACAAGATTGCCAAGTTTGCTACTGAAGCCTCATATAGGTCCCACCACTGTCTATCCCTTAAGCAACTCAACTGGCTTGAGTTGCCTCATATACTGCTGCTCAATCAACTCTATAGCGCACAAACTCTACTACCTTCCTGAGATAACTCCAGCACTTCAGCACCTAATTCAGCGTCACATTCCCTCTAGACCCTTAAGCTCTAGTAACCAGAACCTCATAACTGTCATCAAACATAAAAATGAAGCTGGTAAGTCCCTCTTTGCCAACACCATTGCCAAAACCTGGAACACACTACAAAGCCAAATAACTTCTACCACCTTCTTTAGTCAATTCAAAAAACTCCTGAAACATCACTATCTAAATAACTGGCTATGCTCATGCCACTCACCAGGCTAATCCATAACAAGAGAATTTGTCAGGGTACAGCTATGTATAAACAGTTTCTCCCCTGAAAGCTTCCAAACCCGTGTACATTTACCTTAGAAAACTTATAACTGCAAAAGAAAAAAAAAATGTACCTCTAATTGTCTACTGTAAGAAATGTTAATCACTAGCATGATGTCATGTTGTGTGTATATATGCTATATGTATGTTTGTTAATCACCAGCATGTTGTCCTGATGTGTATATATGCCATATGTATGTATGTTCTACTTTTTACTCTCATGTAATGTATTATAATGTGAAGCTTTTCTCCCCGGGCCACCGCTGAAAATGGACCTCTGTCTAGTCGGGCTTTCCCGGTAAACAAATGTAAAATAAATAAATAATAAAATAAAAATAAAACATCTAGGTATGATATTAGGTACTAAAGCCTGATTTTTATTATCTTAAAAATGCCTTAAAGAATTTCTTGTCACAATATTTGAAGGAAAACCTTACTCTACAATTGAAAAAAAACATGTTTTTATACCGTATCAATGTTCTGTGCACTACTGATCTATCAGAATGACTTTGTTAACATATTTTTATTTCTTAGACCACAAATGGCTATTTTGGTACTGCCATTTTGATGTGATTTTTTGAAGTCTCATTGTCTTCCTCATAGATTGGGGTTTGAATCCCAATAGTATGACATGCCCCAGAAATTATAAATTAGTTAGAAGGGCAGTAATATGAGATTTGCTTTTTAGATGGTCTATAAAAGTTGAGTCAGTACTGCTGTTTAGCTGGCTTACTTTGCTTTGTGATTACTTTGACTTTCTAAATACTTTTCTTGGTCCATTTACAATATTTCCAATGCAATATGTGAAGAAACAGAATTTTATTAAATGTTTGAAGCTGTAGTCCTTTAAAATGTGTCAGGCCCTCCCTCCCCCACAAACTTGCAGGGTGTGGAAGTCGCCAGCTTTGCTCTGTAAGTGCATAGAGCTAATGGCAGTTGCCTGATGTTCAATACTCTGTTTATTAATTTTGTAATTAAACAGACAAAGGCAAATTTTCACTGGCCAACAAGGAGAGTATTTATCAATTTGTTTATGTAGTGTTGGAGCATAACTCATCGCTGTTGTTATAAAGATTTATTTGACAATTAACTCTTTGAAAAATAGTTTCAATTTAGCTGTTTATAGCACTTTACTGACCTCATTAAGATAGGCTTAGGATGTAAAACAGTGGGTGGTATCCAGCATTGAAAACTAGAGAATCTCTGCTGTCTAGCCCAGATCATGTAGGCTGACATAGCTTCCCTACAAAAGCAATGCAAGATTTGAAAGGGGAAAAAGGGAGCTACCTGCATAACCTGTGGCAGGGAAACAGGTGGAAAGAAAATGAGAAAAACTAAGAGTATCTAAGCGATAAGTAATATCTGGTTGACATTACAGGGAGAAAAAAAATAACTCTGGGATAACGATAACTACACTGGAAGGTAGAATTTTCCTTTAAGGTAGCAAAGGATGAATACCTGTTTGAATATTTGGGTTTGAAAAAGAGTCAAGGCAGGAAGAAGTACATTTATGCGCATCAATGGAATTAAAGAGTCACTAACTGGTTTTAAGAGACAGTAGTCAAATACTGTAATTAACTACTCAGTAATACAATTTCCTTAAGCACCAGCTCTTTAGGCAGCGAGTCACATCCACTAAGCTGCAGGTATTCATTCTCCAACCTGCATTCCTTGCTTTTGCCAAAATGTAAAATGAGTAATTAAGACAGGGAAGTAAATACTGTGGGAAGAAATAGCCAGGGAATTGTTATGGTTAGGTTTGTATAGGCCCTAGGGCCGATAGCCTAGTACCATCCTATGAACCTATGAACGTGTTGATTTACTGAGCAGATTTAATTTGCACACCATTTTCATTCATCAGAAAAGAAGGCTTCTTTTGCAGGTGGCAAGACCCTTTGCACCCTTCACGTGTGTAAGGGCGACCCCTCAATTTATATAAATACCAACTGTGAGGTTGTGCAACATTGAGGAAAAATGCAACCTTCGCTCTCACAAAAGGTGTTTTTAGCAAGTGAAGTTCAAGGTAAACTGGCTGCTAATTGACCAAAGAGAAGATCTGCTTCTAGGATCACAACTTTTCAAACACCTACATGAACATACTCTCCCTCCTTTAACCTCAGAACTCGAGAAACTAGAATTTAGCTACATATCTCTGACCATGCATTCTGAATTGTCGGGCCCAAACTGTGGGAGTCCCTCCAACCTGAAATTAAAGACTCAGCTACTAATTTCCTTTGTCCCATTTCACATCTCTAATTTATTTTAATTTAATTTCTCAATGTTTATGTACATTTTTATCATACTGTAAAATAATACATTGGATTTTCTATGTACCATGTATGGGTTACCCTACTATTGTACTGTTTCATTTATGTATTATTGAACTCTTGTCTATTTTGTATCTCAGGTCAGTTTTTGCCCTCAGACTGAGACTGAACTTGGTTAGAATTCAAATAAATAAATAAATACAATTTAGAACTAATCTGTTTAGCAGCTTGACAGGTTCCTGATACACATCATGTACTCTCTAAAATAAAATATTAATCAGTTCTTAGTTAACCTCTGTTGCTAGGGATATTGCTGGTCCAAATGTCAATGTAAGGCTAGAAATGTGTCCTTTTCACTGACACAGAGGTGTGTAACAGCATTATATTGCCTTTGTTACTTACACGGGTGTCTCTGTGGTGAAGTTTTCAGCTAGTGTGGAGCTTGTCTGTTCAAACTATTGTGGAGTGGTGAAAAATAATGTCGTCTGACATGATAAAGGACACTACAAGGAAGCTGGACAATGTTTGTGGTTAGTGCACTGGATTAAGGATCCAGACTGCTGATAAGTTTCTTCCTGTAACCAAAAGGTACTGAACTGGGTTCCTTTCATCTCTGCTTGCCTGCTATGTGATTCTGTGGTAGTCATTTAACTAGTCAGTCAGTGCTCCCAGGTTGACCTCAAAAATGGGCAATTGTGTTCAGTAGGTTTGGTCAGTTAACAAATATACAAAATAATATTAGCAGTCACAGTTGTATTACTGGTGGTAAGTGCTATCATTTTTAGTAATGGGATACATTTAGTCGTCAGCTTGCTGTAGTTATAGTAGTAGTAGTAATAGATACAGTATGCCTGTTTCAGTATTATAATTTCCACAAATGAATCCTCACCAATGTTGCATAATTAGTAAATGCAACAGTCTTTTATATTTATGGACACAGAATAATACTTATGTAGAACAATTCTTGCCAGAAAAGCTGCATTCAATGTAAAAATGATTTGCATTGTTGGCCTTCAAACTCACAATAAAGATTTTGTACAAATGGAAACCTGAATTTCTTAAAGTGATAACAGATATCAGTGGCCAAAATCTGAAGCCATCACTGCTCCTGCTTAACAAAGAGATTTCATTGTAACTCTTCTGATAATATAAATGCAAGGATGTTCAGAGCGTAGGTTTTATTCATCCTTAGCTGATTGGGTTAACCCTGCTAGGATAGTAGCCTCATTTTAGGGTAGAACCAAGGTGGTATTTATTCTACTAGGGGAAATTTGGCCAGGGGAGCAAGGAACTTCCCCTATCTTCTTGGAGCGTATGGGGACACAGTTCTGTGTTACCCTTCCTGTCTTCCAGTGCGGGCATGGAGGCAGCTCAGAGAAGCAGGAAGTTTGAACAATGGAGGATAAAGAAAGTGTTTTTGGTGTATTTGGAGTAAAAAAAGCTGTTAATCGAACAGCTGAGATGGTAAATGCGGCAGAAGAAGAGTCAGAAAGCAGTGGAATATGGAGGATTGAGAAGAGAGTAAAGACAGTGGTGAAATACCATATAAAAGGTAAAATATTGGAGATGAAGTGAATATGGCAGATTTGGAAGTGCTTTTTCAGCACAATTTGTTTGTATCTGAATTGGCAACAGTGTGCTGTTACAACCCTCCAGTCGGGAGGATATCTACTTAAAAGAATTAATCGAATAAAGTGATACAAGGAGTGAGAAGGCAGTGTCATGGGGAGAAATAATGGATAGAATCCAAGATTAAATGAAGGAGGAGGTGAAGGAATCCTACATGTAGTCAGGGAGAGAAGGTGAAAGACGAGAAGAAAAAAAAAGCAATGAAGTAAGAAGAAAGCACTGGGTGAGAATAAGTAATAGGGAGAAGGAACTAGAAAGATATGATGTATGGGACAGCATCAGTGTACCACTGGGTATCAAACCCAGAGAGGTAAGAGAGTTTATTTGTATTAACAAAGATAACTTTTGTGACATTTTCTTTGAGGAGGCACAATATATGGAGAATGTTTTAGAACAGTATGAAAAGAGAAAGGATGGAAATCCCTGGAACATGTATGTGGTGCAGGCATTTAATAGGGAAGCCAAAAAAATAATATTTATACAATTTCAAACTGGAATTGAAAGTGACAGTTTAAAAGGCTATTTCAAAACTGTGTTTAAAGATGTTTTGGACATTACAAAAATATATGACAGAGAGCTTTGTGGAAGGAGGTTAGGAATGGGGTGTTATATTGGGGTCTATATTATTCAAACAAAAACCGGAATGCGCAAATCTAGTTTGAGCAACACAAAATGAGCGAATGTTGCAAACATCGAATCACAAAAATAAAAAAAGTAACACACGGAAACTTTTAATAACTTTTATTGCACCCCCCACACCCCCCACTACTTAAATATACCAACTCCAAGATCGCACTTCATTGAAGTAAAAGGAAGAATTCCCTATGGCAATCTCCATTCATTCTTTCTATATTTGTGACATTTGCTCATTTAGTGTTGCTCAAACTGGATTCGCGCATTCCGGTTTTCATTCGAATAATACAGACCCTTATATTGAAAATGTAAAATGACAAAATAATGCATTTGCCGATTATAATTAATTTGGAAGGGAATAAGGGATTGGTTTAGATACTGGGGTCAACCAAAGACATGTTTTTTGTGTGGTAAGGATGACCACTTAATTAACAATTGTGGTAAAAGGAGATGCTTCATTTGTGGTAAAATGGGTCATGAAGCTAAAAATGTGAACAAAAATTATATAAAATGTGAAAATAATAGGGCATTCATAGATGGACGGTAATGCTATGGAAAAGGATACACAGATAATAGAACAACAAAACAAAGAGAATGTGTTTATAGATAACAGAAGAAATACAACAAGGAAAAATAATTGAGACTGATAGAGAAATGGAAGTAAATGAAGATATAGAGGAAGAATAAAACCAAGAAAAGGAAATAGAGGAAGAAGTAAGTAATTCAAGTGATGAAGGGGATGATACATGGATAAAAGTTAAAAGTAAGAGAAGCTCCATTGGAAGAAGAGTTGTTGTTGTTGTTGTGTCTTTCGGCTTTTCCCAGTTAGGGGTCGCCACAGCGGAACTCCGGTCCGCTAATGATTGGCAGTAGATTTTTACGTGCCGAGTTGCCAGCCCTGACGCACAACATTCAACGAAGGCACACCCATTCACGCATGTCTCCACACAGAAGATGCTCTAGCTGAGAATCAAACAGGACAACGTCTTACTGTGAGGCGACAACGCTACCGCAGCACCACCACCGCAGCTCCCATTGGAAGAAGAGTGAAAGACAGAAAACGCAAATTCAAAAATATAGGTATAGGAGGAAATAAGAAAGGGAGAGGATAAAAGTAACAAATGCTACTTCACAAAGTGAGAATCCTAGCCATTAATGTAAATAGTTTAAAGAATGTTCAATGGAGGCTAGGAATTTTGGAATGGTGTTGAAGGTTAGATATGGATGTTATAGCCTGAACAGATATAGGGATAACAACAGAAGAAGAATGCAAGTTAATGAATTATGAAAAGGCAAAGTTATACCCAGCCATGGGGGATGTGCAAGCCAGTCTACTTCTTTGTGCCTGTCTGAAGCCCAGATAAATGAGGAGGGTTATGTCAGCAAGAACATCTGGTGTAAAATATTTGCCAGATCATATATATGGACAACAATACAGATTTCTATACCGGATTAGTCAAGGTTCAGGTTAATGACGACCACCACCAGTATTGTTAGCCAACTAGGTACTGCTGGAAATTGGGCTACTGTTGGCCAAAGGAGAAAGAGTAGAAGAGGGGGAAGGCATGCCCGGAGGCAGGAGGAGAGGAGGAAAGTTAGGAGTGTGGAAGTGAGGGCAGGAACTTTGAATATTGGCAGTATGATTGGTAAAGGGAGAGGGATAGCTGATATGATGGAGAGAAGAAAAGTTGATATATTCTGTGTGCAAGAGACCAGATGGAAGGGGAGTAAGGCCAGGTGTATTGCAGGTGGGTTGAAATTGTTCTACCATGGTGTGGATGGGAGGAGAAATGGGGTAGGGGTTATCCTGAAGGAACAGGATGTCAAGAGTGTTTTAGAGGTGAAAAAGGTGTTGGACAGAATGATGTTTATGAAGCTGGAAATTGCTGGTGTGATGACGAATGTTGGTAATGCACATGTTCTGCAAGTTGGGTATGCAATGGATGAAAAAAAAATTGGAGTGAGTTGAATGAAGTGGTGCATTGTGTACCCAACAGTAAGAGAGTGCTGATCGGAACGGATTTCAGTGGGCATGTTGGCGAAGGGAACAGAGGGGATGAGGAGGTGATGGATAGGTATGGTATTAAGGAGAGAAGTACAGAAGGTCAGATGGTAGTGAATTTTGCAAAAAGGATGGGCATGGCTGTGGTGAATATGTATTTTATGAAAAGAGAGGAGCATAGGGTAACATACAAGAGTTGAGGAAGATGCACGCAGGTGGATTATATCCTATGCAGAAGTGCCAGTCTAAAGGAGATTGGAGACTGTAAAATGGTGACGGGGAAGCATAGTTAGGTAGCATAGGATAGTGTTCTGTAGGATGTTGTTGGTGATCAAAAAGAAGAGGAGGAGAGTGAGGACAGCACCAAGGATCAAATGGTGGAAGTTGAAAAAGGACGATTGTGTGGTGCATTTCAGGGAAGGGTTAAGACATGCACTGGGTGGCAGTGAAGAGGAGTTACCAGATAGCTGGGCAACTACAACAAAGGTGGTAAGGGAGACAGCTAGAAAGGTGCTCAGTGTGAGATCTGGAGAGAAGAAGGAGGACAGGGTGACCTGGTGGTAGAACGAGGTAGTACAGGAGAGTATCCAGAGGAAGGGGTTGGTGAAGAAGTGGGATTGTCAGAGAGATAAAGAAAGTAGACAGGAGTACAAGGAGATGAGGCATATGGTGAAGGGAGAGGTGGTGAAGGCTAAGGATAAGGTGTATGGAGAGTTGTATGAAAGGTTGGACACTAAGGAGGGATAAAAAGGACCTGTACCAATTGGCTAGACAGCGCGACCAAGCTAGTAAAGATGTAAGGATGATAAAGGATAATGAAGGAAACATACTCACAAGTGAGGAGAGTGTGTTGACCAGATGGAAAGTGTATTTTGAGGGGATGATAAATGAAAAGAATGAGTGAGAGAGAGAGAGAGAAGGTTAGATGATGTGGGCATAGTGAATCAGGATATGCAATGGATTAACAAGGAGGAAGTAAGGACAGCTATGAAAAGGATAAAGAATGGAAAGGTTGTTGATTCAGATGACATACTTGTGGAAGCATGAAGGTGTTTAGGAGAGATGGCTGTAGAATTTTTAACCAGATTGTTTAATGAAATTTGGAAAGTGAGAGGATGCCTGGGGAGTGGAGAAGAAGTGTATTGGTACCTATTTTTAAGAATAAGGGTGATTTGCAGAGCTGTGGTAACTACAGAGGGATAATGAAATTATGGGAAAGAGTAGTGAAAGCTAGGTTGAGAAGGGAGATGATGATTAGTGAGCAGCAGTTTGGTTTCATGTGGGAAAGTGCACTACAGATGTGATTTTTGCTCTCAGGGTGTTGATTGAGAAGTATAGAGAAGGTCAGAAGGAGTTGCATTGTGTCTTTGTGGACTTAGAGAAAGCATATAACAGGGTGCCTAGAGAGGAGTTGTGGTATTGCATGAAGAAGTCGGGAATGGCAAAGAAGTATGTAAAAATGGTACAGGGTATGTACAAGGGAAGTGTTATCAGTGGTGAGGTCTGCAGTAGGAGTGACAGATGCATTCAAGGTGGAGGTGTGATTACATCAAGGATCAGCTCTGTGCCCTTTCTTATTTGCAGTGGTAATGGACAGGTTGACAGACAAAATCAAACAGGTGTCTCAGTGGACTATGATGTTTGTGGATGATTTTGTGATCTGTAGTGACAGTAGGGAATAGGTTGAGGAGACCCCAGGGAGGAGTAAATATGCTCCAGAGAGGAGAGGAATGAAGGTCAGCTGGACTAAGATGGAATGTATGTGTGTAAATGAGAGGGAGAACAGAGGAATGGTGAATATGCAGGGAGTAGAGTTGGAAAAAGTGGATGAGTTTAAATATTTGGGATCAACAATTCAGAGCAATGGTGAGTGTGGAAGAGAAGTGAAGAAGAGAGTGCAGGCAGGGTGGAGTGGGTGGAGAAGAATGTCAGGAGTCATTTGTGACAGATGGGTACCAGTAAGAGTGAAAGGGAAGGTCTATAAGATGGTAGTGAGACCAGTTATATTATATGGGTTGGAGACAATGGTACTGATGAAAAGGCAGGAGTCAGAGCTGGAGGTGGCAGACCTAAAGATGTTAAGATTTGCATTGGGTGTGACGAGAGTGGACAGGATTAGGAATCAGTATATTAGAGGGTCAACTCAGGTTGGACAGTTTGGAGACAAAGCCAGAGAGGTGAGATTGTGCTGGTTTGGACATGCGCTGAGGAGGGATGTTGGGTATATTTGGAGAAGGATACTAAGGATGGAGCTGCCAGGTAAGAGCAAAAGAGGAAGGCCTAAGATAAGGTTTATGGATGTGGTGAGAGAGGACATGCAGGTGGTTGCTGTAATAGACCAAGATGCAGAAGACAGGAAGAAGTGGAAACAGATGATCTGCTGTAGCGACCCCTAACAGGAGCAGATGAAAGAAGAGCAGAAGAAGAAAAAGAAGGTTATATGGAGCTTAGGAGATGAGAGATATTGAGGTATAGCAATTCTATGTAAAGAATGCATAGAGATTTTGGATTGTACATTAGTAGTATTAGGAAGAACAGTAATATTAGATATAAGATGGAGGAATCAAATATATAGGATAATTGCACTCAATACATACACTATACAAAAACAAAGAAAGTTCATGTTTAAGAAAATACTTGATTATGCAAGTGTAAATATGCAAGTAATAGTAGTGGGAGACTTTGTGATCTAAGACATGGATGTAAAGAAGAGGCAGATGTAAAAGTTATTTCTGATATGATCAAAAGCTATAAAATGTTTTTGTGGAAAAGCAAAGATTGGACATACAGAAGGAGTAATCTAACAACAGAAATTGATTACTTTATAGTATCAGAAAGCTTAAATATATTAAATCAAGAGTTTAAAATTACAGGTTTTTCAGATCATGGAATAATATGGACAGAAATTCAAGACAGAATAAGTTACATAAGACTAGACTGGGGGGTAAAAAGAATTAACAAATCAGACCTAAATCAGCAAGCAAAGGAAATAATAAATCAGATGTGATGTGGCTAGATCATTTACATATGAAAGGATTTTATAAGGACTGCACAAGCTGCTGGATCAGTTTAAAAGAAAAATATAAAAAAGAGGTATTAGAATGGCAAAGGACAAAAGAGGACACGATAGTGACAAATATAATCAAATTAGTAATCAAGTCTTTAAATGGATGGTAGACAATAAAGAAGAGTTTCTAGTAAAAGAAAGAATGTTATATGAAAATGAGCCAAGAAAAAAACGTTATTTAAACAAAGATATTTTTACAAGAAAGAACGGAAGAAGTAGCTCCATATCTAAGTAAATTGGTTAAAGGAAAAATAAGAATAATAAGAGAATTAAGGAAGTATAGTGAATACACAAAAATAAATTATGCAGACAGTCAAAATACATTCTTAAAACCTTTTCCATACGTGACACTATATGGAAACAAGGATGGCACTTGAAAAGATAACTAACTGATGAGAATAATGAAAGAATGGAAGAAAATATTATAATGAGAAAATTTGAAGATACATTTAAATCAGTAAATGTAGAAGCAGCCACAGATTTAGATGGACTTGAATATTTAATGTTTTGAATGAATGATTTGAAAGAGGTGTAAGTGATAAAATAATATGTATAGGTACAATGAAATGTATATGGAAAAAGGGAGAAAAAAAACAGACAAACAAATTTGAAACCCTTAGTATTAAATAATATGGATTATAAGATCTTTATGAAAATAATAGAAAAAGAATAATAAATAAGCTCAATAAATTACTGACTGAAACTATATTTGGAATAAAAGAAAAAG
Organism: Protopterus annectens; assembly: GCF_019279795.1. Classification (NCBI taxonomy): domain Eukaryota; kingdom Metazoa; phylum Chordata; order Ceratodontiformes; family Protopteridae; genus Protopterus; species Protopterus annectens. The sequence continues at coordinate 590,440,206 of NC_056749.1, forward strand.
GAAGTCAAGAACTATTAATGTTAATAAAAGAATTGGTTGCTGTATTAAATAGGGAGAGATAATTGAAAATATTAGTAAGTGACGTAAGTAAAGCATTTGACAAGATTCAGCATGAAGCATTATGGGACATCTTATATAACATAAGTGATAAAATAATTTGTTGAAATCTATATATATATATATATATATATATATATATAGCAAAAATAAAGAGAGATTAGTGAGATATGGTTGGTTAAGTGAAACAATAGAATTAAAGAGTGGTATTAATCAAGGGTGTCCAGCAAACAGTATATTGTTTGCATTAATTATGAATGGAGTCGTTTCTAAGATATATTGGACATTAGAGGATGGTAAATATTGTTCACCAGAAGGAATTCAGATTCTAGTAATGTTTTGTTATGTCGACGATTTAGTACTAGTAGTGAAAAATAAAAAAAAAATGGATGAATATAGCTATTCAGGCACTCAACAAAGAACTAAACATGTTTGGATTAAGTATTAATGAAGAAAACAGTAAAAATGTGGGGTTCTCTGGAAAGATAAAAAGGTATTCGATTTAATAAAGAACAAATAGAAATTCTGGGACTAAAGTTTGGTAGTGAACAAAAGAGAGTCACACAGTGGAAGGAAATGATACTTAAAATAAGAGGTACATGTATATTCTGTAGAAATGTTAAACCTTCATACAAGAAAAAATATATATTTAATTAATTCTGTGATATCAGGTAAGATGTCACATCTGGCAAATGTGTTCATGATACCACCGGAATGTGAAAAAGAATTATTGACTATGTTAGTCATATTTATTTGAGGATCTAGGTTGAATCCCAGTAAAAGAGAAATGATATATGCTAACAAAAAAGAGGTGTTGGGTTTAATAAACCCAATTGTATATATAGATTCATTGCATTTATATAAACTACTAATAGGAATACAAGAAAAAGGAAATTTATTAATAAAGATTTTTAGAGAAAAAATATAAATTAATATGGGATGGGAAAAGCTGGGTAGAGGAATTAAATGTATGGAGATGAAACTATATAAAGGAAAAAATATTACTATGAAAAATTGATTTAGGAAACATAGACAAGAATAGGAAAAT